>NC_071345.1:11938125-12290000 GCF_027744825.2 Synchiropus splendidus | reverse complement strand
GTTATAAACAAATAATTGCAAAGGTCAAATACAAAGATGTGAAGACAAATATGATGGCTCAGAACCATTCTCTGGTTTGGGACACAGCACAGCTCCAGGAAAATCCCCAGAGGCCTAATGAATAAGGCACTGGCCTCCTAAGCCAGGGATTGTGGGTTCGAGTCCCATCTGGGGTGTATGGCAGAGTGGCGCAGCGGAAGCGTGCTGGGCCCATAACCCAGAGGTTGATGGATCGAAACCATCCTCTGCTATGCTTACATTTTCCTACATTCATGAAGTACAGTCATCATGGGTGTATATATATATATATATATATGAGCAAATCCGAACAGTAACTTCTGTAATGCTAATGTCATTTCAGAAGTCTTGACCATGCAGGCCGGGCACATTCTTATGCCACTGAGGTTGGGAAGGAGGCCTCTCACTGGGTTTTGAACATTTGACAAAGGATATGTTAGGGCAAAAAAACTTTATCAAATGACACAGTCAGAATGTAGGAAAACAAAATCATAGCAGAGGATGGTTTCGATCCACCGACCTCTGGGTTATGGGCCCAGCACGCTTCCGCTGCGCCACTCTGCTATCCACCCCAGATGGGACTCGAACCCACAATCCCTGGCTTAGGAGGCCAGTGCCTTATCCATTAGGCCACTGGGGCCTGGACTCTCTTTTCACTGGGTTTTGAAAAGGTCTGTGGCATTTGACAAAGACAAGGTGAACAACAAAAACTAGTTGCTTGGTAGGGGGAGGAGGTGTTGGGGGTGGGGTGTTTCAGACTATTGTCTTGTCAGTCAGGCAGTGACGTAACTTTGGAGGTCCAGAATCAGTGCATCAGAGCGATGGTTGAGCGCTGCCATGGAGCTGTGATCATGGTCAGCATGCTTAAGGTTCTCAGTTGTATATAATGTTATCAGACTGTCGTCACGTCAGAGGAGCAGTTTGTTTACTTCCATTGTTGGACAACACTGTTTGCAGTACACGCATTTTAAAAGTCTCACCTCAGGCAGACTAACATAACAATTCAGTTTTCCGACATGAAACCGTGCTCACTGTCAGAATGTAGGAAAAAACAGTCGTAGCAGAGGATGGTTTCGATCCATCGACCTCTGGGTTATGGGCCCAGCACGCTTCCGCTGCGCCACTCTGCTATCTAACCCAGATGGGACTCGAACCCACAATCCCTGGCTTAGGAGGCCAGTGCCTTATCCATTGGGCCACTGGGGCTTCGTGTGTTGAAACCCGTGTTGATGTAGTGATGTGCTGAGTGAGTAGTACTATTGGACAGAACCATTCAAGGCATTTTGGTCCACAACAGGGAGCCAAGCTTGCACTTGCACCCACTTTTACAAAGGGAACTTAAGTGTTGCGTTGAACTTAAAATAGGAACAGTCATATGGAAATGATGCACAGTGGAGCGTAGACATTCCCCACAGAATAATGTTTAGCCCAGGGCTCTGCCAGTTGTCTTCTGGATGTACAGTGAGTTAAATATTAAATCAGGCAAGGAAACAACCAACCATGAAGCAGAACATCTTCAAACCACCAGCGGATTCTTCAGCGCAGCGGTTAATCCCTTCATTCATTTAGGAGTGGAAAACCTCCCTAAGAAAGCGTTTGTCTTGGGCCCCAACACATTGCTAACAATATGAAATGTTTCAATTACATGAAAGGAAAAATGAATAAAATGTCCAGTTCATTTTCTTGAGCATTTTCAAAAGTGAACATGACAACTGACGAAGTTAACTATGAGATTATATGCTTCATTTGGTTCATTAATAAACAATATTGTGAACAATTTACGTTTACTGTATATTATACTACTGATATGATTGAATAACTAAAACGTATTAATAGCCATGATATCCTGGCACATTTCAAGGAGCCTGGAAAACATCTGTGGAAGACTTGGAATTCACATTTCACATGCAAGGGAATCAATCTTGCGATATAAATATATTATTTTCCTTTTTGATTTACAGGTAGACATTTAATCCAACTGTGAACTAAAGGAACAGATGAATATTTAATTCATTCATGAAGAGCCACGGGTGAATCAAGGTGAAGGATGTCTGTGGTTAGCATGGCAACTATGTGTTGCAAAAGGATACATTACGTACATCGGTAAATTCCAGTTGATAAATGACCACGTCTTGTTTTGATTGATTCAAAAGGTAATAATGAGGAAAGAACCTTCATGCTTCATGCATCTCTCACAGATGGATATTAAAAATCATTTAGGAAGTGATTAAGTTGAATAAGAAAAACCCACTGAGAGACAGAAATTTAATCAAACTCTAACAAATGAGGACAGAGTGGCTCACGTCCGCGCCAACTTTCGCGCTAAGCGATGCGTGAAACCAAGAGGAAGTGGGCTGTGATGGCTCTGTTAACTTCCTGATTAAGTGGGTTTAGTTTGCATCACAGAGATGTTGAAGTGGAGCCAACGGAGAAAATGTCTCGGGAGAAGACGAACCAAGACAGAGGAAGGTCTTGTTTTAAAAAAGTTATTTTATTTATAACTGCAGTCCATGAGCCAATTGGATTGTAAACCTGGCTTCACCCTTCACTGGATTAGGACAGTCCCTCTCAAATAGTGACTTAAAGTCTTTTCCATTACAGACAAAAACAACGTTAAATACAATTATTCTTTATTGGAAGTTGATCTATATTTCTTTCTTTTTTCTTTTCATTTATGTTAACAAGGATACAATGTTATGCAGTGGTGTACTTATAAGAATTTTATAGACAAATGATACTATTTACAGAGGCGGTGGAGAGTTGGGGGGCGCAAAACATTTTCTTCTTCCTGTTGGCTTCAACTCTCCAACAGACCAGGAGCATTTACACAACCACGAACATTGTACATGGAGTCCTTCACAAGCTGCTATTCAAATACAGTACATTATCATTCGAGGCAGCCGATGCTGAGTTGTGAATCATAGATTATTGTTTTAAGTTGTTGTTACAGAATGTCGAGCAATGGACTGATCAACAAAATTGATTTTTTGCTGTTTATTTTTGAGTTTATTTCTCACATTATCAATAATAATTTACAGAACACAAACACTGTTTTTGAGGCTCATTCACAGTGATGTTGTAAATGTTTCTTTTACAGGGGACGTTGTGATGATGGTGACGGTCGTTGTTAAAGCACCTATCTTAACTGTAAACCCTGACAAGGCAAGTGTCAACAAATGAATGACAAAAAGTACTAGTGAGGTCATTATGTAGGCAGCAGTTTCACCAAGTACTTACCAACCAGTCAACTTAGAACTCATAGAAACTTAGTTTTCAAGGTTTCTGGACTCTCTCTAACTGACTAGGCAGCAGACATAAAGGAGAAGTTGAGAGTGGAACTCCTCCATATCGAGAAAAGCCATTGAAGGCGGCGTCTGAGACTTGCCTGGATCCAGCATTCCATCACATGCATCGACCAATGGTATAACATTAAATATTTATAATAAAGCATAACTATTCAACAGCTACAACTTGACAAATAACTACCAAAAACACACAAGGAAACTTGAAAAAAATCACCTTACAAAGACTGATAATTTGTCTGGGACTCTATGAGTCTATGACTCTCCAGCCTGATGGGAACAGGCATCGCGACACCATCGTAAACACAAACGCATCATCAGCCAACCATCTGCCTCTCTCCTCGTCCCGCCCAGGGAGCCCGCGACGACAACAATGTATCGATGTGAGAACACATCATCGGCCACTGAGCTATTAAATGGCGGTTGGAGCAAGAACGCCGCATGGCGGGCGTCAGATCCTTCATGGAGGGTCTTCACTGTGGCGCAGCAGCTTCAATTGTCACTGAATATCAATCAATTGCAGACAAACAACTGCTGATGGGAAGCAAAAGAGCATGAAGACATTTTACAGCTGAGTTAACAAGATTGGGGCATTAATTGTGCTAAAGGTTGTTGGAGGGGCCCCTCATTCACATGCGAGGAAGTAATTATGGTGACATTCCTGGTGGGTTTTGATCAAGTAATCCCGGAGTGTCTGGCTACATTAAGGCCACAGAATCATTTGAGTTAAGAATCTGACCAGACTGTTTGGTCACTTCTACATAGTTGGACGACAGCTTTGTGGCTCTGACGTCAGCCTGTTTACTTGTCGAACAGTCATGCACTCGAGGCAATATTCATACCATGCAATGAACAACTCATGTTGTCCATGAATCAGACGTCATTGTAGTGAGAACTTTCATGCGAGATTAGATTTACTTGGATTGACTCCATTGAATCAATTCTTCTCTTTAGACTTGTATACAACACTGCCTTCATCATTGGCATCATAGAGAATCACAATAGAAAGTATATTGATTTAATATAGAAAATAAAATGGAAGATAATATCAAAAAATATAATTAATTTATTTATCAGGTTGAGTGTATGTATAGCATTACTTCTGACAACACTTACACATTACACATTTACTAAAAAACATAGATAAGCATTTGTTTTATTTCGGTCAGTTTTACACAGAACAGTTTTAAGTGAGTTTGATGCATCTAACTCGGCTTTTACTATTACAACTGACATGACGATTAACTTTAAAAGTGGAGTTGATAAACAAGCTGCATGTTGAGTTTGGTCTAGCACAGAGAATATTCTTTACTTGCCACTCAAAAATCACAAACATGACTATTACACTGCATAGCAACAGTACAATGATTTGTGACAGGAGAACAGAAGAATAAAGCAAAACAAGCCAGACACTGAGAAAGTAAGTGTAAACTTCAGCCAACTCAGTCCAACTAAAAGTGCAGCATACAATTAAAAGAATGAAAAAAGTAATGTCCCTATGCTGTAATATGAAAGCATTCCATTAAAGTTTATGGGAAAAATAAAAAGGCCTTTTGAAAGAAAGATTTTTTTTGGCTGAGTAGATGAACTTTCCAACAATTCTTTACAAGTTCACGATCATCTTTTAAGAAACTCCCCGACCCTGGTTGGTCTGTAAGACTCCTCATCATTAACTCAGCATTAGCAGCCTCCTATCTCTCCCTGCATCTCTGCCTGGTCTCCCTCCACTCCCCCACGCTACCCCTGCGGTTCCTGTCACTTGTTCACAGACGAGTGGCCATTACATCGGCATGACCTAAATGTGTCACAGCCCTCCCGCTATAGCTCTCTTCCTCCCTCCCCCCCCCTCCTTTCCCTGTGTATTTCCCTTCCTGTCCGTCTGAGCATCATTCCTTACAACCAGTTTAAGAAGTGTAAAAGCTTTCCCCCAATTTCGGGTGATTTCTGACCCTAAACTCTCTCTGCCATCTTTGGTTGAGACAACTCTTCCTCGCCTCATTTACACCACAGTAAAATCCCAATGGCTGAACAATTTCTCAGCCTGAGCCGACCCTGCTGACATCTACCAGCCTTGGTCCGCACCTCGAATACAGAAGTGGAGAGCAGTTTTTGATTCAACAATTGATCCAAGTGGAGATTGGCTGGCTGTTCTGAGCTGTACATTGGGCATAGGGCAAGCGCAGAAGTGATGCTTGCAAAACAGGAGTTAAGATTTGAAAGAGCATGGACATGGAAGGTGAAAAATGCAGTCAATTACTACAGACAGCTACGATAGAACAAGCCCAAAACCGCTCTACAAATTGGCAGATGGCAGCCAAACACAATGCATAGATGGTTCTGAACCAGGCAGACCAGAGGGGTCCATGCCCAGATGGAAGGGGATGGAAAATGGTTCTCTTTTGTGCAACAGACTGGGACAAAATGGTATCAAAAGGAGTTCTGATATGACCCCTAAACATGGAGCCAAATAATATCTTTTGATGTGATGTAAGGAATTTTTCGTTAAGAGAATGGCCAGTTAAAGGATACATGACTGAGGCAAAGGAAAACAAAAGCTTTGAACAGACTTACCCAGACACACTGATCCGTTAACATTTGGTTCGTAGCCGTCATCACAGACACAACCTCCCACTGGGACCATCCACTCGCCTTCGGCATTGCAATGCATGCGAGGAACCGTTCCTCCTTGAGCCTTACTGTGGGGGACGCAGATCCCATTCACTGGCACCAGAGCAGTCGGCTCTGCCCCCGAGGGAGTCGGAGGGTAGGATGCCAAGTGCTGGCTTGTAGCGGGACAGCGGCGGTAAAAGATGGAGACCCCCATAAGGGAAACACAGGCTCCACTGTCGACGATGGCGAGGACAAATCTGTGTTAAAGGGTTAAGTGGAGTGAGAGGTTAGACCGTTGTGGGAGAGATGACACGAGATATCAGAATGACGTTTTACCCATTGCGGGTGAGAGGAGCAAAGCTGCGGGTCTTGATGTTGATTCTGCTGTAGCGGTTGGGTTGGTACTGGTGAGGGGAACTGGGTTCCACTTTAGAGAAACTCTTGTCTGCAGCTATGGTGTCAATCTTGACCCAGCCCTCTCGGGTCTCCTTGTCCCCACTTGATGGCTGAAACCAACAACAGACAGAATGAGAGGGCCTTTCTCTACTTCCTGTTTTGTAGAAAGACTTAAGACACGCTTGTGAAAGTCAGGGTTCGCAAACCACATCTAGCCCACCATAAAAACATAGCCTACCGTGACACATTTTTCAATGGTTTAAATCAAACTTAGATGACATACACTATGTTAGCGAGTAGAAAAATGGCAGTTAAATAAAAAAAAAAGAAAAAAGAATTTCCAAAATATTTGAGTCAGTTATATTTCACTTCCTGCTGGCAGGGGGACTTGAAGTCCACTCATGGGTGGCCTTTGTCTGGGGAATTTTCAGACACGTCAAACTGAGGCAGACCGCTAATACAATTCAACTTTGATCTCCACTCTGAGGGAGAATTTCTTTAGTCACGGCAGGACGAAGTGATGAGAATGAACTTGTTACGCTAACACAGCTGCACTTAAAGCAACTTTAAGGCTTAATGAAAGCAGCGTCATCGCTCGCAGCTCACTATATATGAGTGGTGAAAGTCTCGTATGAATCTTTAAAGGTTTGTTCTGCGCCAATTACCATATTTACAAATGTAAGCTGTCAAATACTCCCGTGCCTAATCTGCTCCTAACTCTGCTACGAAGAAAATTCAAAACCTTTCCGTGCTGTTTCAATTCCCATTCTGCCAAACTTACAAGTTTCCATGTCAAATATTGTTGGGCATGTTGTGTTGCGGATTCACACTGATGTATTCCTTCGGTAACAAGCACAGCTGGGGACTTAAACACATATTAGCGTGAACATATCTCACCGCTTCCACCCATGCAACTTTAAATACTGAATGTCAGTTGCACTTTATGTTCTTCTTAAGCTCTCTGCTGTCTATGGAGAGTCTAAAGAGAAAAAACTTTGCCAACATCCTGTTCTACCACTCCTTCCTATAACGGGTCGAAGCCTCCCTTAGATCTGGGGTGATAGGACACACATAGACAGACAACACTCACACAATGGCCGTCTTGCTAAACCTGCCCACAGACCTCAGATGACATCAAAGTATTAGAATGTCCTGAAGGTCTGATGAAATATAGAAAGAATTACACATCCGAAGGGAGCATTCCTATTGGTCTGTGTTTGAATGTTTGGTCCTGTGTGTGACTGAGTTGGACACCCTTGCTCTGTTGCTCTTGACACTGCCTCTTCCACTGTGACTCAGCATGATGCTGTTCAGTCTACATGAGACATTTTGAAGCCGACTCACATCGATGTGTTGTGTTAAATACATTTGCCTTCAGTTTTATGCTGCTGTCAGTCTTACGGGTAATTACACAAAACCTCTGTGTCACGACGCCATGAGATGATTTGTTATAACATGATGAGACGTCGCAAGCTAATAGCTGCTTAATTATCTGCAGCGAGACGCTTGGCCGGAGGCTACGCCGCGAAAATGCCCAAATAATCCATTGAATTCACGGTGATAAATCAGTTAACAGCAACATTGTTCCAATACACCACTCCATGGAGCTGTGCAAAGCCAAATGACAGGAAGACAGTGATGTTTCACCTGAGCTCGATGAGGTGCAGGAATATATGATGTAACTATGTGATCGCCTTACAGACTTTTCTAGAGGTGAATGGTTAAATTCAATAAATTAAAACACCTCTTGACACCAGGAACCTTTTAAAGATGACGCTCAATACCCACTTGGTAATCTGAATTGCAAATCACTGCAAAGTCTTCAGTTCCATCAAGGAAAAAGCTTCAACTCAAAGTGAATTTTCTCTCAGTTCCGGTTCATGTTGGCGTAAGTCCGTTCATTTGTGTGTGCAATACATGTCACCACACTTTACACTCCCTCTGCTCTTCCACTCTGTAAGGGACTGTGACTATATGTAGGAAAAAGTGGCGTATAAATAAAGAGTGGCTGATTGTGACAGAACACATCACCACAATTCAAGGGGAAACGCCAGCGACTCGCCAGAGGAAATAGAATATCTCCATCACAGTATGTTCATGTCAGTTGCGCGTGAACGCCTGCAAAATGCAGCATGAACGTCTGCCATTAAGTTCTCTGCCCTTTTACGACCACATTAGAACTTAATGGAATTGAGCAGAAGTGATCATTTACTAAATGAAATAATGACAGACATTTATATAAGTAAGAGCATGTGCCCAACTTTGTGGGATGAAACGTGTAATACTGTGAAGAATTGAAGAAAGTGATCAAGGCCTTTATGAAGAACAATATCACCAGTAACTAGAGAGCACAGATTCCCCCCCAATATCACGGCCTTAAGTTAATAACACCACGTCACACAGATAAACACTTACGATCAAACTAATACTATTGAGCTAGCTGTGCACTTTGTCATCTCAGAAGGGTGTATCACACTGCCAGCCCTTCACATTAGCCTGAAAAACCTATAACAGTGATGATACTTTTGGCAGCTCCTGATCTCATTTCATTAGTCATCGACCCCGAGTCTCACCTCAGCCGTCCATGTCCTCTGCAGCTCCCTCTGGGAATCCGCTTGCTTGTAGTAGAGTGTGAGCGTCTCTTTACAGGTGGGTGAGGGTGAGCGCAGGCTGGCGCAGTCGCGCACAGAGAATCTCATGGTGATGAAGACCCGCGGAGCAGAGTGGCGGAGCAGGAAAGGCGTTGCCAACCAGTTGTCCTGAAGCCGAGGGTTCTGGTTGACGTTGCACACCTCGAAGGTCCGGATGAGCTTCCCTCGGTCGTCCAGCACACTCACCTCATCCCACTGACAGAGAGAAAAAAATGGGATCAATGTACCATTCCAACACAACTTTAGATCAGCCAAAATATAAACACGTTGTCAATACTTGAGTAGAGGCAGCTTTGGGCTTCTGATATTTAACACGACAGTTGCATTTAAAGAGTTAAAATTACAAATAAATATTAGTCATGAGACCCACAATTTCTCACAAAAACATCAACATTAAAGGAGGATGTTTCACAAAGTAGAGGGGGTTAAATAACGGAACAGATTCAGGTAGAATAATAAATAAAAGTAATTCAAATATACAGTGAGCACGAAGCAAACTTCACACTTGTTGACCTGTTAACACGCATCACACTCAGGTGACGCTTTCAACAGGTTTATCTTTACAGCGCTTCTCATCATCGATGACATAACATGACAACAAATACTTCTCAGCTATCACTAAATGAAGAAGTTTCCAGTTGCAACAAGTTCATAGTTGTTCCACATGACGTTGGATCTGATCAATAATTTCAAAACCTCCAGGCTGCTTCTCCACCAAGTCGGATTCTGACGTTGTTACCTCAGATCCTCCTTTTTGCTCTAATGAAGCCACATTTGCAGTAAAAGTAAAGAGAATTCTTAAAAGCATTATTAAAAATTAAACACTAAAATTACTTCCTCAGAAGGGATGTCATCATTATATAAAGTAGGAGAGCAGCTGGAGAAATACCCACCAATAGACAATGTTTTCTAACTTAACTTCAGTAAGTCAAATTCCAAAATGTACTTTTATATGGATAAATATTTGCTGTTTCCTATTTGGCATGTTTTATTTCATTACATGCATAAAGAATTTCAGATTTCCTTTTTTTGTGAACACTGTGTTTAGTTGGCAACTCCAAAGACGACAATGCAACAAAAGTATTGGTATGTGCATGTGAGTAGTATGGCGTTTAACATCGCGTGCACATTCATTTCCACTGAAAAAAAAGCAGCCAGAACAATAACAATGATATGTTCCATGATACATACTATACTATAATCACATTATACCTCCTCAAAAATGTAATGTGTGAGCTAAACAGGTGCCGTGAGCTACACACATGGAGTTTTCTCTGAAGTTGAGGAATGATTTAGAGCAAAGAAAGGAAACATGCACAAAAGCAAGGGCACAACTTTCACTCCTATTTGTCACTAATGCTACTGCACCTGCTCTCTGTTGCCTGTAGCTAGGTCACTACCATTAGCAGATGGTTTCGTTGACAACATTTATCAACATTTGCACTCCTAAAACACACAAACAAACAGGGATCCAAAGTTATGACCTTATAAGCTTTCATGCAGACATCTGCTGCCAAGCGGAATTAAAAGATTTTGGTTTGCGCATGTTCTATTTTCACAGAGTTGTTTACTGCTTCTTTTGATGTTGCATCAGTTTGTCTTCTTGTGATCCCTCGGAGACCAGAAAAACAAAGCGTTCTTCGGCTTTTTAGACTCAAGATCAAATGCTGCCTTGATGTATGACTCGTCACTGTCATCTGCTGTCATCCTTGTATACAGCCGGTGTTTCATGGTGTTTGTCATCGCAGCATGAGTAAGATTCATGGCACTGTTTAGTATTTTTAAAAGATCGTTTCAGCGGTGAAATTAAGCCACCATGTCACTTCAGTAATCCCTGACAAGCCTGAGGAGACATGAGCTTTTTTAAACATGATAAAAGTCTCTTTGCAGTGTTGCACCGCGCTGTGTGAAGGACGTCACGTCACTGTTCACTGTCTAACAATAGCCACAGGACAACGGCTGCCGACGCTCCATCACGTTCAGGATGCTCATGTGTTTGTGCATGCTAATGCATCTGCTCGTGTCTGAGTCACTGCCCAACAGGGGTAGAAACCTCCATGTCCCCCAATATAGGAGAGTGCAGTCACATTTCCGCCACACTATTGGAATTATTATGAGATCAGTGAGTAAACACAGTCCGCTGGAGTAATGGAGTGAGAGGATTGTGCCTCTCGAGCAGCCCATGATTCACTCCCTTTCAGAGCGAGGGAGATAAAATAAAAGTTGTGGATCATTCTGCTACATGCAGTCATCCAAACTGGTGTTCACCAATGAGATAATTTGTGGAGAAACAGGCGCAATAAAAAGACAAGTTTTCTATGGAGAAAATGGTGACAAGACAGCCACACAATGACCAACAATGCCAGAGATGCACATCCCTTAACAAGAAAGCAAGTGCTGTGGCAACAGAGGAAAGTTAGAGCTGTCTTTGTCGCATAAACCTTGAAAAAAAATAAGGTCTAAAGAAGCAGAGCGATCAATGCTTATCAAGGCTGAAAATATATATATATTGTATTTCCTTCAATATAGCAGAAATGCCATTCACATTTTCTTCTTGCTCCCAAAAATAAATAAGAATAAATAAAAAGTCTCAGTTATGAATGAATTAAATTGTGTTGGGGAACCTTTTTAAAAGCTCTTATGTCAACACTCTGGTTTCCTCCCACAGTCTAAGCGGCCTGTTGGTGGCTCTAAACAGTGTTTGAGGGTCTGGAGTCCACTTCAAAGTACGGGGGAAAAGACGTTGCATGTTTCTGACTTTGAAAAAAATCAAATTCTTATTGTCTATCTTTTTAAAGAAGGTGATTCGTATCATCCAATTTGAAAGTAAAAATAACACAAGTTACCAAAGCAACAGGTATGTGGTCCTCTTCAAGTCCATCTCTATTAACATGCTTTAATTCACGTGCAATAATAACCTACTGTAAATTCTGGACTATAGAGCGCACCGCAATATTAGTCGTGCCCACTAAATTTAAAAAGGAAACTAGATCTTCTCAGGTCTCAGCTGCTGCTTCTCGTCTCCGGTCCCCCAGGAGAACGGCTCTGTTGGTGGAGCTGCGGGCACTCGGGCGAAAACACTGCATTTTGAGTGCTTTAAGGTCAGTAAAACGCCTGTGGTTTCATTGGTTTGATGCGGAGAAGTTCAATATTTTGATTCTGAATATGACGCTCTTTAGCACAAATCGATATGTTAGCCGTGTCGCCACAGGTTTTAGACCGCGGGAAAAAGTAGCGTCCTTTAGTCCAGACATTACGGTAATTGGAATCAGCTTTGACAACAGTAAGTCAGACTAAACTATAGTTAACAAAATGAACAAGCTATTGTGCGCTAACTGTCTCGCCATTCAGTGTATATTGTCCTTGCAAACCCCTCCATGTTCTTGTAGACCATCACACACATGTATATTAAAGCACAAAGCTCAAGCAGTATCAAGAAGCTCACTGCCGAGATCAGAAACATCCAGTGCCCTAGTTGGGCGACCTGCACCAGAGGGGGTTGGTGCAGCCTCAAAGCAACTTCCAGGTACACAGAGCAGATGGTGTCTGTGTGAGGCATCATCGCGTGCAGTTAGGACCTGCACCTTTGTGAGACAAAAACAACACACAACATCCATTTGTTTCCAGACCCCACTCCCCATCCACTCCACAAAGCACAACTCCCCTCCACTCTGTTCCCCACTCCTCCTCATCTTGCTTACCCGCCCTTTATAAAGACAGAGAGAGAGAAAAAAAAAAAGGAAATCGGGGCAGATTGGGGAGGAGGAACGGATGAAGCGACGCAAAGAGGAAAAAAATAGGCGACTCGTCTTTTGATTTAATTTAAACTGAAATCCAAGAGAGCCACGCCATCTCTCCAGTGACAGAGGACAGGGAGGGCTGCGCTCCGACACAAACATGGAAACATACACGCACACGTGCCTCCAGACATATTCATGTGCAGCCTTTAAAAATACACACAATGCCAGAAGCCAGAAATTCTGCCCCACTATAAAACAAAATAAAATTAGAATAGGAGGGAGATAAAGCGGTCTATAAATCCTGCTTTAAGTAATGATATCTGCTGGGTCTGCCCTGGGGCCTCCACCTAGTCAGGCTGGACCGCCTCAACAGTAGACAGCTAGTCAACTCTTTTCTGGATCCCAAGCCTCTCACCAACTCCAGACTTGGAGCAGAGGTAGCTAATTCCAACCGTTTATCAAACCTGTGACCCCACAGGTGACATAGCGCCACAGACGGACTGGTAAATCAAGGGCTTTGTCCATGTGATCTCAAAGTCGAACTCAGTCTTCATCCTCCATACATCAAAACAATAATATACTTTTCAAAACTGAATTCCGTGTTTCCTCACAGGAGTGCTGTGTGTCTTCTGCGGCGACTAAACTGGCACTGTTCCATCCTGACACTGAGGTCACAATGCACAGTTGAAGGTGCTGAAAATTGAAGCAACTCTAGACCTTTCTCAAACCGATTTATGAAGCTCATGAATCTGTCAAGTATGAGACTCATATTTTGTCCTATTGGAGGCCACCATAGTAGAGCAGTTGAGATTGAGTTGTTTCTTTCTCGGATGACACGTGCGCCATTTCAATTTTTAGAAAAGCAAAAGCAACTTTTAGAAAAATAAATAATTTATTAAGATATATTCATGCGCTCAAATTTTATTTTTAATTGATAACAAATGTGGAATAAAGATGAGCTCAGACATCAATAAGACAGAACCGTTATTCAAGGATAAACATTATTCAAGTTTAAATTATCCATCAGTCATGCCTTATATCCATAATGTACATTCTAATCTTGTCTAAAATATTCATATTTTTGTATGAATTAAGAACAGTCTTCTGCTTGTGGTCGTGGCCAATGCAGGTCAAAGTTAAAAAGGAATAAAAGACTGACTGAGACTTTACAGTCGATGAAATAAGAAAGAACAGGGGGCAGCAGCGAAGAAAAACGTAGGAATATTCATGGCCCCCGCAGCTATGAAGAGAAGCTTGGATGTAAAGAAAAAACGTAAGAAAGGGTTAAAACGCACGAGCACACACGCGCTCCTTTCTTTCACTCCGCCCTCTCTTGCTCTTTCTCTCTGCTTGATGCCGCAGGTCAAATAAGCAGATCTCCATCTCAGAACCACTTCTCATCTCGGGAGCATCAAGAAGAAGAAGAAAAAAACTCATGCAAATAATGCACCACTGGCTCACTCACACACACACAGGCTGTGATTAGCGACTGCCTTCATGGTTCACCAGCTGCTGACATGCACAAGGCCTTCATTAAACCCACATCACGAACAATTATAAGTGGGCACCCGAGGCCAAAGTGGGTGTGATAGCGGTCACCACTGGAGCTGAGGTTTAATGTAAGGTGAGATAAGCCAGTGCAGCGCGCCTGTCTCCACACCAGAGGTTGCCAGCATGTGAAAGCGAGGCACTTGCTGTTTAAAGGTCAGCGCTTTTCAATACACAGAAAATACAAATGTGATCGCAGCCTTACATGGGTGACTCTTAAAATCCTGGAAAAAACACATAAGAGGCCATTTTTGGAACTTTTAGTCGCCATTGCTTTAAGATGCGGCATCGCATCTTTTTCTTTAGGCTTCGGCGGATCATCTTCCTCCATCTCTCCCTGTCCTCTGCTTCCTCTTTTCTCAAACCTACAAACCTCATGTCCTCCTTCACCACCTCCATATATCTCCTCTTTGGCCTTCCTCTCCACCTTCTGCCTGGCAGTTCCAACCTCTACATCTTCCTACCAATGTAATACGGCATCGCATATATCAGACCGTAAAAATGGAGACGTAACATCAAGCCAAATCATGAAGGTACGAAAGCCCTATTGCAACAGAGTTAAACAACATCCACGTGATGCGTCGGCTGTTTAATCCGATGATCTGCCAGGACTCGGAATATTTTAACAATTAATGAGTTTTGCTTGAAGGGTGGCTCCTAATACTCTCATGCTACAGATTCATCTACTCACTGACAAGATCTTTTTTTAGCTAATGTGTCTGACTGTCCAAAGCTTTTACCAGAATGACACAATTGTATCTCCATGACCTGCAGGCTCTGAAAAGAAGACAAATATAGAGCGAGCGAGTGCATGTTGTTCATGTCACATGCCACACGAGATGGACACATTCAGCAGAAACTATTGCTGATAATAAAAACACGAAGAATAAAAACTAATTCGTCTTCTTCTTCTTCTTCTTCTTCTTCTTCTTATTATTATTATTATTATATTCTAATTTGTTGCAATAAGGGGGCTGCAATGAACAACTATATATGTTATTTAAACTAAATAGTCCAAAAAATCAAAATAATAATAGGTATGTTTTATAGATAAGCTTAATATATGCTTTGAATTATAATTTATATTTTAATAATTAAAATTATAATAAAAAAAACAAATTTGTTGTTGTTTTGTTACTTATTTTGGTCTAACAGAAGAGGAAAACAGCCGCCGGCGCACGCACCCTCAGACATGGTTTGATCATTTGAGGGCGCCCAGCAACACGATGAATGCGTGTAATTATGAGCCATATTAGAACTGAGCCACAATCACTCACAGTTGAATGATTCGAACTGACCCAGGCGCTGACCCTTGTGCAGTCACGCAACTACACACCCAGGAACCCCCCACCTCGCCAGCGCACTCACTTCCACCCCCTGACTAAGATGTTAACTAGAGCAGCATTGACCTCAACTGCAACCATGAACCAACCATGTCAAACATTAACCTCCAGTGTTCACCCCAAATAACACAGCCCAGAAGCCACGTCGAGCCGCAGCAGTCAGGGAGATATTTAACGTCGCAGAAACAGTGGACAAAATCTCCCCTCTCTCTCCGCCGTAAGCCAGCACACACACACTGAGCCCAAAGCGGAGCGAGAACCTTGATTAAAAAGCAGATCAGGAAAAGAAGATCTATGGCTCATTCACTGTGGTTATGAGGTCACGGAGGAGGATATATGAGAGGGGAGAGAATGAAGTCCTCGTGGTTGTCTTACAGGCAAGGTGAACGCTCCTTCAGCCGGACCCACTTGTCAAAACACTGTCCTATTAATGTCAGGTTAAAGACCCTCACCTCTTCTGCAAAAGCAGGTCATCCTGAGAGAGTGTATATCCTTGAAGCTCAAGGCTTCTATTTAGGTGAGTAGCAAAGAAACAAGCGTAAATTAAAAAAATGAAATATATGAAAGGTTTACATTAAAATGTTTTTTATCCACACATTTACTGCTGCACTCTTGACTCCTTGAGACGGCTTGTTCTAGAACTAAAATAAGTCCACCAGCAGCAACATTTGACCCTTCTGACATCATTGGATCAGTCCAAGTGGATGGTTCCCAGCGGCCCTCTGACTCACCCCTGTGTCCGGATAGGTGGTCCAGCCCAGCTCTGAGGTAGACTCTGTTGTGTCCAGCAGCATCACTGTCAGGAACAAAAGCAGAGACGGAGACGCTTTAATAGAAACACAGTGACATTGCACAGATTGCATCTTAAACCAGCACTCAACTGTTAAAACAGAGAGTGTGAAGTGACAGATTTGTAACAAAGAGATCTTCACTGCTCTGAGATTCTGTGAACGATTGGTGTAAGAAATGAAAAAAAAAAAAAACTCAAGGCAGTTCCACTTCACTTGTACTGCCATGTGAATCTAAATTCTATTCAGCATTAGCTTTCAAAAGAAAACTTTTGAAAGTGGCCTTTTTCTTGACCATTTTTAATCAGGAGTTGGGAAGTATGACTTGAACCTTTGTTCTTTAGAGGATTTTCAACTGTTACAGTGCATTATGAGAGTCATAAGAAAGTGTGCCCCCCTTGCGCCTGACAGGCTGCATCCACAGAGAGGCACTCGCTTTCTCAGGTTCTTCCCAGGAGCTTTTCTCAGCATGGGGTGGCGAGGATAATAGCAGAGCTTACATCCTTAACTTCCTCTTTAAAGGCGTAGCCCTCCTTGACTGAGGGTGAGGAAGCGCTGGTGTTACAAGTGGCACATATA
Organism: Synchiropus splendidus; assembly: GCF_027744825.2. Lineage (NCBI taxonomy): Eukaryota > Metazoa > Chordata > Actinopteri > Syngnathiformes > Callionymidae > Synchiropus > Synchiropus splendidus. The sequence continues at coordinate 12,273,025 of NC_071345.1, read as the reverse complement.
CAGTGGTACCTCAGTTTTCGAATGTCCCGGAATTCAAACAAATCAGAGTCCGACCAAAAATGTCAAGATTTTTTTGCTTCTGATTTCGAACGAAAATCCAGAACTCGAATGCCCCCGAAAAAAGTCGGAAAAAAACATAACGTGCGCGGACCGATCAGCTGACCCACGAGGCGCTTTGTTATTGTGTATAACGCAGCCTCTGTATGCAGACGTGTCCTGTTAGCTACATTTACTGACTGTTTTTTCTTCATATTGAGGTGTAAAACCTTTCCTGTCTCCACACTGGACCGTGGTAGAGTGTCACAGGTGCTCGCTCTCCACACCTCCGAGGCTGGAGCGCTCACTCCAGGGTTTGATGTCCTGTTGTGGGCTGGAGCTGGGACAGGGATGAGGTGAGTCTGGGACAGAGCGTTACTTGGTTTATGACTTTGTCACAGCCAAACTGCACAGAAGCGCACATTCAGAGCTGGACATGCACCGGGCACCTCTTCCCTTCTGGAGAGACGTCACTCACTCGGCAACCCCTCCCACATGCAGCGGCCACACACATAGAGGAACAGCGCACCTGCAGCAGACACTCTACATTCACTCCTACAAAAGACTATTTTAAGGCTTGGAACGCACTATTTCTTTTTCCATTCATTGTAATGGGAAAAATCGATTCAGATTTCGAACAATTCACATCTCGAACGGCCTTCTGGAACGGATTGTGGTCGAGAACCGAGGTACCACTGTATTGAAAAAAACAAGGGGAAAATTCAGCGTCAGGGGTTGAAATCCCAGTCTCGGGGGCTGAAGTGCTTCAAAAAGTGTTCCCTAAAAATGGGAACGTTTCCATAAGAAATGACCAGCAGTGTCGTACATATACCTGGCCAGCAGTAGGCGCTGTAATGCTCTAAAAACAACATTGATCTGACTACTACAGAAGATAGGAATTCTGTGTACTGCGCTAGCGTAGGTGAGCGAGCATCTTTGCTCAGCGAGATTGAGCTTTTAGCATAAGTCACACTGCATTAAAAAACATGGCATGAGACAGCGGCCAGCGGCACATGTTTCTAATATGTGTAGTCAACTGCTAAGGACTCAGTTGACCCCATGATGAAAGTAATCTGAATGAATTTAATCACAAGTTGCTGTTTGAATGTGGCTTGAGAGAATATATGTTTTCTCCATACATTAAACTTGTGCTTATGGCTGATATCTCTGTGGTGTGTGTGCTTCAACTATTTCAAATTTATCCACAGCCCGTGCGGATGAAAGGCCTGTCTGACACACAGCTGGTGCAGAAACGACTCTTAGCCAAGGTCATAGACTAGGCGGCCCAACTGTTCCCCGCCTTGACTGGCTTCTCCAGGAAACAAAAATCCTTGCAACAATCTGCAACATATGTTGATGTTACCAACACAAAGTCTGCAGCTCTTCAGCGCCATGAAGCTACAAACACTCGCCATTGTTCTCGCTGCATCACATACACAATTTAACCCCAAACAAAAACTGACAAAACACAGTGTGTGTGGTTCCACCTCCACAACAGTTCAACAACAAATGTTCCTGTCACAGATGCTTTCAAGGTTGATTGATAAACACCTAGTTTGTGGCATAAAAATCTTTTAAAACACATTTTACACTTCATCTGTCTTCTAAATATCAGCGAGCAGGAAGCTGCTGGTCTACAGTCCGTCGAACAATTCCAGGTTTCCTCTTTGATTTTCTGCTCTGTGCAATACAATCATGGTGGCATCCAGCTGAGAGCTTCTGTCACTGCCCATAACTCATCTTGGGAGGTGGTGCACACACACGCACACACACTGGTGTGCTGCTCAGGAAATGCTACATGCTGACCTGGGGAGACCAAAGGTCAAATACACCCCAACTTTGAAAAGTAACTTGGGTCAGCACAAGAGTTTGTTGGCCGCTAAAATCTCATAATCTCATTGTGAGGACTCATCATGTTGCACTTGATAGTTAAATATTGCAAAAATGAAAATCCAGACACCAGATCATTTCAATATAAACGCATCCAAATTTCATACGTCTCGCTGGTGTCGTATTTACACTTCTATGCTTCTTACTGCAGTCATTTTTTTCTTGTGTTTAACACAAGACTGTCAGATAAATATTCTAATTTTAATAACAAATAACATCATAGGATGTTGATGTTTGAAGCAAGCTAGCAACACATGGCACCTCGTGTCGCCATCCAATCCTTGAATTTGTCTCGTATTTGATGTGTAAATGAAGCGTCCCTGATTGAACTATAATGGGACACAACTTGTTTGTATGTGCGATGAATCCTGAACGCACCACACTGCTGTCAGCTCTGTGTCGAAGAACCGTCATGCTCTGTCTCTACTGGGCTCAAGTTACTTGTCAAGTAGAATCAGAAGCGGAGACGGAGGAGGACGAGCTCCTTATTAGCGTGGGAGGCGTGTTGTGTTGTCTTCCCACGAGAAGTGCCTGTCCACCACCAGAGCAGGCAGGATGCGTGCGTCAAGCTTTTATTCAACCGAGCTGCGCTGCTCTCCAGCTGAAACTCTGTATTGTGACATTTATGCAAGTATATAAATAAATATATATAATATTGCAATATATAGTTTACAGTAGGTTTAAATAATCAATTATTATCATGATGTATTACATGTATAAAATGATGATAATATTATTACTATTTTTATTTGATTTTAATCTCTTCTGCAAAGCTTTTTCTGAATTATAAATGCATTGTATAAAGATTTGTTTTATTTGTTGATGTCTTTATAAGGAATATTATCATAATTTCTAATAATTTTATAATTTCTCAAAATACTCATGAATAAACATCCGTCCAACACGTGAGGCCCGGTCAGACAAGTGGCTCCTAGACGTTTCCTCTGACTCTTTTGTGTGGACTTTGCCTGTCATGTTCCATGTTTTCGCTCGTGCTTTTATTTTGTTGTTGCCTCTTTGTTTCCGTTTCCTTCTTTGTTTCCAGCTTCCCAAGCGCCACGGCTGGGATTCATTTGCGAATCAACCTCCCATCATTTCAACACCTCCGTCCCAGCTCGTGTCGCCAGATGGTTGCTTCGTGTCCTCACAGCAAAACTCCTTCAATCCTCTCTTCTCTCGTTTCCCTGTTGTTCTAAATTCTGTGCGTGCTTGACGTCTTTTCGTAGCCGCCTCCTCTCATTCCTCCACCTTCATTTACTTCTTGCTGCTGTTGTGCCTGTGAGTGTTATTATTAGACTCACTTTTTCTGTTTCCCTGCGTTATAGTTATTCCTCGAGTGCGTCTTCTGTTGTCCCCCTTAGTCTTTTCTGTTTCAGGTTTCTTCCAGCCCCTGTTCGTGTTTCATCGCTCTGCATTTAGCGATGGACGCCCTTGGTTTACAGTTCCTGTTCGTCTTAGTGTTTATATTATTTATATTAATAAATTGTAAAATTGTAAATTGTAATTGTAAAATTTGTAAACCTGCACCAATCCTGCTACTGGGGTCCACATCCTAGACAAGCCATGACATTGCCATCAGTGAACTATGTCTATGATAACGTGAATGATCTCTTGAAATATTTCTGACAGGTTTGGGTTCAACAGCCAGATTTATGTTTAGTTATGAGTCATTCCTCCCTCCTGGTTTTGCAGTAAATGACATGTTGACTGGAGAGGTGAACTGCTGACAGACACGCAGACAGGTCACAAATCTGCAGCAGCGAGCAGCATATAACTCGCTGGTAGACTTTTTGGAGCGCTCTCCCAAGTGCCTCTCACACTCAGACGCACAGCCGAAGGGACTTCAGAGCGGCTGCTGACACAGTGCTGCTTCCCACACGCCCAGCTGCAGGAGCCCTTCAATCTCCCATTAGTATTCCATAACTGTGGCTGCCGCCGCTCCCTTCACCCTGGCACTGTCTGTACTCTGCTCAGCAGCTGCCGACTGGAACAACATCAAACTTCACATTTGGACGCGTGCACAGATTAAGCTGATGGACGAAAACACTCAAGCGCCTTATTTCATCAACTGCCACGTCATCTCATTAATTGGTGCAGTGCTGCCTTCCACAGCTGCAGTTAGGCAAGCATCACATTCTCTCCTCCACTGCCTGGGCCTGGCTAGTCAGGGTCACGCGGCTGTGGACGATATGGCGGCGTGCCAGGCCATCGCATGACATTATGACCGCTGACAAGAGGAAGTCAATTAGGCGGATCACTGCTCAATATTTCTTCAGACCTGTTCATCTTTAACTCAATGTTAAAGTTTAAGAGACGGTTGGCAACAAAAATATATGTATACTTGAAGTACATCGCCATCATAAATCTATCTGTCTATCTATCTGTCTGTCTGTCTGTCTGTCTGTCTGTCTGTCTATCTATCTATGTATCTATCTATGTATCTATCTATCTGTCTGTCTGTCTGTCTGTCTGTCTATCTATGTATCTATCTATGTATCTATCTATCTGTCTGTCTGTCTGTCTGTCTGTCTGTCTGTTTATCGATCTATCAATCTATTCTTGCTCTTTCAGTCCTCGATGGTCTTGGTCTGACCTATGGCAAGCAATGCCAGCACGACTGGGACACCAACAGGAGTGGTAGCCCTGACTACTGGAACATGTACAACAAGGTATGGGGGACACTGTCATATGCTACAAAAATATCATATGCCATCTGCTCTAACAAAAAAAAAGCCTTAATATTCCACACAATGACCTGTCAATTGTGAACAAAACGATGTGAATTTTAAAAGTAAATCCATATTAATATAACCATAAGGAATATTCAGGCTAAAATCTGATTCATTATTAAAATATCTATACATGAAGAAGAAACTAAACATGTGCTTTTATTTTGAATAACATATTATTATTATTATTATTATTATTATTATTATTATTATTATTATTATTATTATTATTATTATTATTTCATAAAGTCAGTTAAACAATTTGAAAACAAATATATTCACAAAGGCTTCCATTTTTCATGTTATTTATGTTCAGATGTTTTTGTGTTTGAAATGTTCATCATACAGTCGGTAGATGCTATACATCAATACATCAAGTTAAAGGAAATATTTCAATAGGTCTTAAGACCTCTAAACTTCATGGCTATGTTGCATGAGCAACATTAGATCTAGTACCAAGAACCCTCGCAGCCAACGAAACGACCATCTGCATTCTGATCCCAGCTGCGTTGAAACTCCCTTTTTCCTCATTCTTTCTCCATGGTGACAGGATGACTCAATGTCTATTGTTTTACTTTTCAACATCCAAACCACACATCACCTCCAGTAACCTTACAGTCTAGAAGTAAAGCTTTGCTGCATTGTTACCTCTATTATTATTGTTTATTTTCTTTTATTATTCTATTTCTATTATTATTATTATGTTTTTGTTCATGTTTGCACGTCCAAAGCACTTTCCTAGTTGGTGGGACCCTCCCTGACCATGGCAATAAAGCTGATTCTGTTTCTGATGACCAATAACCATGCATTGCACTTACTACTGAACTGTACAGTGTATTAATATTTCATCAGAATTACTCTCTGCTTCTTGCTTTAATGATATTCATTAATTTTGATAATAAACAATAATTGAAACACACACTCGTACAAATGTCAATAAAGGTAAAGGAGATAAAGAAACGAAAAAGCACAATAAGAATCAGCATTCGAGGCTTCTGGCGTAAATCTCACCCCTCCTCTCCGCGCAGAGAGAAACAGATTTTTAAGGATTATGCTCACAGATGGAGACTCCAGCAAATCTGCCGGCCCTCCATCATCTCCCTCCAATGTTTTATTATTGTTCTTCACGCCCCTACCCCTACGTTTGTATTCACAGACAAACTTGTGTTGCTTTACATGGCTTTTCCAACATAAGTAAAGAGGGATTTACAAGTGGAAAGAACAGCTAAATAAAAACACAAAGGGACCGTGACAGAGACGGATTATATGCTGCCGTAAGCATCAGTATAAACAGTTTTCGGAGCGGCGTATGTCTGGACAGCTTGTTGGCCGATCAGGATAAGGTCCCTCACACACTGGACCACATAAATCTGCTGTGACGACTGCTGCCTTTATGTTGGTGATACCTTTCCAGTTATGTTTTATGAGCAAGAAAAATAGTATTATGTATTATATGCATTATTTAAACATCAAATCTTTCAGATAAAACTTGATATAAATGCAAATAATACCAGTAAAATGAAAGCATTTTAGGAATTGAAAGTGATAGATTCATTTCAAACTGGTCAATCTAAGGCATTTCTGAGTCATGAGCAAGAAAAAAAAAACATTTTAAACCATCTAATCTAATCTAAACCCCTCCTGGGTGAACACTAAAGTTTTTGAGTTTTCTTTTTGAAGTTTGACCCATGGCTGTCCTGGTTGTGTTTAATGCCCAGTGAAGCCACTTTAGTATATCATAGTGCTTCTTTCACTATAAAAGGGATTTAGTCCCTTGAGTTCATGCAAGTATCACCTATTTGTCCAAGAACAAACTCGTGTACCACAAAGTTTATCCAGCTGCATCTATTTATTTACTTTTAGTTTGAAATGTTTAGATCACCATTGTGCGGCAAAAACAATAGCTGAATTTATGCTTTTTGTTTATTTCATTGAATCTAACTCACGGTCGTCTGTCAAATACAGCCCACTCCGTCATTTCATGGGGTTCACAGGAGCTTCAATACACTTATTTGGCAAAAAGGGAATTCAACACTAATCCTCAATGCATCAAAAACCAGCTCACCTCCAACGCTTTACAATACCACGACTCATGAAGATCACAATGCTCCTATTTTCGCCACTCAGACGAGAAACTCACACAAATGCTTTATCACATATTCAAATTTTCCAGTGCCAGCTAAAGACTCAACATCATTTGGGGCCTAACGTGGGGTTCAGTTTGACACCCCAAAAGATAGTCGTTGTATGTTTCATGTTTCATGGAATAATAACAAATAAGAAAGTGACAGCAGTTCATTGCAAAGATAAACATGGGGCAGTCGACAGAAAGAAGTTTGATTTAAAAATGTATGAATTTTCTGCCTGCTACTTTGACAAGAATCCATCATGTTTGATCAATTATTGACTGCTTGTTACAGCAGCTGGAGGACAAACATCGGCATGTGCCCACTCACTCATCTGTCCACTGTATGGACTTTAAGGTGGACATGTATGCTGGGCTACTACTGAGTACTTATCTGACAGGTTTGACTGGTAATCCATGACTCAGTGTATTGCAAGGATGGCATGCATCAGGCAGTAAACCCATGCTCCTGAGACATGCAGCTTTTAGATCACTCTCGAACGCTACTGCTTAAATAAATGGTAAATAAATTTAATATAATAAATATAACACAATAATATAATGTAATATAATAAAGTAAATATCAGGTATTTTCAGTAGAACTCAGAAATTGATCTGTGACAAAGATTCCAGGAGAGCTAGACAGTGTTTTTAAAAATAAAATAAAATAAAATAAAATAAAAAATAAAATAAAATAAAATAAACAACAAAGGCTGTTCATGAATTCAACAGTCTGACGGCCGAGGGGAAGAAGCTGTTTCTGTGACGGGAGATTCTGCTCTGGATGGACCGTAGCCTCCTGCCAGAGGGAAGAGGAACAAACAGTCCATGTCCAGGGAGAGAGGGTTAACAACCAGCCAACAAAAGTCATACTCTTGATGCGGCGAGTAGACAACTGTCTTCTTGTCTCAAAATGCACAGACATAAAAGAAAACTTTGAGACAAATTTAGTGTGAACCACAGCAGCAGGAACAATAAATTCTTTATGTCCCTTAAATGTTCCTGAAGCTCCAAGAACAGTGGATTTAAAGTATTTATTCATCTTATACCTTTAACCTCCCAGCATGTATTCTGTCAAGGATCGTCTCACTTTATTAGTAAAGTCAAGAGGGAGTTCGGCGCACGCCTCGCGTACATTAACCACCGTCCTATTTCAGTCTCGTGTCGTTCCAAATTCAATTAACCCTCTGCTTCAGGGCACAGTTACGCATGAATAATAGATGGATAGCTGTTTTGGCATTAATATTTATCTTGAGACTGTTTAGCCTGGAGTGGCGGGGCCCCGGGACCACAGGTCGTCACATTCTGATTCTTTCCCAGGGAGCAGAAGGGAACAACAAGCCTTGTAGAGCTTCATGCGTGTCTCGTCGCGTGACATTAGCACGCTGAATAATTCAGCGCGACATTCTTATATCGGCGTTGAGTGCTGTGTCACACACACCTTTTCATAGATCAGGGCTGGAGTGAGTGTGTGACAAAGTTGAACAGAAGAGACGGACATGAGCTCAGGGTAAAAGCTCCATTATTCTGACTTCCCGTCAGGCCACGAAGCGTCTCCAGCATTGGTCCATCAGACATCTGAGAGACTCAAAGTTAGTTCCTGACAGTTTGCAGAAGTGCTGAGTCCACAATCTGGGCCTGAGTGCTGCATTAAAGCATGTCGCTTTTGCTCGCTGCATTCTTCTACTCCCGGCTTCCTTTTTCTCCACTGTGTCCCTCTCATCCCCTTGTGTGTATTATTCATCCAAAAAGTGACAGCATAGAAGGCAACTCTGTACGTCGAACAAGGCCCTGCTGCATTATTGATGTCCGACCTGCCGTTTGTTCTGGAAGCGCTGTGACAGTCGGAGGCAGAGCAAAAGCGTCAGACACCGGAATAAAAAGCCATGATTACAAAACAAGGACCAAGAGATGGATGAGAGGATGGTGTTTGTGCTCTTCAAATTGAATCGTTCACTCTTCGGTGTGGGTGTAAATGCTCTTCTGCTTCTGCATTCGCATTTCTTCCAGCGCTGTGCTACTCTCTGCGCACCAGAGCATGTGGTGACACACTCATTGTTAAGTGTAGTACGTGTCGCGGCCCTTTTATGGCCATTGTACGCCACTCTAGCACACTCTTTCCAGGCAATCGAGGGTCCCACCTACACGCTCTCAGCAAAGCTCTGACAGTGTTAATAGCACGGACTCAAGAGCGACCGGTGTCTGGTCGTGTAATATGCCTCGGCAGAACCCGGGTGACACAAAAGGAAAGAGTCACAGCTCAGGTGCATTACAGACAAAGAAAATTCCACAAGTGTCTGCATGCATTTTATCATTTGTCCACTCGGTCCTTCTCACACTGATGCTTCCGCCCACGGCAGACATTCAAGCACAAGGCCTTTCACCAAACAACCACAGCAAGAGTGACACGGCAGAAGCGAAACTTCTTTCTTCTGTTTCCTGGAAACAACTAGCATCAAAGACCAGACATTCCGTGAAGACACGGTGGTTACAGCAGATGATGACAAAGCAAGTGCCTCTCTGAACATGCAGTAGCTGGTCCAGAAGTTTCTTTTTCAACTTTTGAAATATTCAGCCATGTGACCTCAAAACTGCTCAGGTGAGATCTTTGTCAGGGTAAGGTAGAGGAACAGCTGGTACCTCGGATAAGGAGGGACACCCTGCGATTATGGGGTCCTATGTGAGGATGGGAACAGAGATGAGCAGGGAAATCTAGACATCTATTATACATCTCTCAATGTAGACCACGACTTCAAGATGTTTAAACTCCGTCACAAAATATCCCGGAAAATATCCCTAACCTCTTCTACAGCCACGAGGAGTGATCCAGAGGGTTTATTGATCCCAGCAGAGGGTCAGTTTGGACATTTTCATTGGGGAGAGGAGGCTTCTGCAAAATAGATTTTTCCCATATGAGTTTTCCTACAGGCTGTTAATCCAAATTACTCATCTAGACCCAAGAAAAGAAAGACATGAGAGTGGAAGTCATTAGCAGGTGCACATGGAAGAGGATAATGGTTTAATCTCTTTCCACACCAAAATGTGATCACAGAGTTACGTGAAGATTGCAGTAGCACAGATCAGTACAGTGTGGAATAGTGTGGAATGTTTAAAACATTTTAGAATAAATGAATAATAACACATTTAACCATTTGGATAAGAGTCATGTCTCGTGTATAAAGTTATGTATTCCACCTCAATGTTCAGCTCAATATCCAGGCATATATTCACTTTAATATTGACACTTCTCCAGTCAGAAATTGTTGTTGATGTCTTAGGACAATAGTGTAAAATACTTTTGTATTAAAATCTAAAAATAATAATAGAATAATAGAACATTTTTTTATTTGTTCCTTGGCCTCTGCTCCCAACATTTTTGAGGAAATAAGCCTCCATGATTAAATGGAAATATTTTCTGAGTTGTTGCTACAGTTGTAACGGATCCCTTCACAGGCCTTGGTAAATTATTTTGTTTGAATTATCATTTAAACAAATAATCATGTACCCATAATTCTAAAAGTGTTTTTGACACAGAGTCCAAAATATTTCATATTCATTATTGCCGGATAATAATCCACCCGCTGAGGTGGATTTGTCTGTTTAGCGATAGAAAGAAATTACAACTTTTTGCAATGGAAACAAGTTAACAGCGACGTCACCGGCCCCACCTGCCACCACTCTGTGCCCAAAGGTTCCCACTATTGTTAACAGTATGATTTTTTGCTATGAGCAAGAAATCATACATTTAATTAATCTACTTGTACGTTATATTGTAATAACAATTATGATAAATCAGATTCTCAGTCTGGTCTATCAGAACACTCCCTCTATTGTAGGTCGGATTTGAACCAAAATACTTTTTAAAAAGCACTTTGAAGTTGATTTTTTTCTCTGCCATTGAATCAGATTTAAATTTTTTGTTGCCTCAAACTATTCAACGTCAACAAAACCCGAGCAGATTCATTCAGCATATTGTTTGCTCTGCACTGAGCCTCCAACAAGAAGAGCACATTTGAAACCAGCTCAGTTGTCTGTAATCTCCCTGTGTTGTTTCCAAGTTGTGACAACGTCAGCGATCAAGGTTGCGCTGCATTCAGAGAACGCCAACACACGCTCTGCCAAGAGCTGCTTTTAAGTGAAATCCAACACCGCGGCGACATTCCTTTGTCAAGACAGTCTGTAGCACTCCTGCGTCTGTGAGTCACATCGTCTCTGTCCTCGCATGCATATTAAACTGTGACACTATTTGTCGTGGCAGGAGCCGACTAGAAGAAGAATCTTGGCTTGGAGCCCCCTCGAGGGCGTTGACCTCTCATATCACAAATGGCAGATGTCTCATTCATTAAAGTGAATGAAAAGTGGCCTAATGGCATCCAGAGAGCGGCAACATGGTTTTGCTTTTGGAAATGAGTTGGGGGGGAAAAGAAACAGGTCTAAAAATAAAGTCTGATCACACTTTAATGCCAGAGTGTTGACGGTGGAGCGGCTGCATCCTCCTCTTCCATCTCTCTGGCACTCGGCTGCACACGCACACGCGGCCACAGGGACCACAGCAGGAGGCTCTCGGCTCTGCTGCTCATGGCGTCCGTCCCGTCGCTATCCCACTGTGACAAGTTTATTTTCTTATCGCACTTCCTTTAAATCCCTCAAAAGCAGCAGAACACAACCAGAAAGTGTGTTCTGAGCCTCCTAATGAATAGATTCAGCATGACCCCAAAGTCCTGAACCTGAATATCCAGATTAAACCCTGGGAAATCAGAGACGACAGGGTTCTGCAGTTTTCGCTCTCTAATTATAACGCGGACGTCTGCTTGTTGGGCATCGCAGCAGCTCCGCTCATCCATGACTGGAATGCTGGGGGGGCATCAGGTGTTCGTCCTGCGCCGGCTTCTGTGCTAATCCAACGTGAACACGCGATTCTCAGAGTGCGTCGGGCTATTTTACATGGATGACCTCGACAATATAAAACAGAGTCCAACGCAGCAATGTAGTGCAGGCGCTGCTCTGCTGTGTTTACTGTATGACTCAAGTATGTTTTTAAACTGACTTTTCTTCTACATTTTCTTCCAGATATTGACAACAATCTTGCGAATAAACCTCTGCAACTGACCAAATCTTGGGCTCGATATATTATCCTACCTTGATAACTTTTTATTTCCGTAAAAACAAGGCTCCAGACTGGACACAAAAGACTTTTCTTTTGTCCTGCCAAACATCACACAAACCATACTGTCTTACTAGCAAAAGCAAGGGCCACTTCCTCCACTCCTGCAGGATGCAACCATAACCATGGAGCAGTTGACAACAGCTTGATTCAAACTAATGTTGACGTTAGGAAGTAGGTGTGGCAGGACTTCCCACACAGTTCAGGTGAAAAAAAAAATAACTTATATACCAATTCTCGGAGCATTTACTGCTAAATCTGATGACACACAGCTACAAACATCTCATTGTCACTCATCCTCATACATCTACAATTCAACCCTAAAATAAAACTGACAATCTGTGACATTACTAACCAACACTTCCTCTCTCAAATATAAACGCCATGGGCAGTGACTACTTGGGGGGCGCAGTGTGTGAAACGCGTAGCCACATAAGGTGCTAAATACACCAAGTAACACCTAAGTTGAAGCAGGGATGACAGTTCACAATCACCACCCACCTTCACCACGTCTTGGAATTTTTGAACTTTGAATTTTACTGTGTGCAACCTGAATACACAGAGCGATACAGTGCAACTGGTAGGACTGTCACATGACAACCCATCCTCACTCCCATGGCGTCATATATTGAAGTTGCTGAAGGTGCTTTTACCTATAATGGTATAACAAAGTTTTTTTGTTTTTTTTTACCATTAAAACACATGGAACATCAGTTGCTGTTTATCACCCCTAAAAAGCAGTTGACACAAATGAGCACCATCCCATGGCAAATCTAACCCAACCTCCGTCTTTTTTTATGTGCTTCAAGCATTCATGGCGTCAGGATACTGGAACATGTGCTTCAGCAAAAGTCTACTGTCTCAACATCAATATATTACGCCATGGGAGCAAGGATGTGTTTGTTCAACAACAAAGTTCGACAAAGAGCAAGTATAATCCTCATTGGTACAAGTAAAGGCACATTTTTATTTTTATTTTTATTTTTATTTTTATTTTTATTTTTATTTTTATTTTTATTTTTATTTTTATTTTTATTTTTATTTTACACAAGATAATTTGCTTTTTTGTTTGTTTACATGCTTTTGTACTTATTTCAAATACTGCTGTTAAAATAAAACCATTTTATTCAAAATGTCTTCCTCAATAACATGGGTGAAAGTATCTATAAATAAGTAAAAAAAGCATTCAGGATGCGGTTACTCGTGTCAAGTGAGCATAATGGCACAGCGCGTGCCTGGAGTCCTTGCATTTTTTACACTCTTGCCCTCCTCATTACGTAGTTGAGTTGCCCTGTACTGTAACCTAGTTTTAAAAACCACAGGATTGAGACTAACCTCAGATTCATATTTTAGCTCTTCTGAATTGCTCATTTCTGTACAATAAAACTGCGACATGACAAAAAAGTTTTTCAAATAAAGTCGTCTTCACAGTCTAAAATAGTGCTGTCATTAAAGCTTTAACCAAATAAAGAAAACAAAATAAAATGTTGCTGTACTGTTTACTGAGAAGAGAAAGTACAATGGTGAGAACAAAAAGAGAATCTGTTAGTGATCTGCTGCTGTTTTATGTCAGCAGGACTCCCTTCTTACACTTCCAGCAGGTTAGTGGGGCAGCAGTTGAGGCAAAGAGGCCCAAACTACCAGCTCTCCACAAACTTCCTTCAGCGGGTCAGCAGCGAAAGGTACATGTTCCCATGTAAGGCTATGCTACTGCAGAAAACACAGACAACGCACTGAGTTGATCTCATTTACATTGCTCCTTGATTTCACACCACTATTCTGGTTATGTACAGCTAAATTAAGAGAGCCAACTGTGCAAAACACCTGCTGTTCTAATGGCAAACAGCATGACGTCCAAATTAGATAAAGACAGGCAGAAACGGCACAATATCATCAAGCAAGAATAAACCAAAAAATGAAGACGTTCACTATATGCACAGAATACTGTGTCAACTGGAAACATCTGACTTATGACCGGGCTCGGTTCCGATCAACCGGTCGTAAGTCAGATTGGACGTAAATGGAATGCCATTCAAAATAGCCGAGGTGAGGGTTATAGGTGCTACTGTAGTGGTCTATGGCTGTGTGAGAGTGAGATGCTGGGATACTGTGCTGCTGTAACTGTCGTACATGATGCTGTGCTGCTACGTGCTGCAGTGCCAGCACGTACAAAAAAAAAAGCATCTGCTGGCCGTGGTTCCTAGTACGGGTGGACGTAAGTCGAGCAGGTCATAAGTCGGATGTAACTTGTATAGGGAAATATTTGTCAGGTGTTACAGTGCTGAAATTTTTGCCCATTCAGTATGAACCAAAACTGAGACATCAGTTTTGGTTCATTGCTCAAGTGTCAAGTGTCAAGGTCATACACAACATATACTAAATATACAGAGTTTCAGGGGGTAAAAAAGATTTACAATAGCTGTACTACACAGAAGAAATTTGGCAGCAGTCAATGCAGAGTACTCCAAACAGTAGTCAGTATTTTCAACAGTCTGTTGCTCAAGAAACAGTCTTGATACTTGGCAGAGCCACAGCCATGCAGCAGGACGTCACCTGACTTCTGACAGTACACAAGCAGCCGCTACGCTTCGATTCCCTGGCAATTGGCCCTGGTAATGACATCACCTCATGGGGATCCACAGTTGCCCAGTGATCCAAACTGAGATAAGACCCCAGTGCTCCTACCACGACAATATTTCATGTGGATTTAAATGGCTGTCTTTACTATTGGGTTAATACTGTATTATGAGCAGCTCAATTTCACTTCCACAAATGGAGTCAGTAGGACAGTGGCAGTGTACAGCCTCTCTCCCTATCAATCATTTGGTCTCAGACCATCTGTTCTCCTGGACTCTGAGGTTTAAGTTACCGCTGTTGTTATTGTTGCCAAACAAACACCTCGCGGCAAACTCAAGTTTGAGCCTCGGTGAGCTGGAACAGGTGCCGGTCCCTGGTCGTGCGGAGTAATTGCGTGTTGACTGCTAAGATACGGTCAAGTGTTGGGGGACTGGATGCAGTTGCTAAGTATAGGGGCGGCTCAAGTACATGCCCATTCATCGCCAGATAATGATCAGCCGGTCTTACCAGGCAGTTTCTCTGCCTCGCACCTCCTCAGATGTCTAACATCTCCGGTTATATAGGCAGCGTGGAGAGCTGAGGAGACAGTTGAGGGGGGCAGGGAGCTCTGGTTTGTCACATCTGTGAGATTATGAGTGACATGTGGGGGTCGCCAAGTACACAGGAAACGGGTTATGCAACTTATTATGCATTTGTCTGTGGCTGTATTTCCATATTCTTTTGTTGCTGAAACCTCAGTCGCCCCGGCCTGCACCTGCCTCTCGACGTGGTGAGCCCCTTGTTTTTATTGACATTTACTGACAGTAAGAGACTGACTGCATAACAACAACAATAACACAGCTACTGTTCTAGTCTTGTTTTCATGTAACGGTACAGAGGGAAGAATATTGACTCGCGCCCACACTGCGACCCTCCAACATCCATCTGTCGCTCTTCAAACCCGAAGCGTAACAACCTCTCTTAACCCACTAGGAATTTTTCTTTTCAGCCAGATATGAGGATGAGCAGATGGCCACTGAGCGAGAGAGAACAAACACAAAGTACAAAGAAGTCAACACGATTTCGGATGCTATCGTCATATCTTCATACAGTTGGGTAAAACCCAAACATCTAGATGTGTGTGAGCAGAAATGGAGTGTCGCCACCTCGGCATGTCACGGCTTTGCGCCCCAGACATTAACCCCTTGACGCCAGACTTTTTTTTTTTTTTCTAGGCCACAGACTTTTACAAGAGCTGCTGCAAAGTCACTCTTTCAGAGGTCAAACAAGTTTTGTCAAAGGCTCCTTGAGTGTACGATCATCGTGACATTCTTCGTAATTCGGGACGCAAGGCGTTCGAGACAATTCAATTCAATGGATAAATAGACAGTGAAGCGAATACTTCACAAACTGACAGAGTTTGACATGTTCGCCACGATACTTGTTTGACGCTCCAAAAAATGTTGCATTTTAAAAGTAATGCTCTTAAATAAAAGCATCCAAAGGGTTCACTGAGGCCACCACGTCATCCTTTCCGAGGACAAAGCTCGATGGCGACGCGGCCTTCTGCTCGCCGACCCTCAAGGTCTTTCCAAGTTTAAGGGTAGAATTTTATATGTTGAACACCTGCAGCACTACCACTCACTTATCCACACTCCCACGTTCGATAAAAAAACAATCTCCTGGCCTGAAGTGGCATTTTTACCTGTTTTGATTTACTGATAAATACAATGACGACTCAATTAAAAAAACAATAATAATCACTCTTAATAAATTAAAAAAAGGTTTTTACAAAAAAAAAATACTACACCTTCAACACTACATTTGCAAAGAATAAAATATGTCTTCCGATATGAGCATCAAAAGTGAGTCAACTTTAGGGTGCATAACCCTAGAGGACAGTATGAGAAACATATATTGCCACTTTTAGGGCAGGTCAGCCTCAAGAGATTGAAAAAAAGCATTTTGGAAAACAGAAGAAAGAAATGAAAGTGTGAAAGCGCCACAGTTAGAGGCTACGGCAACTCTCGCTGCTGCGCTAGTGAGCGTTTGGTTTGGATGAGTTTGAGTCTAATGCTGAAGACTCATTTACGTGGACAAACTTTTGGTCAAAACCTGAACATTTTTCCAGTAAGTTGACACTAAAATCCATTTTGAAAGACAGATCCTCGCTCAGCCTGCAAGATAACAAATCACTGGACAACAGAAATAAAGTGACCCTTGTCTGAGTTGGACATATTGCCTCAGAGGTGTATTTAAGTTGCAGTGATCGCTCGCGCGGCACTTTTACACTTTGCCCCTGAAACTCCCAGAGAGAGTCTCTGGACTTCTTTCAGGGGTGAAGCAAGCATCCATCCCTCACTCGTGGGCTCAATAGAGGCACATGATGGAGGGATGTTGCAGCACTCCATCAGTCCCTGGATTCCAAGCATTCAAAAGTTAGTCTCTTACCTTCCTCAGCTGAATTAGGCTGGAAAAACAGACAGAGAAACAGAAAGATACTCCACATCTCCACGACAGAATGACACTGACTGAGAGAGCAGGAGGGAGGGCGGGAGGGAGAGAGGGAGGGAGGGAGGGAGACGGCATGAAAGAGAGAGAAAGATAGAGTGAATGCGTGTGACAGAGCGAGGGAGTGGGGGGGTGAGGGAGAAAGAGAGGGGGTGGAGCCTGCATTTCCATGTGAGAAAGAAAGAGAGGATGGGGCAGTGTGGACGAACGGACGAGGAAGGGATGACATTATTCAGAGGGGAACACAAATATTTGACGGTCAGAGCGGAGAGTTAAAGCAGCCGGGATGAAAGAGCAAACATGTCTGGTATCTACTGCCACTGTCTAGACGAGAAACTCCAGCATCCTGTTGGAGTCTGGTCCTGGAGTTGGCTTCCCCGAGCTGCGGCATGTCAGCGTGCCCAGCTGGCACTTTTCCTCTGCGCCTCCTGTTTGCAGGAAGGCATTACATTTTGGTCACATTTTTTGGATTCTCTGCTCCGGGCTTGTGGCTGCACGCTCTTCAGTCCTGACCTCAGCAGCGTGCGTATCAAACGCACTTCAGCAGCCGCGCACACCGCTCGCTGGTCAGACTGAAGCACTGCAGCTTGTTGATGAGCTTTCATGCCCCAGTTCGCGGCAATGACTAAGACTTGAGTGGACTCTCGCAGGGAGATGTTGCCCACTGCTTTGACACAGTTAGGTGCCCCCATTCCCAGCCAGCCGGGGGGCTCTCCACCAATGACTCTCTACTTCTGGGGGGGAAGAAGAATGAAATCATTGAGGTAAAGTGAGGATTTCCTCAATCAGTCTTTCATTGCTCACCGAGTTTCCTCTCGCAGCTCAAGAGCAGATTTGGTTGTGTAATCGGTGCGAGCTCAACAGCCCATGAACGACGTCCATCCACCCGTGTGTGATGGCAGGTTGTCTAGTGCTCATTAGGAGACAATGAAGCCACCAAGTCGGACACGCTTATTGCTCTCACCCACCTTTGATGGGGTCAATATAAGTCAAAGTGAAGGCTGACTGGGCATAAACTGCCCAAATGAGCATAAAAAAAAAACCTGTCCAGCATCTACGAGCTTCACCCTGTTGCTGCATCACAGGTTTTTTTTTGTTTTTTTTTAGTCACACAGTGAGAGAAAAATAAAAAAGCAAAATAGAGTCAAAACAGAATAACGCTCTAACGCTCAGGATTTTAAGAGACCAGCATATTTGAATACAGATACAGTGGTATTCAAACGTCCCAGAATCGTAGTTCAAACAAAAAAATTCAAGATTTTTTGCTTCGGAACAAAAATCCAGAACTCAGCACCCCCGTAAAAAGCCAGAAAAAACATAATGTGCGACCCACGACGCGCTTTGTTATTGTGTATAACGCAGCCTCTGTATGCGGACGTGTCCTGTTAGCTACATTTACTGACTGTTTTTTCTTCATATTGAGGTGTAAGACCTTTCCTGTCTCCACACTGGACCGTGGTAGAGTGGGGAGGTGCTCTCTCTCCACACCTCCGAGGCTGGAGCGCACACTCCAGGGTTTGATGTCCTGTTGTGGGCTGGAGCTGGGACAGGGATGAGGCGAGTCTGGGACAGAGCGTTACTTGGTTTATGACTTTGTCACAGCCAAACTGCACAGAAGCGCACATTCAGAGCTGGACACACACCGGGCACCTCTTCACTTCTGGAGAGACGTCACTCACTCGGCAACCCCTCCCACATGCAGCGGCCACACACATAGAGGAACAGCGCACCTGCAGCAGACACTCTACATTCACTCCTACAAAAGCCTATTTTAAGGCTTGGAACGCACTATTTCTTTTTTGTAATGGGAAAAATCGATTCACATTTAGAACAAATCGCTTCTCGAACGGCTGTCTGGAACGGATTGTGGTCGAGAACCGAGGTTCCACTGTAAAGAGCTGCTCACCCCATAGGCCTGAATCACTGTGAAGTCACCAGGATCCTTGACTTCGAAGGGAACTATCCAGCTCATTGTTTTCTTTTTATAACACAGCAAGAGCATAGCAGAAAGATGCTAAACCTCATATTATGCTAAGCACCTTGGTTCCAAGTTGCATGACACATCGCCATGTCATGCCATGCCATTTCGCTAAAATGACCACAGGAAAATGGAAATCAAATGGAACATACACATTTAATAAATATTTTCAATACGCCGTTTAAAGTGTTCCACTTCCGTTTTTATCGATTTTCATTCGACGAGCGAAACAAACCATCGGAAATATTCAAGGCCCTTAAATATTACTTGCGAAGTAGAGTTACGGTAAGTCATTCTCAAATAAACAAGTCAATCCTACGTTAATCCACTTCGGTGGATTAGTTTCCTCATTTAAAGTTTTTCCTTTTAACATGGTTGGTTTATTTTCGTGTCGCGATACCCCAGGGCAGCGTTTTAGCCCCGCCTAGTGGCTTGGCATAGCAAAACCTCACAAATGTCATTAGCTTCCATGTTCAACTCAAAGAGAATTGCCACCGATATATTTCTATATTTACCCCTCCCATAAATATGTCATGATAAATAGCAAAATATCATTTTTGCACCCGAAAGAGCTCCTACCCAAAAGGAAGTGAAACCTCTTAAATTGACATTTCGGAATCGAAATCAGTCAAACTTTATTTCCTGATGTGACAAAGCTTATGAAAAATGTAGCAATGATTTTAATACATGCATCACATTGAGCTGAGGCTGAGCGAAAAGAGGAAAATGGTGCAGCTAAGCTGCAAATTAGAAGCAGAGAACAGGTGTGAAATATTCATGAGAATAAACATTTCAGTCATTGCTTTAGAGCAGAAGAGGAATTCCAAGATGAATTCTGTGTGTGCTCACCTTGTGTGAGTGGGTTTGGACGACATCACAGAACGCAGTGATGCTGGAGGTCAACACCCAACACACCTGCAGCGTGTGTGTTGGCTCTGACCCTGTTTCGGATTTCAGTCGCCTTCACGCTCACCATGAAGCAACGGACAGCCAGGTATCATGCAATAACCCAAATAAAACAGGTTCAGATTGCAAGACACAAAAAGTTATTCTCCAGATGTTTTGCCATGAACTGTGATGATAACAATATGCTTTATTCTGTATATATCCAAATAAACCCAATAAAACAGATTAAAAACAAAGGCTTCAGTAAAAGCGACAAAACAGATTTATATCAAGACATAAACAACAAAAGTCGAGTGTGCATTAAGAACAGTAACATAAAATACACAGTGCAGAAGGTACAGTAGTGCAACATGAATCTGAAAAGATACATTTGAAATTGTGTCTCAAAAGTGCAGGCTAAGTTTGGAAAAATCATAAAAAGAGGCAGCTGAAGAATTTTGACAGAACATTTCATCACGCTAACAAATTGTGCATACTCTTGTCAAATAAATAAAAGTTGTGATTCACAAAGAAAAAGCTCAAACACCAGCGTTAAACTGTTCTTATGTGCTGTAGATGAAGGCAGCAAAACATTGAGAAGATAATTCAGTAGATGTCTGCGTATATTATAGAAGTGTGAGAGGAATTTGAAGTATTTCTCTCAAAGGCATTTTAAGTTTGGTGGTCCTTGTATATTGTAATAACTCCACTGCGATCCTATCCATTTCTAATCTGTTTAGGATTAGGATTGTTTCTTACAGCCTCCACAACCTCACAAGGACGAAGTCTGCACCATATATTCCATTAGCAACTTTTGGAAAGCAGCTACATCCAGAAAAAAACATCTTATGCCAATAAGAAACCATTTAATTCTCAGCAGATATCTTTGCTAAACAGTTTACCACACTTTTTTTCCGTTTGGTGAGAAAATGCAACTTCACCTTCACCTTTCTTTTGCATCTCTTCATACTTTCTTAGACGTTTAAGGATTCATTTTTGACAGTTATATTCCCTGCGTGTAGGACAGCTTTTCCAACCCTCAGACTGAAAGTATTGTGACCCCGAGGCTCACATTTAAGTCGCTAATGGAATTCTTACAGATTTGTCAAACCATATGCATTTCAAGCTCTCACCACCCACAAACAAGGATCTACTACGGCACCACATCAGCCACAGGTCACCTTTTTTCTGACATCACGATCACAACAGAAGGGATTAGATCAGTGACCATACCACGCCATTTGCAACAACCAGTTCATGTGCTTTACACTTGTACTTACTCCATCAATATAGCAAAACATGTTCAAGAACATTTTCATTTTAAAATACCCTGTTTGTGCACAACTGTATTCAGAGCTTTCTATTCATTTATTTATGTTGCACATCCTTCAGATTTCTGACCTCATATTGGGGTCTCAAGGATGTAACATAGTCACACATTGGGCAGCTAAAAACAGCTGCTACAAATGCTGAAAAATAATATTATCAGATTCGAATGGAAGGGTGTTAGAGAGCCAGTCAGTGCCTCGTAGCTTGCCCCACCGCACTGGCACAAGACTCACAATTGAAGACCAAGGGTGAGTTTTATAACTAACAAGTCGGAAAGAAAACGACGGCGCACCAACATGCAGTATGTAAATAGTTGGCTTTTCTGACCAGTGCTACATGAGTGTTGGCATTAGAGTCGTTGTCTTTCAAGCTTGAATAATTCAATTTTCCATCTAGGAAAAGCCCTTGTTGTGCTAGGGGAAAAGCACCGCAGCGGCACCTCACTTTCCCCAAAGACAGCGAAGCAAATCAGGCAGGCAGAAAAAAAAAACAAAACAGCAAGTCCCTGTGTTTTTGGGTCAACCTAACGGGATCCAAAACCGGCTTTTGGAGCTTGACCTCAATACATAAAACCCAGAATCCTCCCACCTTTGTACACTGGGGGTCTTAACTTTTTGTTGATCCTCTTAAGTGCGCGACCTCCTTGGAGCGTGAAGCGGCGATGTCAACAAATATTAAGTTCTGCTAATTCTGTTAACTTTAGCCAGATTACAGCAGAGTGACTGCTGGTGGCAGGAAAGGAGAAGAAACTACTGTATGTTGTTTAGCTGTTAGCACCTGGAGCTGGAATCCAGTGACAGATGTGACCACTTTCAAGAGTGGAAACACAAGCAGTCTGGGATTTTAAGGGGGAGGTTGAGTCCTGTGACGATAAATAGTTAATCTGCTCCAAGAAACAAGAGGTTTGAGATGATCTTACTGTCTTAGATGCTTTGTAAACATCTGATCAAGTCTACCCATATCTATAACTGTGTTGTCATGACACTCAGGACACCATCTGTGCGCTTTCATTGGGGGACATGGGTACTGAGTCCCGTTGCTTCCCCAGGTCCACCGAGTCTGCCTCAGGTCCGGGAGGCGGATCCGCACGGCGAGCGAATCCTTGTGCGATCTCATCGAAGGTCCTTCCTTTGGTCTCAGGTACTCGCAGGTAAGTGAAGATGAAGAAGTAGATGAGGAGGACCACGAAGATGATGAAGACATAGGGACCACAAAGTTCCTGAGAAGCAGAACCGAGTTTAATCCCAACATCAAATGTATGTTCCAAGAATAAACGTGAAGGTCTTTAAATACCGCCAGCTTGGGGAACGAAAGGCCCACAATGAAGTTGGCGCTCCAGTTACAGAATCCGGACACGGCCATGGCTGCAGGCCGAGGACCTTGGGAGAAGAGCTCCGCCACGATGAACCAGGGGATCGGGCCTGGTCCCATTTCAAAACTGGCCACGAAACCAAACACAGCGACGATGGCCAGGTAGCTCAACGAGGGGTTGGACTTCTGCTCAGACAGAGAAACAGTTGGTGTCAACTACACCAGTATTTTTTTAACCATAGGTCCGGGGCCCATGTTTAGGCCGCAAGACGCTCAGTTATCATACATTAGCCACGTATGGTGGAAGTTGTGTGTCACTGAATCGATTTGACAGCTGCAAATCTGTGACAGTTAACAACAATGGCGATGTTCTTGAAAAGAAAAAATGAAAAGTAAGTGATGTCTCCCCCCCCAACAGTAAAAACTGTTCATGAAAGCACCAGTTGAAGCAGTTTTAAAATTCATAAGAACAATTTATGATGATACTTTCATTTACACTTTCATTTATTATATTTATTTTATTCAGAATTGTATTCAGTTTTTCGAATTTTCTCAAATGTTCTTTTCTTTTTTTCTTTAGTAAATTATATCGATATGACTTGCACCTGGCTCTGCTGCTGGAAGGACCTTTTGATGACAGATAAATATCTTTGCGATGATCACATGGTTTCATGTCATTTCACAAGGTTTTGGTTTGTTTACATGTAAGTAGATGAAATATGGTTATTGATCACAAATGAAAGCAAATGTAATGAATCAGTTCTTTTACTTGTATGGGCCCCGGGCCCATTTGTTCGGGTAAAGGTGGGCCCTGAGATCCAAAAGGACCCCTGACATACACAACCGCAGACTCATAAATAACAAGCTATAGAGATGAAGCCCCAAACTGTCAGTCATTCACTGAGACTCTGTGGGTTCAACCTCCTTCAAAACGTTGTTATGGAAGCCAAGGTCATGATGTAAGAATGTCCACATCACAGCATGTAAAGGGTCAGAGGTCCTGACCCCTTGACCTTCTGTGTGATATGAAAGAAAGCGCAGCTCATTGGTCCAGACCTTCTACTTCCTGCTGTGGTGCACATGAGCTCATTGTTGGCAGTTGCTCATCCACGTTGAGCCACCCTTTGGATATCACTCAGCCTCCCGCCATCTTGTCTCTTACCGAGACCCACAGTGACTGTTTTTCCCGTCACTTTTGACTGAAGTGATTAAGCCATCTAAAAATGGCCGTCCTCCTCACTAACACAGGAACTCACCACGAGAGCCAGGGAGATGGCCATGATCAGAGCACAGACAGCCATTCCTGCCAGACCAATGAGGTGCAGCGTCCGTCTCCCCGCCCTCTCCACCAAAAACAGCTGAAAACATGAATTAATACTGTAAGTCAGATGAACGAGAAAGAAGGTTATTTGCGAGCTTCAACTTACAGACACAATAGTGAACACAGTGTTGACCACTCCGGCACCAATAGTGGCATAGATGGGATTCGGAATATTGGCAGAATCAAATATGCCTGTGGAGTAGTAGAAGACCTGCAGGAGGGGAAGAGATAAACAAATTACTCCCTGCTCCTCCTGAGCTTCCTTCAGAACAATAATAATAATAATAATAATAATAAAGTGGAGACAATTTCAGGGGCAAAGATAAATAATCTTTAAAATACTATTATTAGCAAGCAAAAACATCCACATCTGGAATCATGGAAATGAACTCATATTTGATGTAAATAAAGCATTGTTTTTCTTCACTCGATAGATGTCACTGAACGCAGCACTGTAAACTATTTTCTGAAACTACCCTTATATTATTTATGCTCATTTCTTACATTTAAAATAAAACACTTACTGCTTTAAACACAAAAATGAAAAAAAAAATCTCTCATATGAACATATGGCGAGGATGAACTGAATGCAAAGGCATTTTTCATTTGGGCCTGGCAAAAAGAAGAATTAGCTCTTTTATTCTACTGTAATCTGCTTCTATTTTTATTCACATTCCAGCGTGCTCCATCTGAGGCCATCGGAAAGAACCATTTTCATTCTGGCTCCTTTCCTAAAGAGTCATAAAGAGCGCTGTGCTCATAAACTCAGCCCTTCACTTGATACAACAAGTGCAGAGCACGTCCTCAGCTGCCCAGTGACTCAGGGTATCAGACGGGGACGTAGAAGCTTCCTGCTGCTGGCGCTGCTGTGATTGTCAGACCAGGTTTTCAAATCACTTAAACATGTAGTCAGCTGGTTATGTGACCTTATTAACACACGTTGACTAAATGTCACCGTGCCCCGCTCCACCCACTCCCCCTCAGAGGCTTAAATCATTCCAGTCAGTCAAACATGTCCTGCAGCTGTGAAGCCCCCCCTCACTCACGTGTGAGTTCGGGTGAATGACGCGTCATCATCGTGCGACGTCTACTCACAGCGTTGATGCCGGAGAGTTGCTGGGAGAGCTGCAGCTGGATGGCAATGAGGATCGGTTGACGGTAGTTTGAAGAACGAAACAGATCCAGAGTGTTGACTTTCCTCTCCATGGACATCTTCAGGGCCTCCTCCTTCATCTCCCGAATGTCATCGCTGACGTCTTCAACACCACGCAGGCGAACAAGAGCTGCAGAAGATGCAGATGTTGGTGATGTCAACAGCTCTTAATGTGAAATACAAGGTAAATTATCAAGGTGACCTGACAACACCATTTTCACATTTGGTGGTTTTAATGAAGGCATCACTCTCGAGCTATTATGGTGAACCAAAATTGCTGATAATTCTGTTTGATCAGATTTCAATACAAATGAAAATATTTGTTTGGATTCATTTAAGTGCCTTCATTTTTGAGGGGCCATTCTGTCCACACTAGTTGAGTTCACTTTGTGACTATTCATGGAAATTTTTGTCAAATGCAAAAAGCTTTAAAACACAGCGGCATATCATTTTCATCTGTGAGCTCTTCAGGGAACCAGCATGTGTCTCCTCCATGGAGTTTTGTGCTGACGCTTGTGAAGCAAATGAAGAATACTCACATGAATTTAGGAAAAGCCTATGTCCGGGCACATATCATCCTGAAACAATACTGTATCATTGTGTACTGCAACTACATGCAACCTGTATTACATTCTGTTGTTATATGTTCATTTTCATGTATTATTAATATTAATAATTTTTTAATGTTATTATTATCATTAGTATTATTATCATAGTAGTCATTATTTAACAGTTTAGTTTTTCTTTTTCATACTTTTTATTGATAAATTATTATGTTTATGATCTTCTATACTACGACTTACTCTTACAATACTACTGGTTATACTATTTTATTCTTATCATACGGTATAATTTTACGATGAATAAAAATGAAATATAGCATTTTTTTCAATCTTAAGACATTTCCGTGTCCTGGTACGCAAACTCATATTTGTACTCATATATTTTTGGAACGGAATAGCAAAGTGGTTCAGTCAGAACGCGACATTTAAGAGAAGGGAAATGTAATGTACATGGAGAGACACAGTTCAACAGCCGATCAGAAATCCATTGATTTTCCATCTGTTTTGCTGGATGTGTCACCTGGCTGATGGCACCATGCTGTAGCCTGAGCAGTGACTCTTAAACCTGGCATACATTCCCAAAGCCACTGGAGAATAGTAACCTCTCTCAACACAGATTCTTATAAGCTACTGAAGAAAACTGCCAACAGCCAAAGAACAGCCTCAGAAGTTGCACTGCGGCGGCAGCACGGCGCCACCTGTCACAACATTTTGTGCTGCTTGAGACCTAATGACATCTTAATGACACGAAATACAGACTCAGCCTTCTGAGGTGCAGCGCTCTTTCATGTCCCGAAAGCACTCACTGTCCCAAATAACTTTTTAAGCGTGGCAATCTGGATGTGTCGTCGGTGTGTCATGTGGCACAGTTACACGAGCAGAGCTGCTGTTATGAATATAAAATGAAGGTTTTAATACATCCAAAGTGGCGTTCATGAGTCACCCTCGGGTGCTCGCCATCCTGTTGTTTTTCAGAGGCTTTCTTTCGAAACATGATCGTCCAACATTGACTGGAATATTACCGGACAGGTCAAAATGTTGTGGCTGGTGGGTGAATAACCTAGACCTTTATGGGGTAAAGTGACTGCGTAAAGCAGATAAAAACTGAAAACAAGTTCAGGAAACTACACAAAAAAAACCACCTCCAATACAAGCCATATTTGACTTATTCACTTTCGGCATGATACTTATGATCGGCAGAAAAAATACCACTGTTTACCACGAAAGATACACAGATTTGACCCATAATACATTATACATTTATTTAAAACATGTTCAGTTTTCCAGTCACTATGACAATATTGGTTTAAATCTTTCTCCACTTTACATCACAGCTGCGCTTTTAAAGGCTTCCTTGTTGGTGATGTTTTACAGGGTGACCAGGTTAAGCTTCACAGACCCCTAAACCAGCAAATAAATAATATTAAATTGATATTAGTTAAGTCTTATTAGATCCCTACATGCTGGTCTGTCAACAACGGAGAACTCCTCGGCTTGTTTTAGGCCCTCTCTTTTTTATAAAACGCGTATTTGTTACAATGAAAATATGCAACACTTCACAACGCCAACTAACAAGCAGGAATCCCATAATATAATCATGTATTGTACTGTTTAGTTCTTCTCCCTTCCCTACATTCATTGTCATGAGAATGTGTGAAAGTGCGTCAGCACTGACCTGCAGTGGCTTCCTCCTCCTTGTTGAGGTTGATGAGCAGGTGTCGGGGACTCTCGGTGCAGAAGGGCAGCAGGATGACCTGCACTACGGCAGGGAGAGCGGTCAGACCTAAAAGCAGCGGCCACAGCTCTGCAGAACCCAACAGCCTTCCCAGACCAAAGATCTGAAACGTGAACATAGCACAAATTCATCACGTCTTTCTCTTCAGCTACCAGTATATTTGACCATAGTGCAGCAGTTACCTGAGCCACCAGGATGCCAATAACCACGCCCAGCTGGTGAAGGGTTCCAAAAGCTCCTCTGAGGACAGTAGGGGAGATCTCTCCTACGTACATGGGGACCAAACCGGTGCACTGGCCACAAAATACTCCAATGACAAACCGGCCACAAATGATCATCTCAAACGATGAACTTAGTTTTGAGAGTCCCATCAATGTTCCTCCCACCACAGCCAGGATGTTGGACAGCATGATGGACTTCCGTCTGTCGGTCAGATCAGAGGAAAATGAATTCAAGTTCCAGATAAGGAAGAGACAGTCTCTTTATCACACATACTGAGGAATATTGGCAACTTTTGGAGAAAAGGATCGAGTAAGATTTCAATACGAGCAGTTAAGAAACTTAACTTGCACTTGGAAAAACATAATAACAGGAGACGAATGTGTGACATTTTTAAAATAATCATAAATGTTGCAACAATACAAAATATCATGTCATAATGGTACAATGTCAGAGTACAAATGAAATTAACAAAATATAGATTTCAAAAAGGAAAAGTAATTAATATTAAATATAATATTACATTATGAATACTTATGTGACATTGGTGCAAATACGAAATTGAAAATCTGTAATTAATTGTACATTTATTAATACATATCGGAAAAATGAAGTGTGATCAATGCACAAAAATATCCGAAATATTCCAGAGGAAAATGCAATTAAAATACTAGCCATTGGATTTAATAATTTCCGTATTTAAAAATAAATAAATAACAGTTAAGTTTTCTTTTTCTTTTTTATTTACACACAACTTCAGTGTGCACAACAGATTCCTTCACCTGCCAAACGCGTTGACCAAACTGGACACGCTGATGGATCCCAACATGCCGCCCACACTGAAGATGGCCACCGACAGGCTCCATATAAAAGTGTTCATGTTCGGGGAGAAAGGTTCTCCGTACCTCTCCAGGGAAACATTATGGAAGAAGGCGCGCAGTTCCTGTCAAAGGCAAAGACAGTTTTATGTCCTTCTTTCTTGCTCATGCAACATTTATTCTTTCAGAATGAATTATAAAGAATGCCATTTTAAACAGCAGTAAACATATGAAATGGAACAAAGGATTTAGGTCAACATAACTATAACAGACAGCAGGTGTTTGGGTCCCTGCTTGAATAACAATGTTAGGGCTGCTACTCTTCTGACACGTCCCACACTGCCATGCAGAAGTGAAGAGATTCCGGAGAGATAAGATATGGTGATAGGAAGATCCTCTCAGTAGATTAGGATACTGAATAACACCTGAATACTACTGTGAAGAATTCTTCTCGACTCCATTGGATCCTTAAAAACTAAAGGGCAACTTGAAATTTGAAGAAGAAAAATAATTTATGGAGTTTCAATAAATACCACCAAAATAAAAATTAAATCTATTTATTGTGCCGTCTCCGGAACATTGACGCGTTTTGTGCGCAACGGCGACCCCGTGTGGTTGAAGATATAACTGCTGATATTCATGTCAATTTTTTTCTTCTTCTTTTTTCATATGATCATAACTATAAGTGATAAAATAGATATGGACTGACTTCACGCTTTGTGTATTTGAACCTACTGCTGAACCAGCACTCACCGCCTCCGGAGCATTGATGACACCAGTGTTGTAACCGAACTGCAGTGAGCCGATGACAGCGGTGAAGACACAGAAGAGGAGGTAAAGGGTCACGCCCTGCTTCGGCTAGAAGAAAAAAAAAAGAGTCGATCAGAGAGGAGGATTGCTTGGGTTTTAATTATTCTCTCAGTCGGAGATGCTGACATGGTCTGTTCTGTTCCCCACAAAGCTCTTGTTGTCCAAACCAACACTGATAATTACAAACAATGAGCCTTTCTGCACCCGTGTCCTCATTTCTGCTCACACCACCGGGACAGAAGTGCACACACAAGCTCATGATTTGCCACTTCCGCGGGTTGTTTTGCTCCTGTTACGCTGCAAAATTCACTTAAATGTGACATCACCTGACTGTGATCTGCCTTTGCCGGTGTAACACTGAATTATGTTTCCAGCATTATTTGTCTCACATGAGTAAAGTAGAGAAGGGAAGTCGTCTTTCAAAAACACATTTAAGAAGTAGGTCCACCATTACTACTCCAATAACTTCTCCCTCATTGCTATTCAAAACCACTCATCCATAACCAAAATCAATACAGATCAGACCAGTCAGTTTCGTCCTTGACTCCCATTCATTCCTCCTTCCATTATCACTCCAGTTTATGATCCATTAACTCATATATTTCTGGGTCTTTGCCTGCATTTATCAGGTCCTCATGAGGTCAGCGAGAAAATATGAAACTCAATTAGTGTAACTCTTTATACATCTGTTCCCTAATTCATTCTCTTGAGAACTCATTCAACAACAAAGTAAAGTATTTAATGAGGGGAAAAAAAGGGAGTCAAATTTGGTCAGAAGAATGGCCAGCCATTAGTCAGTCTCTGATCTCATAAAATATTTATTAAGCAAGAAAGAAAACACTCACAGTAAGATCAAGAGTATGTGTAAGAAAGACAGCATATATCTATAACATAACATGTCTCTTTGCTGGAGGACTATCAGTCAGTTACCACAGATAACACTGATGTTTGCCTCCTGAGACTCACAGTACTTTCTTAAGCCTGATGTCACTGCACGTCCTGGATCTGCTAATAACAAAGTGGTGTTTTGGTGGAGAGCACACTGCTTATCACAAATAACCATGACTCCCAGCGTGAAACCAGGAAACGACTAAAATGCAGTTCCGCTGAAACCGAACGTAGACCAGGGTGAAAGAGGCAAAAAAGCAAGATGGCGGACTCGATAGAGTTATCATTCAGGATGTGATGTGTGTGAGGCATGTGCACAACTATAATATCAGCCAAACATATGGAGTCACTGTCAGCTGGTTTCCAGGCGCCTCATGCAAGGATGCAGAGACATGTCGACAAGAAGAGTGATAGATGAGCACTCGGGCTCCACAGGAAATGAGTGCCAAGATGGATAA
The DNA here is from genome assembly GCF_027744825.2 of Synchiropus splendidus. Taxonomy (NCBI): domain Eukaryota; kingdom Metazoa; phylum Chordata; class Actinopteri; order Syngnathiformes; family Callionymidae; genus Synchiropus; species Synchiropus splendidus. The sequence goes on along the minus strand of NC_071345.1, from coordinate 12,242,546 downwards.
AGAAATGAGAAGAGCAAATGAAAGCGCTGTTGGAAAATGATTGGATGATGGACGGAGGAATTTTAGCACTGCTCTCATTCAAATAAACCGGTAAAGGCTAAGTCGCAGCATCACCTTATGGCCTGGAGGTGGAACTGTCCTACACTGCTGCAGTAGTAACACCATCTTGGGTTGCCTCTAGCTCTCATCACCAAAGAAAAATTGCAGTACTTGTATTTGCTTATCACTCTTTACTTCTTGGGGAAACAATGTTGCATAAAAACATTAATCAGTAAAGGCATTTGCTCAGGCTGGATTAGGTCTCATTGTTTCCATGTCAAGCTAGTTAAGCTTTTCAGCCTGCATCCTGCTGAGACGTCGTCCATGCTGTTGTCCATCCAAGCCATTTATGTTCGAGGCCTGTACACTGCATTAAGAGTTCAATTTTTTTTTTTTGTATAAAAAATTGTACAAAAATATGTTTAACTTGCTACTGGCACACTAACTGAACTGAGTGACATTAGATACTGTAACTAGTGTCGGATGGCGTTCAGATCGATCAAAGACGAATGATTACATTTAATAATGACTACATACCAGTTAAGATTATTACTGTTACTACTACTACTACTACTACTATTATTGTTTCCACTGTATCATTATTATTATTATTACTGCTACTACTAAAACAGAACTATTATTGTTGTTGCATTGTAATTATTATTATTACTCCTAGTAGTAGTATTGATGTTGTGGCAATTGTAGTTATTATTATTATTATTGTTGTTGTCTTTATATTTAATTCAACAAACTTAATCGACTCAAATGTTGCTCAACAGGTAGAGTGTGGTGTAACTGTACTAGTCATCTTCATTAGTAACGGAATATTCCATAAGGTGAAGCACCACTGAATACAAAGATTAGGATCAGTGTAAATAAGTCTTCAAGCACATTTGTACACAGCAGGGTGCTTAGTTAAACACAGGCTTCTTCTGAAATGTTTGGCTGTAGCATGATGATAATGCTGCAATGATAGCGAGTGCTGTACTTGTGCAGCATCATGCCGGATGATGTGGCATAGACAGGGCGAGATAAGAGTGAGGAAGGCACATAGTTTTGAGCAAGCGGTGCAGAGGTGTACTTGTTGTGGCAACAGAGGAAACGTGCGCAACATGTTACCAGAGTCAAAGAACAGTTGCCCAAAGTTGGAGAGCGTTAACTGAGACAGTGTGACCTGACGTATGTATTCAGACGCCAGCTCTTTCAACACAGAGCTGCGCCCTCGATGCGGCACGCAAATAAAAAACTAACACAAGTTTAAACTTGCCTCACAACAATCTCACTGGCTCACATCCTGAAGTCCCAGCCCCTTTGCCAGGAAGGAAAGTTACCAAAAACTACCAGCCTCTGGCTTGAAACCTCTTCACTTGTGACAAACTTCACATAAAAACACTGACTCTCTCCCTCAAAACAGTCAAATTAATTCTAAAGAAAACTGGACTATCGATGAAAAACTGTGTTACCTTGTTATCTTCTAACGGCTCCATCTTGATATTGAAAGCTCCTCAGGAAAGTGCTCAGGAAACTGAAGCTGAAGACCAGGATCAAGTATGAGCAAGGCAGGGTGGAAGCCAAGCTGTCAGTCAAACCAAAGTGTGATGTTGCTGTTCTGTGGCGGGTTCACAATGAAACATCATGTGTTCAGCTCCAGCAGGAGTCAACAGCAGCTCCTCCCCCTCCTCAGTCTTCACCCTCCCTCTGGTAGCTACCTTCATTATGCAACAGCTTCCAGCTTTAATAACTACATTGGCAAGTTTCATAGCCTCCAACTGAGGTGTTCAGTGAAAGAATGAGGAGCTGAAACAAAAGTTGCTACTTCACACTTGACACTGCTCTTGTTTTTTTGTTTTTTTTCGGACTTAAATTATCACATGCAGCAACAACATGAGCTATTTTATTGTGGGCTTTTCTTAAAATGCAGTATAACTTTTTACTCCTACATTTTATTTTTGGCCACCCTAGTATTGAAATGTATTTTTAAAACATTTTCTCTGCAAATTAGCTGCTCATAATATTTTATTTTTCAACATATTGCTTGCCGCCTAAACTCAAAGTCACTACTACAAACACCATTGGGTTTTCCCTGCAAGACGAAGAAGAGTTAACTGTCCCTCCAGCTTCTGCCGCCAACTTGCTCAACAGCAGATGTGTTAACGCTCAGCTGGAGAAAGAGGACGCACAAGTGAGCCAACTGGCCGCAGATGAATAAAGCGCCGGTGAAAGGCGAGTCTGTGTGCGGCTGCTGGAGGTCCACGGTGGGCGAGAGAACAAAAAGCAAACAAAGCCTGGTCACGCTGGTAGCATGGGACCGGCTCAGTAGGTGGCAAACAACCAAGAAGTACTTGTAACTCTCCATCAAATATTTCTAATCTGCACGCGGTCTAAACCTCCGTCTGGAATTTGGAGTTATTCCGAGGTCAATTAAAACCTCCAGTAGTGGATTCTTCTCATTTTGATGTGAAATATTTTGAGGTTTTTCAGGGACAGATCTCTTTTATGGGCAGACGAATGCATATACAGTACCAGGACCAGTTTGACAAGTAAACTTTTGATGGCATCAAATATAACTTAGCTCTTCATTGAATCATGGGTATTGTTCAACATTCAGAGTGCAGTTACAACACTGCGTACGTGACAAGTGGTAAGTCATGCTCTGCATAAACAAATTTCCTAATCTAAAATCACCCATTACTGTCAAGTTGCAACAAGTCAGTGATTCAAGTCAGCAGCTGCATCAGTGATGAGGTAAAACCAGGGCTTCTTTCACTGAAATCGAGCTCCGCCTCGGCTAACCTTTTTCATACAACAACCTGCGACATCATTGACTGTCACTTTTAAATGGGCTACAGGATTAAGCAGGAAACGTAATTCATATTCCAGCTCGGATGAACCAACCAGTGGACGACTAAAGCCAATGGTGTCACAGTGTGTCAGGGGAAGGTTTTACATCACGTTGTGTTCACTGAGGTTGAACAAGTCATTGCTTAATGAAACCCTGGCCTGAGGAATAGATGTGTTAAGAGTCAGGCTCTATTATATATATTATGCATTTCTAGAAGAAAGAGACTCAATACGTTTCAATCTCTAGATAAAACGCCTCGCGTTCATATTCTCCTGTTAATGTGTTTTAAACTTGGTTAACAGTAAATGATTTACATAACCATATGAATTCATAACGTTGCAGCGAATGTTTTTTTCACCATCAAACTTGGTTCTTAGCTTTGATAACTTGCAAAATGCACCAAAGATGACAAGTGTGGAAAAGCAAACAGTATCTCATAAGCCTACTTATACCGATTTGATAATGGTTAAATATAACTGTCCTTTAAAAACCTTTAAAACAAACGAATAATTTTGTAAAACAAACACTGATGTCGCAACAAATTGGTAATGAGCCAGAAGACATTAAAACAGGTCTTGTGGCGACACACTGTGGTGAGGTTAGGTTATCACAGCAAACATCACATCTAACATCTACTGGCGTGTGTCAATATGGCTGAAGAACTGATAGTTTATTTCCAAGTGTACATTTTATGTACGGTCGAAAAGTTACAGTTACTACATAAAAGGACTCCATAAAAAAATCACCAACACAAGCAATAGTTTTTGTAGAGGTGGAAGAGCGCCCTCCACTGGTAGTAGGGAGGATGTCCTATGTTTGAAGTAAAAACTTCTGTTCAGCAGCTGGCAGGATGACAAATGGTTCATGTGGATAACAACCGATTAGACTATGATACAAAGGGGCGATGTGTCTCCAAACATCAAATGTCCGCCAAATACATTAATATAAATCACATTGAAAAGCTTGTTTTTAATGGAGGTTCAATTCTCCTTATGGCCCAAATGAGATGTTGCAGTTCAAGTTTGAATGATTTAAATCCTTACTCACTTGATTGGCAGTAATACAATTTCCCAGTCTACCTAGAGTTTTATGAAATGCATTTTGATAGCTTCAGATGGTAGATGAATACTAGAAAGTGAAAACTAGTCATTCGATGGTTTAATCTGCATTGTCTTTATTCACACAATGCTGAAGAACAATAGCTGACAATAGATTCTGGAAACAAACCTTTGACCTTAAACATAAAGGAAAAGGGTTGTGCGTGTTTACAAGCATAAGTTACAAGTTTGAGTAAGTAACATCTGTGACGATGATGACCATGTTGGTGGATGGGTTCACATGTTCTTCGACTACTAAAGAAACACAAAGAGAAGATCCTGGAGTGGAATACGTTGTTCAACAACAGCTTTAGATTTTCCCTGGGAAACTTCCACTCTCCATCTGGTCGTCCCACTTCCCCACCTGCGGACGTAAAACAAAGAACAAAGAAGTCCAAGTGTAAATGTCTGTACAAAGAAGAGCAAAAACAGTCATTTACATCCTGGTGAAAACCAAATAACACTTAAAATATCATAAACAAAGACAACAAAATGTAAGCATAAATGGGATGACTTCCATTCCCAAACTTCAAAAGTATTTGTCAAAAAGAGCATGATCAGATTAGATGGTCTTTATTAGTTGCAGTCTTGCCTTTAGCTCAAGTGTGGACACGCAGTGTGTACAGTGTAAGTTGATGTATATTTGCAGTATATTGTTGGCCCACCAGACACATGGACGCAGCCGACATGTGTGCCAACACCGGTAGATGGCAGATTGTCGGAAAAAAATCTAAACATAAATAGCTTCTCATTGCTTCATGAGTCACTTGGAACCCAACATAGGTTTTTCAAATGTTTTCACTAAAAGCTGCAGGTCATATATGACGTAAAGAACAACCAACACACCTCTTTGAGAATCAAGAAGCCAAATGTTCAGCAGTGTCATGTAACCACTTGGGGCAAGAAGACCTGCAGTCCCTCGACTTACCCAGCTTGTGGGACAAAGGCTCTTATAGACTCTCTGGTACCAGTCACAAGGAGACACATCCTGGCCTTTGGCCGACAGAGCTTTGTTGCAGCGGTGGAAGTCTGGTGAAGAGAAAAAAAAAAGTGTAGTTTTACTAATATGATTACAGTATCAACACAGGACGAAAAAAGAGGGATAGCCTAAACAGTCAAGAAAGACTGCCGTGACTCCACATAAATATCTGGCGGGTTTTTTTTCCACAAACAAACCTATAGAACGTCTTCATGGTGTTGGCTTGTCTGTGTGCACAGTATGGTCGGATTTGGATGAAATTTAGGGGAAATGGGACGAGGAACACATGGACCTGTAGAAACTGCCAGTTATGGATACACACGGTCGAACTGCGCCGTCAGCGCGTCATTTTATTGGTCTAATGTCACAAGGTTTCATGCCTGCGCGGCAAGAAGACATGTAGTTATGTGGCTATTGCAGTAATTTTTATTCAATTCAGGTTGACATTTTGTTGTGCAGTCTGGAGATTGTATCAGCTGTGCGCAATTGCGCACACATCTTAGAGGGAACATTGCTGTGTGGCATTATAAACAAAGATCTATCGCTTAAAATATATTCATCACAGGGCATCGACATTAGACTCATGCCCATGTCCTCATTCACCCCATATACCACTACTTTTTTGGCACTACTTTGGATGGATCATAGCCCGGTGCTCCCCCGGAGTGGCTAGCCACTGGAGTGAAATACCTATAGTGACAACTAATACTGGAACATTTCAACTGATATGAAGTCTGAAATGTACCCAAGACAAAACATACACAGGTTTGCTTTATGTTGCAATATAATCACTAAAGCAAGTAATGTAAATATGATGGTGCTCATTGTTGGTTTTAGATGAAGACCGATGTGAGGTCAGGGTAGCGCAACTGACACCAGAGCAGCACTCGGTGTGCAAGACTGAGACACTATACAACACACTTTGCTACAGGTATCACAAAAGACATATTCATTGTGAACGGAATTTTCTTTTCCTTACCCAGGTAGTTCTGGTAGCAGTTGCGGGTCTGGTTTGTGTTGGGGAAACGGGCGTCAAAAGGAGCGGTCCTGTAGTTCTGGATCTTATCTTGGATGGTCTCAGACATCGCTGCGGTTTATACTGGACACAATGAAAACGCAAACACAGTGGTAAAGAGAGACAGTTACAACTATGAGATGGAAATGATGCTAACTGAGCAGCTACTTCCACAGCAGAAGTGTCAAATGGTACTAAATGAGACACGTTCAATTAAAGCATTAAAGTGAATAATTTGCACTCGCCTGCCTTTCATCAGCGGCCAATAATGTTTAACAATAACTATAACTACTTAGCGACAATTCATTTGTGTTTGTTTTGCTGTAGAAAAACTAGCATGACGGGGAGCTAGTACTGGTGCTAACAATTAGCTTACTGTTTTTCGTTAAAAAATAGACGGAAATCTTATTTAAAACACTCACTGGCTTTGAAAGAAGAAACAGAAGGACCGAACAGTCACTATAAGCACACATTGAATGAAATGTGACGAATTAAGAGCAGATATGAACTAACCTTGAAGATTTTTTAGCACCGTGTCCTCTCCGGAATAATGTCCTTCTCGTCTAATGGCACAAAGGATTCTGGGATATTTTCTCATCCGCGTTCTTCTTCTCTCTGAAAGCTAAAGAACTAACACCGTTACACCGCCATCTACCGTACAACTGGTTAACATGCAAGCAAGGAGCTCGAATAGCAGACTGGGATAAAACAAAAGCAAGCATGCCAAATTTAAACAACAACATCAGTGTGACATTATGATATTTGATATATCAAAATATATCAATAAATCATTTGATTCTCTTTTTGACTTTATCCCTTCGAGTCATCTCTTTGGCCATTTCTGGGGGAAAAAGTTGACAGAAACATGATCGATAGACTATTCCAAAGCGATTTATGACAGTTTTTTCCCCCCAAAGTTTCAGATCAAAATACGTGTGCGGAAATGAGAGGGAGTCATTGGGATTGGAGAAGTTAAGGAGTAGAGGTTGTGAAAACAGATGAGTACAAACATTTGGAATCTGTCATAGAGAGTAAAAGACAGATATCTAGGGAGGTGAAGAAGCGAGTGTAGTAAGGGTCAGTCAGTGATGACTCCTTAGGATGTTCTGTCGCAGAAAAGTAGCTTTAAATGACCAGTAGTGAGACTCACGATGATGCATGGTTTAGAGACAGTAGCTCCGACTCAAAGAAAAGAAGCAGAGTTGGAAGTGGCCAAGTTAAAGATGCTCCAGTTTTTAATGTGAGTTACTACATATGACAGGATTATAAATATGTATATCAGAGGGACAGCTCATGCCTCATTTATAAAGAACATATGTTGTGTATCAACTTGCCAAAACAAGACGGCAAGTACTGTAAGCTAATTGGACACACCAGCTACATGTTTCCATGTCTTACTTCCAAGGATACATGGTTCATGAGGTTCAAGGAAGTGTCGGGGTTACTCACAACTCCTCGCTACTGGCTGCAGTCGACTGACCGAGTTCCTGACCTCCTGACTTCATATTTTACAGTCGCAATATGTAATCCTTCAAAATTATGTGAACTTTCAGACTCCGCAGGATAAATAGAGTGTTGAATGTAAATCACATTAACTGCGGCGTGTCACATTTTCCATAAACAAATACAGACACTCAGTGAGAGTGAAGTACCGTTTGAACAGAGAAAAATAATATATGACATAGTCTGTCTAGCAATTCTGACTGTACACGAGCCAGGAGCCCCGCTGCTACACAGTGACAGCTGGCGCTCTCTTTCCGTCACCATCTCCATGTAGCAGATCAGCACAGAAGTTACAGGTGTCTAACTTCCTTCTGTTCATTAATTCCCCTCTTGCTTTCCAGCAAAACCTCAAACCGGATCTCTCCCTGGGTGTTTCATAACATCATAGCAGGATACAACTTTTCACATAAATTTGCAGCTTGCAAAGGATCTTTGAGTTACAGCTTTATTGGTATTAATTCCATTTGTCTTTCATTTAGATGCAGAGTTGAGGTTAATCCTCACTTTTCTGGCTCCCCACCAGTCTTCCCGTCCCTCTCTCTCCCGCGGCCAGGATATAGGTGTTGTCCTTTGCAGAGGAAGGAAATTCTGTCACTTAGAACAATGGACCAGTTTCTCTATCTATAGACCAGGAGAGGTTGAGAGCTGCGTAGAGCGAGCACAGCGTTTTCGCGCTTCGAGAAAACGCTTTCGAAAGAAAAACATTTAGATTGGAAGAGGAGTGAAGTCATGGAACTGGATATGCATATGTGAAGGTGTAACAGGTTAAGGCCTTTTGAAAAATGGAACATCTTAGCTGGGAAATGGAAATATACAAGAACATTTGAGCGTTGGTTTTTAAGTGGCCGAAGGAAGCACCAATAAATAAAAAAGAAACAGCTCAAGGATTAGTCGTGTCTGTGGGTGAGTAAAACCACACTTCCTGTTCTTTTGTAAAGTATTTGCCGATTTATTTGTTAGCCATTAAGTACATTTACAAACTACCTGGGCTTTAATGCTGTGCTCTTAGTGGACGGGAAAATGCTTGTGATTTATTATGTGGAAGATATTGGCTAGAAATCTGTGTCACTGACTGCTAAAAGGTTGCAAAACAATAAAAGCTTAGCTGTCATTTGGCAGCAGTGACATCACTGGACTTACCAATATTAAAAATGAATGGTTAACTTTGAGGTGTCTAAACAAGAACCTTTTGAGGGGTTTTTTTTGTTTTTAAATACCACTCACAAAGCACAACGATTCCGGTCATAACCTGGTTTGGGTAATTCCCTGCTGCTGTGACAGCTGGACCTGAAGGCCACAAAGTTGCTTCCTGTTTACTGCATTTTCTGTTTGCCTAAACCAAGTTGACATCTTACTGTTAGTATCCTGTTGATATTGACGGCGATGACATCATTCCATTGTTTTACGTCTGACACCTCCAACCCACATTCCCGACCCTGCTCCCTTTTTCATTCTACCTTTGAGTTTTGTTAACCTTAACTGCTTCACTGTGTGCACCCTTGTGGTGTCTATAAACTTTTCATAAGCCTTGCCTTTTCTCCTCTTGCCTGGTGGTTTAATTCCAGGCAATCTTCTCCAAATACTTCCCACCAACCTCCTCTGTACAAGCACCAAAAATTCCAGTCAAACTCAACTTTTACCAAGTGTAATGTTGCTATATCATCTGTCATTGTGACACCCAAACAAAACAAACAAAAAAAACAGGTGATTTTTTCTAAACCCTCCTTCAAAAGCCAACCGTATTTCATACCTGAAGTGCTACATTAAAACCAGTGTTCCTTTTTCTTAGATTCTAACTTGACCTCTCCCCTGTGGTCAGATGGAGGGGTCTGGTAGTCCACGCATCAGAAAACTCCACTTTCCAGTTGGTCTTTGGATCAACTCTCCAAGGAAACATTTTGCCAAACTTGGAGGCCGCTGGCCCAGTGCCCTGTCAGTGAAGTAGGTTTATATTTGCTCGTCTGATGTTATCAGACTTCCCCTGTCATTAATACCTCTCTATTCCTGATTTATTTTTGTCCTTGTTTGCCACATGTTGTTGGTCACTCATAATTCACTGCTGACTAGTCCCTTCCTCTCTCCTTCCTCCCGTGTCCATCTGTCTTCCCCTTCTCTGTTTTTTGCAGGTCGACCACCAGCTCTGACGCAGCCTCCCTCCACGAGGCCCCCTCTGCTCCTTCCTCTTCTCTTTCTAACTCCACTCCCTCGCTGGCTTCCCCTGCCCCATCCCCATCTCCTTCCCCGGCCTTCCTTCGGCCGCGGCCTGCTGCGCCCCAGTCGCGAACAAAGCGCCTTTCCCATCTATTCCTGCGAGGGCGCTCTAACAGTGACCGGGACCGCGCAGTAGGTGAGAGGGAGAGAGAACTATGGGCCCACTCAGCTGCCCCTTCCTCCCACCACTACTTGCCCCCTGCCTCTTCAACTGCACCGGGTCTGATCAAAATCTATGGGGATGCCCTCTCCAGTGGGGCCAACTATCGCTCCCTGCTGGCCAACATCCACTCCACAGCCCAGCAGCTCATCACTCAGGTCATCACTCGCTACACAGAGAGAGAGCAAGAGGAGACGGACGATGCAGGTAGCAGAGGAGGAAACTCTTTTTCACCTACCATCATCACTTAGGAATTGTTTGCTCAAATCGGCTTCACAGTTTGGTGCTGAGTTAGAATAAAATAAACAGAAGTGTTGTGGAAAAATAATCACTTCCTTGCTCCTTCACTGTGTTTCTCCATTACCATCTAGTTCTCCAGAAACACTGCCCTGAGGACTTCCTGCTGTGTGATGTCATTGGAAAGCCCATCCAGGAGCCAGATGGAGCTATCAAGTGGAAGACAGAATGTCGCAGAAGTGTAGCCCCATGGGAATGTCCCTTGTTGTTAGTGGACATGTGGCGGCCAAAAGAAGGATTCGAACGACGCTTTGAAATTCAAAGAAGAGATGATTATGAAAAAGAGGAAAAGGAGAGAGAAAGGGAGGGAGAGAACTACCAAGGTATGTTTGCTTTGAGGTCAGAATGTTGTCCAGCAAAGGCTTGACCACTGGTTGTGCTGTATGAGAATCAGGTGTGCGTTGGCGGCAGAGGGGCAGAATGTCGTCAGGTGGGGCACCTGAGGAGACTGAACGGGGTCACCGGGCAAGGAACTCAGAACTTAGGAGGAGCATCAGCGACATGAACCTCAGCCTCAGACGTCGCCAAGGCAACCACGTGGGCAATGAAACGCATGGTCCTAGCAACCGACAGAGCAACAACGTAGGGGCGCAGGACCGGAAAAACATTGTGAGCATGATCACACCACAGAAGGGAGAGGTAGAAGGACCTTGAGATAATTAAAAACCTGAGTGTTATTACGGGACTGAACCATCATGAATTTCAGGTGAGAGCATCAAGAGCAGCGGGCAAGGTTGGATGGACTAACACTCCCCCGGAGGAAGAAAAGGACTTCTCCAGCTGTGACCTGGAAGTGATGTCACAGAGTCTCATCCTTCCACCTACAGACCGACCCTACTTCCTGTTGTTGCAGGGATATGATCAGGCCAAGGCAAGACCAGATGATATCACACACTCTCATCAGCACGCTGTATAAACAAAGACCAGCACACAGAGTCACTTATGAATAATAAGCTGTTGAAGATCTTTCTAAAACGTCCTCAAACACACACGCCTTTCATGACTTCATACCTGCATGCCTGTAATCGTTGAATTCCATCTGTATTTTGATCCCGCCACAAAAATCCACCAAACAACACCTGAGAGCAAAACAATGGCTCGACAGCTCATCATGGAAACTTCAGTATCCCAGTGTTCATCACTCCATCTCGCACAATGACCTCACACAAGCCTCCTTTGTAGCAAACTGTGACACAGCTGCCTTCAGAATGTCTCAACATCTGATGGCATATTGAAAAAGATCTGGGCACTTGTAAGATAACAGACCTACCGCACTTCTCTCAAGTGTGCTTTTTGTTTAGGACTTTGTTTTGTACATCATGACGGGACACACATATGTGTTTGGGAGGAAGCCCACCACGAGGGAGAGGGAAAAGGACAGAGAGAGAGAGAGGAAAGGAAAGAGGCTTCTGAAAGTGGACACGTTCCTCTCCGCACCTGACCTCCTGATCAGACATTTACTGGTCAGGAGGGACTCGGCTGTTCCTGACACACCCAAAGGACAAGGTGTGGATCAAAAATAAGTTGTTACCTCTAATTTACTATCCTTCTTTTTAAACACTTTCATTACTTGACATCTGTTCCAGCACTTGTTCGACCATTCAGAGGCACTTCGGTCACACACAATGGCACGCCTCTTTATAGAGAAACTGTGCTGAAGCCAGGGGACGTGATCGGTCTTGGGAACCACTTCCTCTTCCTGTACCGTGACCCACGCGTGATTCCTGCCCCACCGCTTGCACTGACCCTGCCATGGCACTCTGATGCCTCCGTCCCCTGCTGCCCCTCAGGGATGGTGGACAAACAAGAAGCATTGCGGCAGTATTTGGGAAGCAATGAGGCCATTCTGAAGTTTCACCCTTGTCATGCTGATGCCTTGCTACAGGTGAGAGAGGACGTTAACCCTTACAGATGTAAACGTTAATATCCTGTTTTGTCTCTCAAAGGAAATACTTTCCAAGAACTCCTCCCCAGATTCTGGTGGCGGGCCTCTAGCACCAGCCTTCCTCCTGTCAATCATGATTGACCATGCCTCCAAACACCTTGACCCTGTCCTCACACCACAAATACTACTGAAGGCAGCAAATCTGATCAAGGAGATAGTCTGGGTAAGTCAACTGGACAATCATATTGGAAAAATGAAAAAAAGAAAAATAGATTTTTAAAACCCAAACCCTGCATCTATAATAACAGGTCAGTCTTTTACCTAGGTTTTAACTCCAGTAAACCAATGTATTTGGGCCACTTTGCAATTGCCTTTCATTAATAAAAAGGGAAAACAGGATATTAACTGGTGAATTTTAGGGTTAAACTTTGGCTTCAGCAGTTACACGTGTGTCATCAGCAACAACTGCTTATCCAATTTGGGACGCTGTCACAATGCCACGACCACAGCAAAGTAAAGTGAGGTAGACCAAACCACAGGTGGCCAAAGTGAGATTCACATTAGGTGAGACAGAAACCAGCAGCCAGTCATGTCCCCTTCATTGTGGCCTGTTCAGTTGTGGACACGAGCGAGGATGAGCTGATGTCACTTCCCTCCCGTTGGAAAATGTGCTGTAATTGTCCTGGCTGCAGGGCGAGACACTGCATCTCCTCCTCCGCACTAACCCGAGATGTCTCTTCTCTTTTCTGTTTCCAACTTTCTCATTGCAGGATAACATTAAGGAATTTGGGGATAAGCATCCCACGCAGAAGTAAGTGCATATTTCTGCGACGTCATGTTTCCGTGTTGGGAGTGATTCATATTTCTGTTATGTCTTTGGTTCTGCATATCTGTGTTATGATGAAAGATTGCAACAATGTCAAGTTGGGAAATGGCTTGCGTGTAAAACCTAAGTTTAAAAATGTCTAGTATTTCGCAACATAAACAAACCAAATTAACTTGTATTCATACATGAAATTCTTCCAGCTCTACAGAACAGGAGAGCGAGGTTAGCCTTCCAAATGTCCAGAAACTCTCATCGGACCTTCGACCTTTGATGTTCTGGATGTCAAACGCAACAGAGCTTCTAAACTTCTTCCAGGTCAAAGTTGAAGCAATGGAGAAAGAATGGGAGTTTGAAGGTGAGACTATAGAAGATCTCCTGAACTTCTACCTTCTGAAGTGATAGTAGAAAGATATGAGGAGACCTAAATCACCACTTTTCATTGGATAAAAAGGCACTTCTACCAAACTCTGGTAATTTGTGGTACTTAATGCTCTCACAAACATCAACTCTGTTAACTTCCCTTTAATGATTACCCAAAGCCAGAGGTTCCGAATCGTTCTACGCCCAAACACCAGAAAGCTGTGACGATATTTGTGATTGGAATTAATTTTTGGCAGTGACAACAGATGCTGCACAGAAGTAGGCCTATATCATTCATTGTTTCACGCTGATGTGAGAGTTGGCTCCATGGAAGGTCATGCGAGAAGAGATCATACAGGCACTTGTAACCAATCGACTGGGCTCTTTGATGTGGGGACATATCCTCTAAGCTCACTGAAATGCAACTGAATGAGAACCAGCTTTGGTAGAGGTGGGGCTGGGGAAAAGAAAAGCAAGTATTCAACTTACCACTAAAGCATGTTAGACGTTAAATCTGCCAACTTTACTTCTTAATTCGGAGGTGATTTCAATGTTTTTTCAAAGCACCTGGGGACCCAGTGTTGACAGCGGACATGGACACTTGCTCCGAGGCTCTGGCCCAGCTTGATGACGTCATTATGCACACATTTCAGCAGTGTGTCTACCACCTCACCAAGGTAAAAAAAAAAAACATCATTGCTCCAGTAGTTCCATCAGTTCCTCAAACACCCCTCTCCTCATTTTAAAGACCCTTTACTCGCTCCTACCGGCCCTTCTCGACACCAACCCTTTCTCCAGCGACGAGAAGGAGAAGGACGGCGCTCACAGCAGCGTGGCAGAGGAGAAAAAAGGTGAAGGAGAAGTGGATGATGTGTCTGCCTTACCACCAAAGGTTGCAGGGCTTGTGGAAGTGTACCGCTGCTCCCTGGTGCTGTCACGGGATGCTTGTCTGTCTCCTCCGCTCACCTCTCAAACCTTCGGCTACCTCTTCTTCTTCACCAACACATCTTTGCTCAACACTCTGCTGGAAAGAGGTGAGATTTTTAAGATTGTCAGAGGTCAGTCTTATTTCTAAATGGTGATATATACATTCTTTTTTATTAGATGGACTCTTCTCTTGGTCCAGAGCTGTCCAAATTCGTACGAATCTGGATCTGGTTCTCGATTGGCTCCAGGGAGCAGGACTTGGCGATATTGCCTCAGAGTTTATGAGGAAGCTTTCGATCACTGTCAACTTCCTGTGCATTCCCAAGACCAGGCTCATTCAGGTAACAAGTCAAGTCGAGTACAATACGCACACACCTTTTCAATTTTTTTCTTTCAACCATGCGTATCCAACCTTTCATTCCAGTCATCCTGGAGCAGTTTACAAGAAGACCACGTCTTGTTAAGTCCTGCCCAACTGCATCATCTTCTCACCCATTATAAATTGGGACCAACCAGGGCTCCACCAGCATCCTGGGCACCGCCGCCAGGAACTGAGCTGAGTGGCGGTAATAAAGTTTATGATTGTTTTAATTGCTGTGGTATTTGGCAAAATATAAATAGGAAAAGGCCGAAACATTCTCTAGTTTGTGAACTACTCAAGACAGCCGGACATATCTTAACGTTAGCTGCAATACTGCGAATGAATAAGAAGGTATTGATTATTTCATTGAGATTTTTCAGAATGCTGGATGACTATAAAGAGTGACTCAGTTGAAACATGAGATGTAGGTTGACGTTTAAGCGCAGACTTTTTCAATTGCCAGACCGGACCAGACATAACGTCTTTGCCTACCACATGCCCCATGACCGGGGCAGCATCATGCCAGGGAATGATCCCGAGAGTCAAGTGAACCCTTTGTCAACTGTTCTTTCAGATATATTCGAGAGCTTCCTTGATCACCCGCCTCTCATCCTGCCGAACGAAACTCCACGTCTGGACCTCTCAAAGCCAATCCCCAGTCCAGAACTTCAAAAGGAAGTGACACGTCTTCGCACTTTCTTGTGGGGACTCGATCAAGACGAGCTCCCTGCCAATCAGAGGACCCGACTTTGAATCCTACTGCCATCTAATGAGGGACAAGATCCATAACTTACAACATATCAGATGATGTTTATTTCTTCATTTATCCTGTCCTGTATTTTAAATAACTCACTGGCTTTAGTAGACTGAATTATACAAGGAAGTCAGACCTTCCTGTTGGATCAAGTACTGTTTATGTCTTACGTGACTGTTTTACTTGGCTCTTGTGTATGTTTCTAAACTACTTGTTTTTAATAAAAACTCTTTAAAGCACCAGGAGTTTCCACATGAATTTTGACAAGCTTTTTTCCCACACCAGGGCCCCCGGGATTTGGCACTCACCTTGGCGCACACACCAAAGTAACATTCCACAAGGTGGCAATACAGGACATATTCGACTTCCACATTAAAATGATGAGTGTGCAGGTACAAAATACAACACTGTTATCGTCCGCTCCAAAAGCACATTCTCATTTCCTGTAATAATACCGGTGTTTTACAGAGGTCATGACTCAGACCAGCTAATGAGACCGTGACGACCACACACACAGGTTACCTTTACTTAGGTAAACGGCCATAAAGGTTAAAGCGAGCGGCTAAAGAGCAGGAAGGTTTTAATTTACCTTTGGTTGATGTGACACACTCGAGTGGTTTTCTTTTCATTTACACGGCAAAGTCCTCTGGGACAATAAATGTACCCAGGTTCAGCGATGAAAGAGGTGTTGGGATCATTTCCTTGGGTAAAAGTGCCAATACAAGCATGTAAAAATAATCCATCAAAAGGAAAAACCTCACAAAGAAATGCTTCAGACACAAAAATGAGTATTTACCTTGTGACGTCAATGTGGAAGACCTTTGAAGGCAAAGGTGTTTCAGCAATAAAAATGGATAAAGGTTGGAAAGGACTTATGCCTAACATATGTCAATAGCTGAAACAAGACAAAGTAGAGAAACTGGATGACTGAATCAAAGCATATCTCGATTCCAATCTTATACCTCTACAGGTATATATATGCTGTACATCATATCTCAAATAAACCACGATGGATTTGGCATAGGTCCTCAGAAGGGAACTTAAGGGGGGCAGCCCAGAGCCTGACTGTGCGATTTGAAACTTTGCTGGGAAGCAAATATGACATTATAACATCAAACACCAAGGTCTTTTTCCAATCTCCTTTCATAAGGCAAATTTAATACGGAGGATTTTAGAACCTGACTCACCGACCGATGATGCAGTATTATTTGAGGTACTGAATGACCCAATCCATGAGATCAGTGGTGACAAGGCACTTCATGATAGATAAATATCTATCTATGAATCACATGCAGAAACTAAACATCTGAAGAAGAGGGAAAAGTTTATCTGAGGATACATCCATTATAATTATACTATACCCTTAGCAGCATATACTTCAAACCTCAGGGCACTAGTGCCAAATCCATCCCAGTATTTTAATGCTCAATAGGTTCAAGGTAGACAGTCACGCAATCCAATTTAAGAGTGATACATAGGTCACGATATCGACCTATGAGGTACACAACACCACAAACATCATTGGCGTGACGCATGAAGATGACAGTGCTCAAGGGTGGCCGTTCAGTGGGGATGGGTAGATAAGGTATCATGAAACAGCACTGCAGTGTCGATCAAACAGTGTCCTAATTTTCAGAGGCCACTAGATGACACTCTTGGTTTAGAAAGGATGTGAGGCTTCATTGAATTAGTTCAAATCCAAACATTTTACAGCAGACAGTGCCATCTGGCGGGCTTTGAAAATCTGGCCACTGTTTCATGAAACCTCATCAGCCCTTCAATACTGTGTCATGAAACTCATCGACCAATCACTGCCATTGAGTGGGCTGTTTTCTTGAAAGTGGAGATTTTAAAGGGACAAGTTGATGTTGAGAAGTCAACTGATGTCATATCCTGTTCAGACTCGTGTCAAAGGAGTGGTAGTTATGGATATGCTAGTTTTGGAAACTTAAGATATTGATTTAGACACCCCAGTGTTAAAGGTTGGTCTTAATTCAATTTTATTCAAATGTCTAAGGATTATCACGACTGTGCGTAAAATGTCCAAACCATTTTGTCTCCTTTCTTGTAGTGGCACTATTGGTTTATCTGGTTCATAGTCACAGTGGACGGTTGGTCTGGTAGTGATGGCATCGAAATTCGTGTTAGTTAGCCGGGTTGTTTGTCAGTTGTCAAGATTCAGTTTTGTATGTTGGACACCATTTAAAAGCCATTGTCCCACCTGATGTAATGTGAATTGAAAATAACAATTGGTTACCAGACTGAGGTCCCTCTGGGCATGTTTAGTCACACTGTTTAAACTTACACTGGCCAACACGGAATAGTTCCCCTAAAATGCATCATGGTCAAAGTTGAGCAATAAAAAAGTTGCTGTTGACTAAGTCAGTAAGTCAGTTTAGTTGGTAACTTTCCATCAGTAAAACAGGTCACGAAACACGTGTAGCACAATCCAGTGGTCACAAGCAGACAGCAGACAGGTGATATCACCAGGGTATGAGTAACATAAGCAGAAGAAATAGTCATATTTCTGTCGATTCCAGTCAATTTTACCCTCGAGTCACCAGACAGCCTCTGAAATCCTTTACCCTGTCTTTGTTTTGAGGGTCTCTGACGTCTTTGCCTATCACGCTTTTCCTTTGGCCCCCGTCCAAACAGCTTCCTGTCTTCCGCTCAGCCTCTCGGATGAATTCTTTTACGGTAAAGCGCTGTCCTGTTCAAGACCCCCTTGCTTACATCATCGACCCCAACGTCTGTCGCCCCGATATTCTCATTTTCCCTTCTGGCAAGAAAAACAAGAGCAGCAGCTGAAAAGTCTGGATATAGATTATGAATCATGAGAAAGAGGCTCCCTGTGGGAGCATTAATCAATTAGGGGATTGTAATCAAACGTATTTGAAATTCACTGCGGTGCATGAGTGAGAGTGTGTTTGTGTGCTAATTCCAACGTTCCAGTAATGTCATACAGATGTTGACTTATAATTTGATACAGATGGGGCCCAGACGAGTGTGTGCCCATGTTCTTTGTGTGATATTATGAGCGGCGGTCTGATAAATACTGCCACTGTCTGACGCTTGTTAAGTAATTTGTCAGGTTTAGTAAGCGCGTGACACACACTGTTTTCTGTGATCTCAATCAATGACACAGTCCTGGCGTCACACACACTTTCACCCACAACATACAGCGTAATCCTGCTGTCTCATGCACACATCCACGCACTTTGTTGGCTTCTTTTTGACCCAGGTGCACCGTTCCACACCTGTTGTAGTGTCTCCCTGTAATTAGTTGGACACAATTATCAAGAGTGGCTGAAGGGAGGAGGGTTGAAGACAATGGGACAGTTATTCTCCCCCCTATCATCTCGCGCTTCCCTTCTTTCACCCTGCTGTCGAGTAATGAAAGATCCTTCGCCGTCTTCAAAGAGACGGAGTTTCCTACAAAACAGCTGAGTCAGAGGAGAAAAGAGAGAAGGATGAAAAGAGGAGGCAAGCAGTGGGGAGGCAAGCGAGGTAATGCAATGCTGCTGCTGTGAGGCCCAGCGGACCACAGTGATTGTGTTCATTGTTCGACATACAGGAGTCATTTTCATTGAGCTAAAACAGCCTGCAGCTCCCCAACTTAACACTCACAGGTTTGGCTGGGCCATTTGCGATCTGGTAGTATTTTACCTGTGTTGTACGTCACCCTGAGGCCTTCAGTGCAGAGGTTATTAGGAGATACGTCAAGACTGAAATGACAATTAAGGTACCAGCAAGGCACACAGTCGGGCTTAAGCCACTTAAGCCAATAGGGTTTGTGAGGTGACTAGCTCCACTAGTGGGTGCAACATGTGTCCATGACTGCCTCAGTAATCAACCCTTAACAAAAAAAAACCTCAATTATTCTCTACTACATGATTCATTTATGAGTTGATTAGTAAAGAGGTGACCACTGCTTTTAATCTTTGGCTTTTACGGCACCAAGTCTATTTGCAACACATGGGCCATGTGAGAAACAAAGGGGACAATGGCTGGATCGTTGGGTTATGGTCACAGCGGCAGTGACGCAGCAACAGCTTGTCATTACTTCATCATGACCATTGTGTGCAAACAATGAAACTAGCAACACATCCTGACAGGGACTGACTCTGAGGTGGAGGACATCTCCAAGCTGGTCTGGGAAGCCCCAATTAAATGACTAGTTGATGTAGCCAGTAAACAGAAACATGCCACTGAACTGTTGCTAATGCTGATTCGGTTTGGTTTGTCGGTACTTGGGGTGGAACACTACATTGTTGTTGCATACATACATTTTTACATGACAAAATGGACGAGAAAACTCCTGAATGAAACAGTCTGTCTTAGCTTCAGAGAGAAATGTTGTTCATAGATGCACGTTAAGTCCAAGTTTAGTAAGAGACTGGAAACAGCGTAGCAGGGGAATCTCTGTAAGCTCACGGCCAGACCGGGGGAGTAGGAATCTGTGTGTGTCTTGCGCGAGGGGAGAGATGACCAGAGGGTCAGATTCAGACAGGCGGCAGACTTGTGGCCAGGGCTGGAGATGGGAAAACTCTCAGATGAATTAGACAGCAGAGTCTCAGAGCGTGGCTGAAAGGCCACGAGAAAAGTCGCCAAAAGGACCTATCTGTTTTTCTCTGCTTACATCATCAGCATGTTAATACATACACAAACTTTTCTTTTTGGTGCATGATCCCCCCACAAAAATGCTCAGAGGCACATGCAGGGGCATAAAAGAACCCCTGTGAGGTCAGGTCCACTGGGCTGAGGCTACCCACTGTTAGTTGGGCTCGCTGGATAAGACATGCAGTCTCACTGGCATCGACAACCGTCACCACCAACCACCATTACCTGCCGTGCCCAGTCCAACCTGGCCTTGTCTCCATTGGCGGCTGTCTGTCCTGAGGTAGTCTCTCAGGGGCAGCAGAGCATTTCTGTGTACTTAACAATTTGGGAGAACGCCAGTATCCCCGATTTGGAACTGTGTCCGCCTTTTCACAGAACGTCCTCACCTACCTTTCCCCACTTTCCTCCTGTCTTTCCTCGCTCATTCTTGTTAGTGAATGTCTCTCAGGCCAGGGGGTCTGTGGGCCTGTGGGCAGGGGCCTTATTCCATCAGCCTCGGGCTTCTGTCAGAGACTTGTTCCATTTTGCGTCATGATGTTGACTGAGTGGACCCCACACTTAACTCCCATAGAGCAATGGGGTTGGGCAGCAGGCACGAGCTAACGTGGCCCCGTGTTCAGCATGGTAATCTGATGGCTCTGTTTATTTTATGTAGCTCTCCTTTGAAGGAGCAAAAAAAGTCTTTGGGCTTTTTGTTTCAGCACTTTCACTGCCAGGTCAGAGGTGCTCGCCGTGGTTACGCTCAGGAAGAATAATATTTGCCCTTATATTCGCTCCAAACAGGCTTTTTTCCATATTAGTGTCAGGGATACACTCTGAGTTTCTGCCTTCCACTGATTCGCCAAATTGTAGGTGAAGGGTGGCAGGAGAAGCACACCTAAATTGGGTATCCCCCCAGAGAATAATTGGGGTGTTCCGCAGGCCGTCTCCTGGTCCGGTTTCTATACCCCTGAGTGAACCCGTGTTGCAATAAGATCTGAGGGACAGCCTTGCGGCCATGTATATAATTCCAAGTTGTGAAGGAAAACACACACAAAACAGATGAAAACATTCTCCCTGCCGCCGGCTGCCCCGGGCTCCACTCAGGCTGTCAAGAGGCCAAACTTCCCAGGGGCTCCTTTTTATGTAGTTAGCAACATAACAGTTACCTATCCTTGTTGGTGTGTGCCATCACTGCCTCGCCCACAACCCACTCACAAGCAGCACTGTGTCAGCTGTTTCAGATGAGTTGAAAGGCTTGTGAAGTCATGCGATGATGAGGCAGTATGGGAATCAAATTCTGCTGTTTGAAAAAGGTGTGAACTACCATTTTACACCAACAAATGCATATTGAATTATGTTACACACTGTTTTTACACTAATTTAATTATTTATAAGAA
The DNA here is from genome assembly GCF_027744825.2 of Synchiropus splendidus. Classification (NCBI taxonomy): domain Eukaryota; kingdom Metazoa; phylum Chordata; class Actinopteri; order Syngnathiformes; family Callionymidae; genus Synchiropus; species Synchiropus splendidus. The sequence continues at coordinate 12,221,291 of NC_071345.1, read as the reverse complement.
AGGTTTTGGAGCACAACATAACAGACCAGAAAGGTTCCCATATCCATCCAAGGGGCTCAGGAGTTGACTGAATGACTTTGAAATCAATGTCATATTGTCCACTGAATTGTAATTCAAATATTGTAACTCCTAATGCTTAGATGACTCTAAATAAATGAATGGCATCTGAACCCACCCTCCCAGTTGCTGTCACTACAAATTCAGATTGGAAATACAATTGCTTTTAACTTTGCTGTTGGGAAAGTGTCCGGGCAGTTGTTAGGTAACAGGCCTGATGAAAATAGCACCTGTTGAGCAGCAACTTGTGCTCTACTTTTAGCAGGGGAACCTTCGCGTTTCCTGACATCAAGCATTACAAAGTTACAACCATGGTAAAGTTACTCAAGCAACATCACTCTTCTTGCAACATTGCACATTTATCTTACTAATCGATCAGATGAGACAACAAGACTAAATAAAAACAGAATTGATACCCTCTCCCTGATCACGCTATCTGGCCCTTGTTTCTCTGAATATTTCTGTTCAGCAACACGCTCCACCAGAGGCGCTCGTGAAGTGGACGCGTCGCCTGTTGCCTGGCAATTGGTCCAACCAGACGCAACAATGAGTGCGCAGATCAACCAAACCATGCGAGAAGCACAAGACCTGCAATTGCAGGGATTTATAGTGGTCAATAACCATCTCTGTGGAAACAGCACGTCAATTATGGCTCAATCACTAAAAGCATTACGTTCATGTGCGTGAGTGTTAAGACACTCCTCAAAAAGCAGCAGTGTGCTGTGTCACTGTTTCCTCCGAGTCACAGCACCGTCTGGTGGTGACAGAACAGGAATGGTTATTCAGACTGTCCGACCTATGTCTCTCACGTTTGTTATTGCATTGTTCACTTTCTTCTTTTTCGTCTTTGTTTCAAGTGAGATCTTCCTTCATCTGACGGCATGGAGATTCATTGGTGTAAAGCAGGCCTGGCCAACCTGAGGCTTCCGAGCCGCATGCGGCTCTTTGCCCACTTTCATGCGGCTCTTTACAGAATGAGCCACGAACTGGCTGCGATTTTGGTCAAGTTGCTATTCAGATGATTGTTTATACAGGAAATAAGATGAAAAAGTAAGAGCGACGCAACTTGATATTCCGATTTTAAAATGTATGAATTTAAAAAATACATGCACAAGAGACATATGCCGGAAGCGAAGCAGCAACCTTGTGACACACAGGGATGTGCTTAAACCGCTATACTACCGCTAAGTCACCTGACCAGCTGTGTGAGGTGAGCCTTACAGCCTTACATATTTGTAGGATGTGGCTCTTTTCAGCAACACAGTAAAACAATGTGGCTCCTAGCCTCCGACTGGTTGGCCACCCCTGGTGTAAAGTGACGATTAAAAACTGCGTGTAATGTTTTACCTTGAAAATTTTCCCGGATCCAGTCAGCTGACTTCCCATCTGACTGATCCACAGTAGTCCACAGTGCACAATGATCTTGTGCTCAGGAGCTGAACCACATCATGATAACTTTACACTTGAAATCACTCCAGTAAAATCGGTGCCAGATGGATCTGCACAACAAGAATGATTTTTGGAATATAAAAAACAGGAAGCATAATCTCACCTACATTTAACAGGGATGAAAATAGTGGGATGAAAATCAGTTACACTAGATGGAGGTTCATGTTACATTAACATTCTATCCTTTCTTTATATTAGAAATTTCTGATTGTGTGTTTAGACTCTCCTCAGGATGAAGAGTATGTGCCTCCCCTATCTGCTTGTGTAAGAGACGCTCATAGAGGAGGCAGGGGCAGATCCTCTGTGGTAGGTAATTCGCTCCCTTCTGTTTCAATTTAGCAGCTCAGAACGATTACCTCCTGACAGACATTAAGCACTCCCAGTGTTCTAACATGCCAGAGATGTCGGCTTAGATGTTGGCTGACCTTCGTGTGAAAGCAGGTTTTGATTCAACATGCGTGTCGTGCTCAGTCAATCACCGAGTTGAAAAGCGGCTTCAAATGGCCTTAAATGGGAAACGATAGAATGGTAGCATCAGTGACTCATAAAGGGTTGCTGTCAGCCGAATATGTGGATTCAGCAGAGAGAAATGTGCAATTGACTTTTCTTGTCTCGCCCTCATCCCACTCACTGCCACCCAATCAGGGCGTGATTAACCTCTCTGTGACATTCTGGTATCTCCAAATATTTCCCATCTCACACATTCTGTGGGTCACCCAGACATTCCTGTAACACCTCTGTTATTTTTTTGTCTGCATTCTATCACTCTTGTGTTTCCATCTCCCATGCTTTTTTTCCCCATCTGCATCATTATTATCAGTGGCTCCATTCTCTGTCATTTATCTCTCACTGGTCATTCCCACCCATCCCCTTTCTTTCTTTTCCCAAGTCACAACTTCATTCTCGTCATCACACACATCTTCTGAGGATAGCCGCTGTCACTGTTTATTGCCTTAGAGTTAAACTTGGACCTGTTTCTGCTCAGGCATCCTGTCCCGCCCCACTCTCTGTCGTCATCCCTTTCAATTCTCCCCAGTGATTGTCTGCTGGTTTGTTGTTTCGGGGCTTTCAGTCCACTCTGCTGCAGGGAAATTCCTACTTATCGCTCAATGAGCCCATTCCTTAAATTCCAGGCATGCTTACTGGCACTACCCAGGACTCAGTCAGAAGTGAGGGCGTCAGTAAAACTCGGCAGGCACAGCACCCTGGACATGGCAGCCGTGACCTTCAGACATAAAAAGACTGGGGCAACTAGGGCGATGATAATGCTTGTGAACTCTCTGCCAAAAATAGAATATCCCAGATAACATTCTTTTGGAACCCCTACTCAAACCCAGTTATATATCAAAAGAGGGCATTTTCTTTCCCAGAAAAATGTTTGTGGTTAATTAGAAGCAGCAGTGGTCAAAGTGCTCCCAAACACTGGGAACTAAAAAGAGAGTGAATATCTTTCATGCCACTCTGCTGTATCAGAGTTCTGAAGATAAAAGCTGTAATGTGCACTCCAAACACATTTTTGACATGGACAATGATATAAAACACCTTGTTCATGCAAAAAGCCATGGTTGTTGACAAAAATACAAGCATCCCTTAACACGAGGGAGCGGGGACTATCTCGATTTTTGGTTTGTTGGCACCACCAAGGAGGTTTTGTTTTTGTCTGCGTTTATCTGTCTGTCTGTTAGCAACACGAAAAGTATCAACGCGCTAGGAAATAGCGATCATGGGAACAGGTACAGCTCATCCCATTCTAGCGGTGGCCTGGAGTTTCATCTCTATTTGGGACAGTTTGGGAGCAATTGTCATTCACTTGTATGGCTTCTTATTGCTGCTGCCTGTTCAGAACTAGTAACCAGAAATAGACAGTATTGCTGCATACTGTGGTGACATAGCAAACCATTCTATCTCCAAGGGCATCGCATATCAACTGTAGTCAAGTGGACTTTCATCAAATGGTGAGGTACCAGTCCCGCTTGCCAGAAGGATGATGGAGCAAAACAACACTAGCACGTTGGCTTCTGGTGAGTGGTACGAAATAATGGTTTCGTTGCTAAATAAGGCAAGACAAATCACATCTAAAGCCTGGAGCGCAAACACGCCAGTAAACTCGAACTCGCCATCTATGCGTGTTACAGCAGGATTATAAAAAAACGCTTTAGCTGCGACATGACAATGTGTGGAGCCAATTGCAGGTCTGGATGACTGGCTCTATCTGTGGGGCACAACTCATTCAAATGATATAAAACAACTTAAAGTGTGAAGTAAGGCATGGAAGGTTCTTCAAACACGGTATCAGTAAGATTTGTGCCTGTGTCCCGCAGGACCGTGGCCCTCTGCATGAAGAACAGAATAAACATATATTGGAAAACGTGCGACGAGGCATGCCACCGTGTCCACAACGTACCTGTAGACATAGACTGCTAACCCTTTGGCGTAGCGGTGCATTATCGTGATTGTGCAAGTAGTCTTTTGTAGTTTCACATGGTGTCCATCTTGCCAAGAGTCAACATTTAGCGCCTTATGAGTGAGAACATGTAGGACAAAATGTGTTTCCATAGTCACCTTATCCTCGAGTCTTACTAGATGAACCAAATTCTTAATTCTTAATAACGTGGCCTAATGGACTTTTCCAAGTTCAAAATGCGAGTCAATACACTTTTTTTTGTCATGAGCAAACACAATCCTTGAGTCATGTACTGTTATTAATTTGATTGCATGCTCTGCTTTTAAAGGAAATTAATTTGGAGCTTGATGGCAGGGTCATGCACCACCATAGTGCTTTGCACGTCATTATTAGGTTTAGCTGGAGTTCAGTTTATGAATGCCGACATATTTTAAACCTGGAAAACTCGCACTTTCTGTACCTTTAATCACTCTCACTGTTTCTGACCATTTTCTATGCTACATTCATACCAGACAGTCATGTTCAACAAGTTTAGGGTTCATTCAACTTCTTTCTAAACTTTTTAGATATCAGTTAATGCCAACAAAAGTCAGTCACACAACAATTCACTCCAGGGAATTGTTCTCCAGTTGAACTGGAGATGTCATTTGAGCAACTGAATGCATCAAAATGTAAAAGATGAGGCTTTAGTCTAGAACCTAGTGGATGACTATGGGTTTTAAGAAAGACACCATGATAATTTCAATAAAAGACTGATGGTGTACCTACAAGTGTTGGTACATTCATAATACATAAGCTTTTTATCCAATAAGTCAGGATAAATAGGGGAAAGTACAGCAACAAGAGAGAAAATGTAAGCGAGTAGCACAGAGAATCTTCTGTGTTTCCGTGTTTACAGTTCTTAAACTCAAAGACACTTCAAACCAAGGTTGACATTTCAGTGAACCTGAGGTCCACCTCCCCTCCCTTTGCGGTGAATGTGGAGCCAACTAAATGTGGAGAGAAGCCTTTTTGATTTTCCAAACATATTCTGCCGTAGTCTGCCTCCAAACTGTTGTGTTTAACTCCCTGACTCTTTCATGCATTTCTTCAAAACATAAACGCTGACAACACACGGATATGCAATTTCCCTTGCTGTGTTTGCTCTAAGTTATGAAGAAATTTACACACTCCACAAGGCTGACGCACAGGAAGCGCTCGGTGGAACGACGCGGCAGAATCAATACAGCTGCTCATGCGCTGCGTTACAACTTCTGTTATCTGCTGTGATTGTTGTGGGAGGTTGATTTACGACTGCCAGCGGGTAATGAGCGTTAATTTAATGAATGGGAAGCAAAGAAGGGGCCAGAAGTGCGTCAGCATTCACAAAATCAGACAGGACATGTCAGGTTAAAGAGGGCAGGGGGTTATAAATCGCTTCAAATGCAGAGATGAACTGTCCTACAGACGTAAGCATATATGTGCTTGTGTGGCTTTGTGTGTATATGTGTGTCCAGCTATCTGTTTTCCAGATAGCTGGACACACATCCCCCCCAGCCCTCCCCATGGCTGGGGTCACGTCACGTTTATAAAGTCATTCAGCGGGGCAAACCGCAACGTCATGCAAGTCTTTTGTCTTTCCTCAGTACTTCCCAGTTATTGCTCTATTACCCCTCTTGCCTCGTCACAGTCCCCCCTCCCACCTCCCCCTCTTTTTATGTCAGCAGTTCTCAGCTTCCGTAAAAAAAAAAAACACACAGGGAGATTGACGCACCGTGTAGTTCCAACTCTTATAAAACATACATAACTCACTACTGATCTGTTGCACGACTGACAAATGATCTCTGAATGCTCAACTAGCGTCTCCAGGGCAACTTTGCCGCCTGCCAGGGAATGCGCTCAAAATAGATCATTCATTTTAACCCACAGCTTTATAACTCGCTCGACTTAGTTTGGTTTTTATTTTAATTTTACGCGTCAATGAAAGCGGCACAAGAACAGATCCGACAACATTGGTGAAAGTAATCAGTTAAGATTTCAGGAGTCGTGTTTCACTGACTAATCTTCCAGTACAGCTTCCCTTTATAGTCTCTCATCATACAGTCCAGTTCCTCGAGAGATTGAATATCCAGTAAAATGACGCAATATACATTCATCACCAAGAGCGCAATCCTTAATGATGTTTTTCTAAGGGCTGTATTTATTGGTTTGTAGCCTATATAAGGGTTTTGTACACTTCCATGAATTAACTCCATGAATATACGTAATATGAAATGACATATTAGTTTGTTTAAACATGCATTTTGTGCCTTTGGTTAACAATTCATGCTGAGATACTTGATCAGCAGCAAGGCTTTGCGTGGGGATTTCCTCTGAAAGCAATGATTCAATTAACTCACTTGAACCAGGTGAGATAAAGATACAATTTTTATGATATGATAGCTATGCTTCTTTCTGTTTAAAAAAAAAAAATCATAAATTCAGGTTGATAACCAATTTTAGTCTGAAGCAGGAATATATTTTTATCACTCAATTAAAACAATTAATCTAAATAATAAGGTTTGTAATTAATTAATCGCGATTAATTGCACTCTTATATTTGATAGGAGAATGACAAAGTTTAATCTGTTCACATAGGACAAGACAGCAGTGAAATCTTTCTCCATTATCAGCCCAATCTCATTTACTCTCTTCATCGCAGATGTTTTGTTATGTTACAATATGCTGCAACTGAAATTGGTGAAATGAAGCACGTTCCCTTTATACGCATCTTTTTTGTAATTAAATGAAATTCACCAGTTAAAATATCATCCCAAGTTTTTATTTGTTTTAAAGTTATAGGAAGAAACAAAATCTCAATCCTCACATTAAGAAGGTACCAGTTTCAATTTCGGATTTTCACTGAACCGTATACAGTAGTTAATTGAATGTGTGAGTTAATGTTGCACCATGTGATGGACTTTGAAGACCTGTCCAGAATGTCCCACACCTCTCACCAAACGAAGCTCCAGCCTGTGACACTGTAATGGCTATAAACAGTGACAATTGAATGTGGATAAAAAGAGAGTAGCACCAGTTAAATGCTTTGGATAAAAGGGGTGGTCTGTATGGACAGACAAAGTGATGGAGAGCTCATGAGACAGCAAGATTCAGACAGGAATCCCTATGACAGAGGAGGAAAGAATGTTTAGAGAGACTGAGAAGGCGAGCGGCAGAGATGCGGCTCTCAGACAGACCTGGACTCTCTGGTGTACTAACACCACTCTGAGATGAAGGAAGCAAGCAGGCTTGATGGAAAAAGTGTTTGCACAGTAAAAAGTTCCTTTTACGCGGTTTGCTTGCTTCCCGTTGCACCCCCCCTCTCCCGCTTTCTCCTTCCCTTTCTCACAGTCCGTCTCTGACCTATTGCTTCAACAAGTTTATTCAGAGATTTCCTCCTCAGACCCAGACGTGAACGTGAGCAGGAGAGCGGTACAGAGTCAGACGTGCTCTTGCACAAAAATAAACACTGTTTCATCAAATGCCCAGGGAGTTCCAAACAAAAGAGCATCGTAAACCTGGGTTTAATAGAGAGCTGAGTTACAGATTTTGGTTCCTGCAGTCTTTCCCTGGAGAGCTTGCGCTCCCACTTTCATCTTTGCTGCTCTGTGAACTGCGCTTTGGGAGTAAATCTGCGGTAATGATGTTGGTTAATGTCCTTCTTTAATGGTCTAATAAAAAACAAAGAAACAGATGCTGAACATCCATATCTGTGCAGTGGGTGCTGCACACTGAAGAAGCACAGCGACATGCTTAGTTTGTTATTACAAGTGCACGAAACATTGAGGGGGCAGCAAACTGACACTGCTCACTGACAGTAAGAAACGTCAGTTTATGGCCCAGCGCGCAGCCCCCCCATCTGTGTGTCACTATTTCTCTTTTTCTCCTCCGAACCATGAACACACTCACTTGCTCTCTGACGTAGGTAAAGGCATACGGGGGTAAGCGAAAGGGCGAAAGGGGGGCTCTGAGGTTACCATGACGATTCTTGAGATAGGATGCCCTGCCAGAGTCACATGGGAGTGAATCTGGAGAGAATGAATGAGGGACAGAATGACGGGGAAGAGAATAGGGCATGTGGAAAGTTAAAAGTGCCCTGTTCGAAAGTAAACATTAACTCTGACAAGGTCATTGTTCTGGCTTTCCCTTCCTAGCGTAATCTCCAGATTTGTTGGCTCAAGCCCCCCTGGAATTCCCTGGAGGAAGCTAGGTTGTTCATGGGAAATGATGACTTTATGACTACCGCATCTATCTAAATCACTCTTCTATCGTAACTGAGTGGCGTCACTGCCAGCGTTTTCATTATTTACTAATGTAACAGCAGTTACGACGACATTGTCTTCCGCTTGGGTGAGGAAATCTTCCAGCAATAAAAATATGACGGAAAAACCCAGATTTATTCTTGTCATGGGATGAAATCAAGTTGAAAGTAAACAATGGAAAAACCATTCTGGCTTAAACCCATTTTACCAGAACGATAGCCGATGGCCTAAAATCTGTTTAACTGCAGCAATTGGTTTATCATGACTAAGTCTAGTCTAAACTAAGGGAAGTCATAGTCACAGTTTTCTTTTTCATGTTTGATATGCCTGAATCGTGCGATGCTGTAATACTTCTTTTCAAGATGAAAGTACTCAGGATAGACATAATAATTGAGAGTTTCTGCTGTTAACAAACCATCTAGTTTTGTGTGTTTTTCCCAGTATATCCCCAGCCTAAGTCAGATGCATTTCTCTTTTTGATTCCAGCATTTCTCATAAAATCATTTCGTTTTGATTTTCCTTGTCATTGGTTCACTACAAGTAGGCTGTAGTTTGTATCCTCTCCCAATGGTTTGTCTTAGGGTTACTCCAGGATCTCTGGTTTCCTCTCACATGGTAAAACTATACTAAAATGAATTAGGTGTCACTGTGAATGTTTGTCCGTTTATGACTAGCGTCTTTCGCTAAGTAGTTGGAGTAGTCTACCGCCTACATCCCACTCAGGGAATCAGATGAAGATAATATATGAATGGATTATTTCATCATCAACAAACTTAATGTTCAGATGAATATGCATGTTTAATATTCTTATTTTTAAGCAGAACTATGACAAACTCATGAACATATGTAAAAACATGAAGAAATACAAAGAGATAAAGTGAAATGTCTAGGAAATGAAGGTATGAGGGAGGCCTGTAAGCCCCAGGTCCATTGCATGCTGGATGGATGATGAGCCACACCAGGTACCAGCACAGATTCAGGGAACAAAAGACACCACAGAAAGACATGGACGGGAAAACATGACGATCACCGCAGAAGTGGATTGAAATATCTGTTGCAGAACAATTCACAACAAGCCCCCTACTTGTCCAAGACACCTGACACGAGAACCATCGGGGCCTATAAATACTTGTTTTCATTAGGGCTGGGACTTACAGACAAAAATAATCGGATAACACAGATGAATTGCGTATCAACTTCCTTTAATAGACAACACTTTACTTCTGTGCAGTTAAGGCAGTGTTCATCACTGGAAGACTTCCACCCTGATGATTAAACTTAGGTGTACAGGTTCAACTAAAATTAGATGACTATTAGATGACTCTGGTGTCAAATACTGAACTGTGATTAATTGCGATTAATAACTAATTAACCACTATTTCTTTACATGTAGTTACTAGAAGAAACACATTTAATTACAGAGAAGAAATAGCTTTGACACAAGCCTTCCAAGCAAAGACTGATCAGAAACAACATCGCTCACAGTGATATTAATCGAGGCGAGGCGTGACTCATTATCAAAAAGAAACATACTAATCCATCTACACTTGTTGGATCAATGTTTTAAAGCCGCTTTTGGCAAATTCTTCCATGAATCACCTAACTGTGTGAGCAGTCGGGCAAAAGGTGAGTAAAGAGTGTGAGGCATTCAAATGATTTAGGACCGACGTAATAATGTGCGAATACACAGCGCGGCGAACAGGAAGCCCAGTGTAAAGCGTGACCGGATTGAGAGACGCTTGTGTGAGTAAAGTTTGTCTGGCAGCAAGGCTCGGCCGGCCCTGTCACAGGTTCCCCTCTGATGTCTTTGAGGTCGCAGTCTGAGTGTCTCACTCTGTTTCTCCTCCTATGGTGGTTTACAGAGATTGGTGATGTAATGGGTAGCATATGACGGCCACACACATACACACACTCACACAGACGCACGCACAAACACTGACGCTCATGCACGTTACACAGACACCGCACTTATACCACCGCATACCCATAATTACACACATATAGTGTATGCACGCCCATTCACACAAACCCTGGATTCCCCCTTTTCCAGGAGGCATCGCGCTCGCACACAACAAGAGTCCAAACAAAGATGCGAAACCCTTTTATATTTTCACTCCCACCGACGCACGCTTAATGGGCACCCACCCGGTGTCACACTGTGTGAGTGTTCGACGGAGGGCTTAGCTGTGTGCCTCATAACCACCCAGGAGACCCCCATCATGAGGCAGCCCGGAGAGAGAATGAGGGAGAGTGACTAACTTCACTCTTTCTTTTCTTCTTTCCCCAGCTGTGTCTTCAAACGTTCCTTTGATGTGGGAAATTAAAACGAAGAAGAAAAAAAAACAAAAAACGAGTGTGTCAATATCACCCTTCGTCCGACTGCAATCATCTATTCCTTAACCTCTCAGGCTCCCTTTCTTCTCCATCCTCGAGTGTGACCTTCTTTTCAAGACACCCACTCGCTACCACCAGTCCATCATTTTGTTTGTTAGTGAGTATGTGTAGGCCCACCACTGGACTGGCAACTGTGTATACGAGTGTGACATATACAAATCCCACCTCTAATTATTTTCTAACCACACCATGAGTGTGTGTCTGTGAATGAGGGTCTCCCGATCTCGCACCAGACTTCAAAATGCTTCCAATTCCCACTTCTGTTTGTCTGCTTGTGCATCTCAGACTTCCCTGTGATATTGTCTGACAGCTTGTGTACAGTATGATACATTCGTTATCCTTCTGTGATGACTGGAAATTCAGTTTTGCCCTTTTGCAACAGAAGCCACGCTTTACTGCACCTGACTGACTGTTTCCAGCCGACTCGGCACTATGAGAGTGGGTGTTTAAGAGAGCGCAGGAGAGATGACAGTGATGGAAGAAGAATTATGTATTTTTTCTTGTAAATACCAACACAGAAAGTAAACACATGCGTAAAGCAGCTTTTATAAGGAACGTGGTGAGTTTTGAGGGTAAAACAAAGTATACTACTGACAGGGTAGTATTTAATACACATTTCCACATCAAGACATCCACCTTGTAACCAAGCATCTTGAAGTTCAACCAACCACAGAATCAAATCAGGCCCATAACAGACGTGGAAAAAAAAGTCCATCTCAGTATGCTTAGTCGGCGTCCAGAAAAGAGTTGGATAATGAACTTTCACATTCAGGATGACAACCAAAACAGAGTTAGCGATATCTGTGTTGACATTCCGATCAAGTTTTAACAACCACAGCCAAGCACCCATCTGCCTGCCTAATTCATAACACGTTCACCATTGACCATTCATTTTCCTTATCTCTCCGCCACCTGGAGCCCCTGGTTTTCAGTGCTGTTCATATCAGGATGCAGATTGAAAAGTCAAAAGTATGTCACAGATAAACTTGACAACAAGCCAAATAAATGATCGCCGCTCCTAACATTCTACCATGACCTGACTGTCCTCTGCATGGGCATCTTTGTTGTCTATGCGTCTTTGTATATAGATATCATACTTATGTTCTATCACCCTTATATAGGTCAGTCTGCCGAGAACCACATCTCTATAGCAACAACAAAACCCAAACAAGCCGCTGGATGGTCAAGAATGGAGGATTGCTGGTGGCCAGCTGTTGTAGGTCAAGGGTACAATCCTATAGAAAAAAAGTGCTCAGCTCAACAGTGTGTCGAAGATTTATCATGGATAATATCAACATATTTCTTGTAACTGTTTTGCTATGTTTTTCTGATCAAAACAGCACCCTCTACTGACAGCACCTATCAATAGACTGAACTCCTTACAACAAGCTATCTTCATCTCTCAGTCTGGTTCTTTTGAGTATAAGAATGGACATCCAAGATTTGAGCCGCATATCAGCATCTTGAGTTATTGCTAGTGAGTGATGGGAGGATGGGGTTTACTGGGGAATCAGAACTCACAAAGCAGTCCATATTAATGGAAACACTCGCTACTCAAATGGTTTTCCTTCAGTGGTATTCTGGTGACTTCAACATGGGAAGAGATGCGATTGTGTGAGACTTCAGGTTGTTTGATGTGTCACTTGTTGCAGTGGAAAAGGGTTTGGTTGTTATGAGTGGTAAAAAATCAGTTCCCTTAAAACCCCAAATCATCAATATGAAAGTCTTTCGCTCAGTGTTAAATTCCTCATGAGTTTTTATGTGTAGATTGATGCGTGTTTACCAATGTTTCACGTGTGTCCCCACAGCACTGACCCCAACACCCCTCTGGCCCTGCCACAGTGAAATAAAATTAAACACAGACATGTCCAGCATGTGTTAATGTGTGTGATCTTACTGTTTCTATGCAACACTCTCTGAGGCCCCTTCTGGTCTGGACAACACCTTCTCTCCTGCTTCTATCCGTCTCTCACTCTTTCCTTCACCCTGAAGAGAGAGGGATCGAAAAAAGTGGTGGGTGGGGGGGTGCAGTGGAAATAACAGGCTGCTGTCTCAGGAGGGGCTCCAAAAAAGAGAGCAAGGGTGAGAAAGAGAGAAAGGTGTTTGCTCAAATACAGGCAGCCCTGCTACAATTTGAACAAACATTTGGTGACATGTGAAACTTTGAAAAATAAAGTTTGAAATACACTTTTAAAGAAGCTTGCTGAATGCTGACACGAGATATGTGGATAGGGTTCACAATAGACTGTTTCAGTTCTCTGTGATGGACAGATAGATCGTAGCCGAGGAAAGGTTTGATGACGATGAGATAATGAGATTGTAGATCGGGAAGGATGAATGCAAGATGGGTCAGTGGGAGATATGAACAAGGCCGGAGAAAGTGATAGAGGAAAGTAAACAAGAAAAAGAAAACAACGGAACATTTTTTTTCTAACTTTCGCAGAGAGGGAGAGACAGAGTGCGAGAGAGGGAGGGAGAGCTGGGAGGGAGGAGGAAAGCGAGCAAGAGGGACCGCGTGTGTGTCTGTGTGTGTGTTTTTATGAATGAAGTGAGTCACTCCCGATGTGTCATAGGCCCGACGTCTTTATAAAGGAAGTTTTAAACAAGCCTAAACACTTCACTCGGCGCAAAAATTGGACTTACAACACTTGCATCCCTCTCTCCCTCTCTCTGTCTGTATTTTTGCCATCTCTCTACCCTAGCTGTCCCAGATTTTATAAAGACTACAAGAGATTATCTCAAACTTTTCTCACAGAAAAGTTTGTTCATATTATTTTATATTTTTTCCCCTTTTTTTTCATTGAATCTCTGTGGTCCTGACTACTTCCATCTTCTGATTCTGAGAGCAGAGAAGAAGAAGACACCACGTGACAAGCTCCGGAGATCAATCTATTTATTCATTTTTTTTATATTGAACTATTTATTTAGCTCTTTTTTTTCTCTCGGATTCAAAATGAAATGTAAGTGCAATTTATTTTTTTTAACTTGAATAAGGTATAAGGAGCAGGCTTTTCTTTTTTGTGAAGAGCAGCACTGTTGTTGATGGTCGAGGTGCTGTAGATGGATGAGATGCTGTAGGGATGCTCCTCAATCTGGTTTTGATTCTTGTGGTTCACCTGTAATTATCCCGCATTTATCATTTCAACTCCACTGTGGTTCCCTTTTAATACTTAAGTCTACCTAGTATTTGAACTTGAAAGGGAAGCAGAATGAATGAGACCAGTGTTAGAGAGCCGACTCGGGCTGGTCTATATAATTTATAGCAGCGACTCATGCACCTATCCAGTTGCAGGTGTGACAATCAGCAGCATTCATGCCGGAGGAGTTGATGGGTGACAGTCGGGTATCTTTCTTTAACGCTCTAATGATTTGTATTCAGCCTGTGAAAACATGACTCTGACACTGACGCTGTGCAGGATTCCTCTGCCAAGTCTGGAGCTATTGTTTATATTATGGTGCAATATCTTCCCCTGGAGCTGACAGCCGAGGCCTGAGGTCATTACCATTATGCTGAGATGACAGCGCCTCTCCACTAATTGCTTCCGTTTTCATCTCCCCGCAGTGCTTCTGGACTCCTCCTCGTCCCTCCTCTTCTCGCTGCTATTGGCCCAGATGTCGGTGTTCACGTCGGCCTCCCCGGTGCCCCACCGGCGGCCCAGCGACATGGACAAACTCTCCAATCAGACCAGGAGTCTAATGAAGCTCACGCAGGAACTGCTGGTAAGTGCACGTATGACTCCTCATGATGTTGGAAGATCCAGCTCGCCGATTGGAGGAGAGCTAATGAGGCATTGACTGGATGACACTAATTGGATTTCGAGTGTGAAGGTGGAAAAGGATGAAGGTCATTGTTGATGTAACTGGATTTGTGTTAATGTCACATCTTAGATTAGGAAAAGTCACCCACATGTAGGTGACTAGGCTTCAACACATGCCAGTCCAGAGCTTCTCTGTAAGTTAAACAATGACAAGCAATCGAGTCTCAGAATGAGTCTAGTCCATAACCAGATTCATAAAACCTCCTCTTGCATCATTAAAATGTACTTTCTTTGTTCTGTTATTCAATGGATTTGACTTCCTCTTTGTATTTTATTGAAAAAAACTCTTTCTAATTCCCCAATTCCTCAATTCTCTTTTACCATTTCCTGAACAGAAAAGTGCACCTGTTCCCGACAGAATATTGAGGAAGTTTGCTCTGCTTTTACAACAGGAAGTGTGAATAGTGAAGTTCATTAAGGTCACCTTCTATACTTGAAGGTGGCATTGTTGAGGCATCCTACATGCATTATTCAATTAGAAAATTCAGTTAAGGCTGTTATGAAAGCTGCTATGAGTACACAGTATTCAGGCTGTACGATTCCAACTACTCCTCATGATCATATACATTAATCTTTCACTTGGTTGTTAACCACGTGTGTACAGTGACAAGGACTTCTCAAGACTTTTCACAGTCTCCAGGAAAAAACTGATCAACAAAGATTTGTGAATTCTGAGAGAGAAGAAAAGGAGTCCCTCATGAAGCAGCTAGAGTGGTTGGGCATCTTGTATGGACCACATGGTTTACTGTCTGTGGAGAAAGATTTAATCTCCACGTTGGAAGCTCACAATCTCTGGATCAGATCAGGCTATAATAGCTGGTGAAGCAATTCAGACATAAAAATGAATAAACAAATAACATAAAAAGGGACAAAAAACGTGCATGAGTTTGGATAATGATTTTCAAATGAAAACAAAAAAAAGATTTTTTTTAATTATTTAAAGTGGTTAATGCATTAATTGTAAAATGTATAAATACATACCTGGGGTTCATGTTTGGTTCAAATGAGGTTACACTTGACATATTGACATATTCCACTTGTTCTGGTCCACCATGTAATCGACTATTTAACAGTGACTTCACAAGATCACGCCACTACACATGAAGACTAGCAGGGAATTCTCCAAAGACTTTACTGACGCAACACATGCACACGTACAACTTTGCATTATTCGGGTGAGTTGCATCAAGTTTGGTGTTAAGCCGCTTTTCATCGATCACTGACTGGCAGGAGTCCATTGAGGGCTTAGACAAGGCCAGCCCTGGGAGCTGTGCGGTGAGCTCACTGCTTTTATCCACATTAAGTGTAGAAATAAGGGTGACTCAGAGAAAATCTGGTCACCGGATTGCGATAGTGACGCTGTCTGGTTAAATGGGGGTGGAATTAGTTACCTGCCCAGAACTAATCTTGGCTGTTAAGTCATGTAGTTTGTCATGATCTGGCATGGACTACACATGAACTACACATATAATAAGAGTAAACTCTAAAACCCAAAACACCACACCAAAACTACAGTTATGAATGATCATAAGCTTTGCACAAATGAGTGACCAAAGAGAATAGTAGTATGCTAACTTTAGAATTGACAGTATTACAGTACCTACCATTATTAACTATCTTCATTGCTTCGCCATCTATTCCAGTGAATCTGAACAAGTCTATGTGATAGAAACATAAGGCTAAAGCTGATTTAATTCCACTCAGTGTCGCTAGAAAGACTGTAAATATGGTGACAGGTGATAACATTAACATGGCATGTGATTAAAGCGACCAGCCGTCAGCTACAAACAATCAAGGTATTAAGTCGGCGTCGCCCATTACGTGTCTTAGAATTGCGTGTCAACACTGTTTCATCCTTTCAGCTTTCTGCATCCTTGTTTATGTAGAAACATGTTTGTATTTGGTGATTAGATGGAGAGGTGCAGAAAGGGCTTTTCTTTCTTATGAAATAACACTTGCTCAGATCGCACCGACAACTGTGTGTTTTAACAGGTGAGACGATGAAGGATTTTGTCTGTGGACATGCTTGACAGACCGGGGCTCTATTTTTACACCATGTAAACTTAAATCTCCTCTTGATTCGGGTATAATAACTAAAGAAAATAGACAAGCGCTCCATCTAGCTTCAGATCTGAAAGTCCATTGGTGTGTGTTTTGAAGTCAAGGTCTTGAAAACAGCTGCATGTGAGTCGTAGGGGACAATGTTGAACAGTGTTCTCTATCGTACGAAGTTTATTTATATTTTCTCCTTATTATATGGAATTCCACTAAAGGGAGGACAAAGTTTGGAAAGATAAATAGGATGGGAATCCATGGAAAGTCCCAGCAGTAAAACCAATGAAACTGATGCTTTAAAGAGACAGAAGTGTGCACACATAGGTCGCTGCAAGTTTTCCAGCGCGTGTGAGTGTGCGTTTCTATGCATACTGTGCAGCAAGTGTGTCTTAGAGTGCATGTATTTGTGTGTAGGCATTTTTGTGGTCCTTTTTGTGTTCTTTGAGGTTTCTGTAAATAGTGATGGTTGCTGTATGTGTGGTGTTGTCCAGGGATTTACTTTCTCTCCAAACTGCCCCGTTGAAAATGATAAAAAAGATTTATCAGATCCTTGGAACAGTGCTCACTTGGTGCAGGGTGAGGTCATTGTGAGAAGCAAGAAAATAAGGAAAAGAGGTCGAATTAAAGGCTGCAAAAACCACAAGAGATGAAGAGATCAGAGAGGCAGGCAGATGACAAGCCAGCAGAGTGTGTTTGCCCGTGTGCATCTACATGATATTGCATGCGTTTAAGCACCTGGTGTGAGTAAGAGAGGGATGAGAGGAAGAAAGGAACACACACAAGGACACAACATAGCACATGCATGACCAAACTATTGTGGCATGGTGATGGAGACAGGAAAACAGATACATGAACAGCAAAACAGGTTGAGGAAGTATTGAGAAAACAACCTGTTTACGCAAAACACTTCTGAGAACTAATCAGAGCAATGTTTTGTTGCTGGAGTGGAAATGACGCAGGTCGGCCCAGTCATCTTTTTTATTTATTACGTTAACTAGTGATTCAATGGTGTTTGTGCTCAACCAAATAATGAGCAGCGCAGGCAAGCAATGAACTGTAATATTTATCAACGCTACAGTCAGGTTCTTTGCCCCCCTCTAGTGGTCATAATGAGAACTACATTATTGCAAGTTGGAGTTTCCAACACAATCCACGCCAGGCAGCAGGAGCACTGCGTCATTCCATCTGTTAATAGCTGTGACCCTGGAGTTTCCCTACAACGGAGTGTTGCCTGTTCCACTTTGAGCTTGTTTGTCTTAGTCACTCCATATGTTGTTAACCCTGCTCCTTCTTAAAAACATCCTGTGGCTTCAACTCATTTGCGCGTATTGTTGACATTATGGGAGGCTGTACGTGGGTGAACTCACTCTGAACTCGCACCACGCACCCTTCAGTGAGAACTGCTGTCGACATGAGGTGGAAGTGCGGACCTAACACTTTCCTCATGGTGTCGTGACTCGTCTAATGACTGGGACAATTATCCCAATGTAATTCACTAATGTGACTCTGTGCGCCTCGTCCTGTCTTTCAGAAAGAGCACGCATTAGACTCAGATGTGGAGCCCCATCGTTTCAAGTCTCTGCCAGAAATGAGCAACAGATCGGCCAACGACCTCAACAACCTTGAGGTAATGTCCTAATCATGTGTGCATGCCTCTAAATGTGGATGGGCTGCTGTGCTTGCAGCCACACTGTTACGTCCCGCCACACCCTTGCCAAGTCTCTAATGTTTGTGTGCTTTTGTGTTGTTTCCAGCTGAAGCCCACGCTCTCACAGCTGCACGCTGACCTGAAGCTGTACGAGCACCACTTTGAGTGGCTGAACAAGGTTTCGAAGAAGCATCATAACCCATCGCTGCCAAAGCTTGTAGAGATGGTCAAAGAAATGAAATCTCTCATTAATCTGCTGCACCGTCAGGTAAAAACACAAGTGGTTACACAGAGTATTTTGACTCACTCAGCCCTGCTCACTCCCTGCTACTCTTCTACAAGCTGGCTATGTTTAATATTTTAATACAAAACATTTGAGGAGCTTAAAATGAAAAAAACAACAACATGAAATAATGATCTGTTTCTTAGCAATATTAACTGAGCTTTCATCTACAGATGTCGCGAGTAGAAGCACCAAAGCTGACCCCAGCATCTCCCTCCCTGCCTCCTCATCTCCCATACCAGTTTGATGTCCTTCAGTCAGGCCACGAGCTCCTGCAGCATTTCAAGCTTTTCTGTGACTGGGCATACAGAGCGTTCATCACCCTGAAGCCCAAGGTTACTGCAGTGCAATGATAATTCACGAACTGAAAGTTGCTGGCGTGGAAACACGGAGGAGTCTATGGGAATCAGGACCACGTGGGTCTGCACTGTAGTAAGTAGTATCTCCTCCTGTCCCGAAAGTCAACACGTGTGTTCAAACGTGTATGTTGCCGGAGGGAAGGAGGACATGCTGCTCATGATCGTGTTATTTATGTATTTATTTATTTATTGACTAATGGTAATTTATTGAAATTTATTTATTTGAAGTTGGTATGTCATATTTTTCTTTTCTTTTTCGTGATTTCTCTCACCCAGATGTTCATTTGTGTCTCACTGTTCCTCAAAACATAACAAGCATTAGCACTTCCTGTTATTGATGCTCCATTTTACTTTGTGTTTCTCATCTTCCAATAGATGTAGCAAACATTTCCACAGACCGTCATTGACAATTTCTTACTGTGCAACGCCCTTAAACAGAAACATGCACCACAAGGATTATTATGACCTTTTTTAAAAACCTGGTTTTAGCAAAACAGAGCGAATGCAGAACTTATATTTTTAATGCCTGTTTATTTTTTAAGATGGCATGTTGATTGTTGTGGTAAAGTTGTGTGAATGTGTCGCGTTACTGAGCACCGATGGACCTGATTCGATTCTTTGCACAAACTCATCAGAATTAGCCACTTGGATGAGAAAGATGGCTGAACCTGTGCTTGGGGTTACAAAATGAAAAATATGTTTTGAAAGTTAAACACCCAAAGCCTTAAAATACTATGTATTGTGACACTATTTCTGTAAAGATGTACATAAGTGTACATGAATGTAAACTATAGTGCTTTTGTGTATGATGTTTTTTCTATGAACTATGTAGACTTTCTTTTACCAATTCTATCACTATAATAGGATTCTGTTTCTTTGTATTCTAGTATTTGTTACAGTATTGACTATTTATTTAAAGTGTAACTATTTATTTTTCTGCTGCATGGGAGCAAGTCTCCCCTCGTTTTATACTTATTTTTAAAAACAGTTTTTATTCTTATTATTTACAGTAATTCTATATAAAGATTAAATTATTGTTACATCAAGTTGCCTCTTCCACACAAAGATTGGCCTCAATGTGAAATATGTGCCTTGGTGAAATAAATCATGCCGAATGTGCGCAAAACATTGGTAGTGTTGTTATTGCTGCGGTCATTTGGCTGTTTGAGACGTATCTTGAAGTCAAAGGGAAAGGAAATTGGTCTTCATCTTACCTTAAGTGGAGCTGCAGCTTTGGGGTAATGTACATCACAAAGGGAACAGTGGTGTGTCAGACTGATCAGGAAGCTGAAGCAACCATTTCCACTGATATATTCTGTTGGTGGAATAAAGAAAATAAGCAAAAGGGTGGCCGTCATTTTTTTCCCCACTTTATTCTACCATTAACTATGGGAATGAATACTGTGTTGAATGTTAAACAGGTGATATCCTGCACTTTCAAATATTGTGGGATTCTTTTAGTTATTTATTTTTGTTGGCCCATTTATTTATTTTCTTCTTATTTAAATGCATGCAGTTTGTGTCTGAATACATGGATAAAGTATCACATGATTAAAAAAGTTTACCTAGATGCATTGTGTAGTAATTGTAGTGAATATATTTTACATGCACACGTATTATCTTTCAACTAAACAACCTTACTTTCGCTTTGGTGATCTATAGCCAGCTAAGCCATTGTTTTAGCAGACAGCCAAGTCGAACGATGTAGCCTAAAATTTTGTGGAACACATATACAGTATATACGAGACGTCAGTCAGAATACATTTAACTGTTATCTATCGTATTGATAGTTTCGCTGGCGTCGAAACGACGCCGCTAAATCGACGCTCAGGCTAGCCAATGGGAGCAGCGGTTCAATGTGACGAGGCAGCCAATCGTCGTCGCTGTTACGAGGAGGCGGCATCGGGTGGAGTAGTGCTGTTTGTGTGTTTATTGCTAAGGTTGTGTGTAATCTCACTGCGGTACCCGCTTCCTTTCATTCTAACAATAATATCTCGTCAAGTTTTAAAAAGCCACGGTAAGCGCTACTCACTAGTTACCTGCACATTTTACCGAGATACTCCTCTATGCATTATTGGCTGCTAATTTAGCATTAAATACAGGCCAGTTACTGATTTGTTTGTTGAGCAATGCACGTATTGTCAGTGTTGTCTACTGGCCAGCATGTCTGCATCACAATACTCCTTTCAAGTTCCTAAATATGCGACGAGGTATGAACATGCTAATGTGTTTACTAGTCAACACCGCAGTGCGCGAGAAGATTCCTCGGTTTATTGCTATATCCACCGCGTTACCTTTGACCAGAAACATATAAGGTATTAACCCAAGTATTCACGCATTTATTTACCGAGTGAATATTGCGTTGCAGATAAACGAACGAAATCACTACACGTCCTACCGCCAATTCTGTTGAAACCGCTTCGTCCCCACTCACTTACGAGTGCTACTACTTACTAGTGACATAGACCTTTAAACCGCTGCTGTCGCGGTGCATTACCTGTCCTCAATGGAGAGTCAATTGATGGTCAGAAGTGGGTTAACATAAACCTACAATCGGTTCCCACAGGAGTTGATAGAAATATATATAAATATATATAAAATATATATATGTAAAATTTCTTACTGACAAATGGCCAGTAGATCCAAGCAAAAATGTCACAGACCACTGTAGGTGTAACACTTGATTATTTTGGTAGCAAAAAAAAATGTATTCCGTTATGCAACAATGAGCGATCCCAGCCCTGCAACTTACAACCTATGTCTTTGATGGGTTCTGTACTAGGATGTGCAGTTGTGCTGGGGGGTCCAGGAAGCTTCCTGTTGCAGGGATAAACCTGCACAACTCCACCATTTTATCTCACTTTTATCTCATCTTGCTTCCGCAGAAATCATCATCTTTTGACCAGATATGGCAGCTATGGTTTTGAACGTCTGAAGGATTTTATAAGGAAACAGAACGCAACAATGATGGACGGCAATGTGGAATAATGTTGCAATAAGAGACATCAAGGAGCATCCTCATCCATCACCTGCCCAGTGTGGCTATGGCAAACTCGATGGCCACTTTGGTGGTCCAGGCAGAACCTTTACCCCCTCAGACGGTGACTTCCCTGTCTCCTTTCCCTTCCCTTCTTGGCTCCGGGGAAGACGGAGATGAAGATAGGGAAAGAGGACAGCTGGCTGAGGGAGACAAGGGTCTGGTAGCAGGAGGAGAGGAGGTCGTTTTGGACATGGTGACGTTGTCAGTGTCAAGTTTAGCCCAGCAGACTGAGCACACCGACCACCCGTTCCAGTGTTTGGACTGTGGTAAGAGCTTCAGGTGGTCGTCCAGGCTCATTCACCATCAAAGAAGCCACAACAATGAGAGACCCTATCGCTGCACCCTCTGCCCCAAGGCATTCAAGGGTTCATCAGCATTGCTCTACCATCAAAGGTGAATAGCTTCAGGAATAGATGAATGAGCGATTTTTTCCTGAATACATTTAATTGCAATCATCTTTGCTGTAAACAGACGCATCTTAATTTTGTTTTTTGAAATTTGACAGATCTCACTCGGGAGAAAAACCATACAAATGCCAAGACTGTGGTAAAGCATTCAAACGCTCCTCTCTGTTGCAGGTAAGATTACGTGCAATAATTATGTTGTGAATTATATATCCACTAATCTTCTGTTTGTTTACCGGCTTGAAAGAAATTATTGAGATGCTTTAAAATAAACTTGTAATATGAAATGAAGTACTGGAAACTGACTAAAAAGCTCTCAATATATTCAATACATCTTCATTTCAAGTCTCTACTCTTTCAGAAGAACTCAATGATTTCAATCCTGTGAGAGGATTTTCTTGCAAGCTGAGTGTTAAAATAATGAAGGAGTGACGAGTAAGGATTGATAAAGCTTGTCTAGAAATTACTTGTTCTCTTCCCCTCTTCAGTATGCATCCTATAAATGCTTGCTTAACAATGACTAGTGTATTGACTGGCTGATCGTTGTATTTCTATCCTCATTTTCTAGGTTCATCAGAGTGTCCACACTGGAGTCAGGACCTTTTTGTGCCCCTACTGTCCCCTCACTTTTAAATGGAGTTCCCACTACCAGTACCACCTCCGCCAGCACACGGGGGAGTGCCCTTACCCTTGTGACACTTGTCCCAAGGCATTCAAAAACTCCAGTAGTCTAAGGCGACACAAGAATGTCCACCTCGGTCTGAAGCCGTACACCTGCAAAGTGTGCAACAAATCCTTCACTCAGTCTACGAACTTGAGGCAGCACATGAGGATACACACAGGGGAACGGCCGTATGTATGTGGGGAGTGTGGACGCAGCTTCACACACTCATCCAATCTGGCCCTGCACAAGAACTCCCACAACAACACCAACACAGGACTAAAGGAGGCGAAGAAGGGAGATGAGCCAAAGAAAGAGAAAAGTCATGTAATGGAAGTAGTGGAGGTTATAGTGGGACAACAGGAAGTCAATACGTCCATGTTGACCGAAATGGTGGGGTTTGTAAACCAGGACGTTTCGGAGGCCGTAGGCGTGGGCATGGAAGAAGTATTCCTAACAACCACCACATCCAGCCAGAATTCAAACCTTCTCACGCTGACTTCCCCTGGCGGGGCTTCTTCCAGGGCTATCGGGACCGAGGTCCACCTGAGCACGGACTCTGGTTCCAGTGTGCTGCTGTACAGCTGTGGCAGCTGCAGCCACACCTTTGCCACACGCATCGAGCTAGAACAGCACCAGTCAGTCCACATGGCGCCAGAAGAACCTAGCACTGGTGTGAAAGCAGGTCCTGGAGCCACAGTGGAGATTGGGGATGGTCTTGTTGGTGCTGGTCACCTGCTGGCAGATTTTGAGGAGGTAGTAGAGACTACAACAGTGGCAGAAGGGGGACATACCGCAGAGGTGCTGCTTGGATTGACAGAGGCGACAAATGGAAATAATGCAGTAAGTAGCAAGCTACAGTGAAGAAAAGTATGCTACATTTATAACAGAATCCTTCACCCCTATTAAGTGAATCAGTGAAGAATATTGAATGAATGAGGTGCTGACTCACATGCAGATCTATAGGGTTGTCAACTGGGTGTCAGTTGGTGTACAAGGAAAGAGAACAAGGTGCTGGTGTCAAATACACTGGTGTGACTCAATGACTGGACTTCAATTAGATGTAAAAGTGATTTAAAAAAACTAACTTGTCTTTTCACTGCTTTCCTAAAGTTGCTGAATAACTGAAAAGTTGTATAACTGCTAGTGTGAACTAGAGCAATGACTGCCGAAAGTACTGATGTTGCTACTGGTAGAGATGCGAATGACCAAACTGCTTTTGTGAGTCATCCAACCGCAACTCCCTTTTCTGTGGTTTCATTGGGCAAATAGGTTTGGTCGCAAACAGTTGTCTGTAATTGAATTCATTCATTTTCCTTATTCGTAATCTGCATGTGTCGAAACCAGGGAGATACACTCAGCCTGTTCGACTCTTAATAGACTTCCACAAAACCACTTATTGCTCCATCTTTGCTCCAAATGATGTCATCAACCTAATGGAACAAATTGATCCCCTGAAGTTAGACAGATAAGTACACTGCACATTTATTTGATTATGGTTGGAAAATTAGATAGAATTCTGCCATTTATTCGCTGCAGAGCAACATTCATTTAGCTTTGTTTACATCTATTTCTTCACAGAAATAGCTACTTAATAATGATTATTGAAACAGCATTAGAATATTTCAATTTGTTTTCATTATTTAAAGTTTCTGTCATGAGGGTGTGGATGTGTGGTCCACTTAGGTTTGCAAAAAAACTTTTCATGGGCAAATGAGTTCCGTTTTGCTTTCAGGGCTACTGTGATCAACACATAGCAACTTATCTCTTGATATTATTATACCATATGATATACCATGTCCAATACAGTTGTCCTACGAGGTTGCTTTTAATTTTAATACTTCATAGTTGTATGAGTGGATCAAAACTGCATCATTTTAGACTTTTGCAAGGAGGTCGTGGTTTACAATTAGCTATCCACAAATACAGATGTTCACACAGCTCATCATCTTTACGACTTCCTCTGGTTTATCCTTAGAGTGTGGGCACCTCCCAGGGTCAGTTTGACCTGCTGCAGAACTTCACTAACGTGAGTCAGAGCTCTGACACTGTTCAGCCGGAGGCCAGGACCACATGGACAGGGCTGTCATGTGGCTACTGCAGTAAGACCTTCAAGACCAGCGGAGGCCTGAACAGACACGTGTCACTGGTGAGATGGGTTGTTTGAAATGAGGTTCAACAAAAGCTTGATGGATGAAGTTGACCATTTTTATCTCCATCCAGATCCACTCTCTCTCAACTCAGTCGTCCCGCTCCCAATTCAGCTGCTCTGCCTGCGACCGCTCCTTCCCCTTACTCTCCTCACTTCTAACCCACCAGCACTCCCACACCCCGGAACAGCGCCTCCTGGCAGAGGCTGAAGCGGAGATAGTTTGCCCTCCTTCACTCTCATTGTCGCTGCCACTTCCCTCCTCTCCGGGTCAGGTTGACAAGCAACCAGAAGAACAGAGGGAGCTCGACGTCAACATCATTGTTGTCAGTGAAGGGCGAGAAGAGAAATCTTCTAAACTGAGTAAACACACTAAAAAGACTGCAGTTCAAAAGAACATCACAGCTGGAGGTAAATATGATTAGAGTGAACAGTTTTTGTGTCCATTTGCAAAAATTGCAAGTTTCTTAAAGTCATGCGGACCAGCTTGCTAGCTGTTACATCATCCAGCAGCAACAACAGTTTTACCACAAAATAGTTTCTTCTAGTTATGTTGTGTGTCCATTGTGCGGCACAGGCTGCTTTTCCACCCGTATCCCTATTACCACAACAATCCCTTAGATTGAAAATTGCTTAGCAAAGTCGCACCCAAAAAAGCTCCACTGGATGGCATTCCCAGGTGCTCCAACCACCTAATGGACTAAATCTTAGAAGAGTTGTTGTTACCTTGTTGGTCCGAACCCATAATTTAGTACTCAAAGTTAGTTAATGCTAGGGCAAAAGTAAATGAAAAAATGAGTAACAAAAGCTCTCATGAATGCAAAAGTATGCATCCTTTCATGTTCTTGCGGCTCGTAAAAGAACTTCCCTGGGCTTAGTGAAGATGCAGTCCCAGTTGTCTTATTTCCAAACTAAACAGGAAGATGCACACCCTTATCATACAGAAAAGCAAGCTTAGTAGTAGTCTCAATAGTGTCCCTATAATGTCTCTCAACTATTATTGTATCATTGAACATCCTATTTCTTACAGAGAGACCATATCGCTGCTCAGAGTGTGGAAAAGCCTTCAAAGGTTCATCAGGACTGAAGTACCACATGAGAGATCACACCGGGGAAAGACCATACCGCTGCACAGAGTGTGGAAAGAGTTTCAAAAGGTCTTCACTCCTCTCTATTCATCAGAGGGTAAGATATGTATTTGTTTGTTGTGGTGAATAAAAATTTATTGGGGTTATTTCAGAAACATTTCTCAATCTACATTATGTCTACAACAATTTTTATGACATTAATTTATTATGGTAAAATAAAAAATAATAGCAGTTAATTGCTCAAAAGCTGTAGCTAACTTGTAATTGATCGTAAATTAATCGTCCTTTTGTATCTGCTCTAAATGTAACTTAAAGAAAGATGTTATCAACAACAGAGTGGCCAACAAAGCATTCATCACACACTCACACAACAGAGTTGACTACAGTCACTACACATTACTTAAACCCCAGAAAACTACACCTTTACATTTAAAACTACAGTTGACATTCAAGAGACCGTCTCACTTTCATCTCGGCTCGGACGTAGGATCAATGAAAATGCATGATGGTCAAATAAGTCGAAATGAGATGAAAATTAAAATGAAAAATGAGCATTCTTAATTTTGTTGAATTAAGAATGCTGATGTAATTTGGCATATAAGAGTTTTTGGAGACACCTTTGGCCAGGGGAACTCTGGCACCTCCCAGAACTCATGGTTTAAGTCAAATGTGAATTCTGATTAGAGACGATCGTGTTCACAAATTGAATTAACATTTATTTATTTTTGCCACAACCTCTGTATATTTTTGTTCTGGTTTCACTGTTATGATGCTTGATTCTCAGGTTCACACTGGTGTGCGGGCATTCCAGTGCCCTCACTGCTCTCTGACCTTCAAGTGGAGTTCTCACTACCAGTATCACCTGAGGCAGCACACTGGCGAGCGGCCATATGTCTGCAAAGAGTGTGGCAAGTCCTTTAAGAACACCAGCTGCCTGAGAAGACACAGTCAGATGCACTCAGGTCTGAGGCCTCACATCTGCACCATCTGCTCCAAGTCTTTTTCTCAGACTTCAAACCTCAAACAGGTCAGTAAATAATTTTACAAGAGGGAATTGAGTCTTATTATTATGTTCGAATGCCTTTCAGCAGTCATTTCAAAAGTATACCTTTTAAGTGGAAATAAATTGTGCCTGTAATTTTGTTCTAACATTTGAATTTAGTTGCTATTTTTGGCTCTTTTTGAGTAAAATTTAGTCATCAACATTTTTAAAGTGAAAATGCAGGAAAGATTTAAAATGACTGCAATTGTGGGTTACATCATACAATATAAGAGTATTGGTTATTTAAGGGGGGAAATAAGCCTACTTTTACTTTTTTTCGTCACATTCTACATCTGTCTTTCTCCCCCCCCCAGCATGAACGGACACACTCTGGCGAGAGACCATTTCAGTGCACGCACTGCAATAAAAGTTTCACCCACTCTTCGAACCTCCAGCTCCACCTTCGCACTCACTCAACGCGAAAGGACTTCAAGTGCCCTTACTGTTCCAAAGAGTTCGTCATGCACTCTTACTTGCAGAGACACATCCGGACACACGGCGGCGGTCTACCTCTGCCATGTTCTCGCGGTGGCGATAAAGAAGGTGTAGCTGTCAAAGCCAGCGTCGGAGGAGTGACCACCACCACGACTCTGCTGAAACCCATCACCCTGGAAGCCTCAGGAAACAATGTCAGCTTGATCGTGTCACAGCCAGCACTTAATATCCCTCCCAATACCTCCCAAAACTATTTTATGATTCAGACAGTCAGTGGCCTGCAACTCATCCCGCTGTCAACCCCTCCACCAGCCCCACCTCCTCCTCCACCACCACCTCCACCACCACCACCACCACCATCTCAGCCCCAGAATTTCTTCCTGGTACAATGCCCTTCGACCAACGGAAACCAGTCAAGTTTAATTCTTGTCCCAACTTCGAACAACCCTGCTGCAGCTTCAGAGCCCCTCCCACTTATCCAAACTCTCCAGCCTGTTGTGAACCAAGCACAGAATCACGTCCCACAATTTACACAGCAGCAGCAAGCCAGGATCATAATCACAAACAATAACAACAATGCCAACACATCTGTTGCTATGCCAACAAACCCCATTTTATCTAACTCCCTTTTGACTAAACCTATATTAGGAAAGAGTACGCGGACAGGAAGGGGCAGACGAGGACGCAAACCAAAATCCGCCACTGCTCCTGTGGACAAGATGGCAAAGAGTCATGTGACAACTGCCGCTACAACACAATCCCCATCATCCGCTGAGCCATCAAGCTGTCTGACAACAATGTCCTGTGCTACAGTTGATAATCTTTCCATAATGACAGCAGCTTCTGGATGCATGACACCTGCTTCCATGGTTTCAACAACCACAACAACACCCTTACCATCTCTTGACGTCCCTCAGAGAAGGCAAGATGAGACGACTGAAGTTGAAATTAAAACAGATGAGGCAATCACTGAAAATCAGTTCATGTTATGTTTCGATAATAACAGCCAGGCTAAAGATGGGGTGAGTGTTGAGAACTGCGGTGACTCGTATGTATTGCAGTTTGATGGAGACGCACATGAAGGAGGAATAGCTGGAAGGATTGGCGGCGATGGGAAGTCACTTGAGCTTCAGTTTAAGACAGATTCACCGGTAAAGAGGGATGATAAAGAAGGGATGATGTCACTTCTGCAGGAGTGGGTCGAGGACAAAACAAGTCAGACACAGACTGATGAAAGAGATAGTCAGGGCGAGTCCTATGTTCTCCAGTTTCACTCTCAAGATGTTGATCCCTCCCAAGGCCATGACAACAGCCTGCAGCTCTCCACACAGGGTTTGGTGCCTCTGGATGGGCAGGAGGTGATGTTTGAAGTTGGCACCGGGAGCAAGAGCCCACAGGAGAGTCAGGAGGGGATGCAGATGATTGCATTGATTGAAGGGGGGGAGAATTGTTCCAATAGCCAGATAAGTGAAAGCGGAGGCATGGAAGGAATATTTCAACTCCAAGGGGGGGATGAGATTGTCATCATAGAGGTCAGCACCAGTGACTTGATTGAGAGGAGAGTCGAAGGGGAGTTGTCAGAGAGTGGTGACATTAGCTTTGTGAACAGAAGCGAAGAGGCAGAGGATAAGCTGACAAAAGATTTAAACTCTACGGACAGTCCAGTGGTGGAGACATCAGCTGAGGACTCGAGCATGGATGGACCCTTAATTAAGAGCCACAACGCTCACAACTGACTCTTTTAGCAAGTGTGTTTTGGTGATGGAGGTGTTTTTCTACCCTAAGTTTTGAGCGATTAAAACTGAAGTCTGATCTGATGGGCTGAAAAATATCACCATGTGTGTGAGACTGCTTGTTTCACCACTTGTGTTAGCACTTTAGTCAGATGAAGGCTTTGTGTATGTGAGACGATGCAGTTAGGCCAATAATTTGTTGTGATGCCATGGTGCCACAGACTAGAAATGTTATACATTTAAGTACAAGGAGCCTGGAATACTCATTGATCTATTGGTTTAAATTATGCTGTCATTGACAGTCGGTTTGATAATGAAATATGAATTGCAATTGCATTGTCTACTTTGTTCACACAGTTAATATAAATAATACCACTATTAATAAATCTGTCAATTGTTTGTATGTTTTCTTCTGCTTCATTTGTGTACAGAAATCACCTAACATTATTTTACAAAATGGATGTGTATTAGATTAAACAGGTAGCATTTTTTTAATGTATAAAATTGAACTTCTTATAAATGAGTTATTAAAAGAGTTATCCTCAAAGTAAATTGTTACATTTTATATCCTTCTTTGCTACATCTTAATACATAATTTGCTCCTATTGATTTCCATAAGGATCTACTGTATAGAGTAGGGGTCACCAACAACGAGTTACTCCTAGGGCACTGTGTGACCTTAAGGGCTACCATCAGTTTAGTACACACTTCTGAAATCACGATATATAATGGATTATAAATCATATTCCTCTCAAATACTTGTCTCATTGTTGGGTTTTCACAATAATTACCAATGGTGTATCAAAAAAGGAATCACAAAAACAAGATGGTTATTACGTGAAAATCTAAATTATTACTATTACTTTTTTAAACGGCCCGTGGAGTACTCCCTTGGTCACCTTGGGCTACCCGTGGACACCATGTTGGTGACCCCAGGTATAGAGTTTGTGCTCCTACCACGACTTCTTTAGTATGCCAGGTCTTGGAATCCTCCACGGTCTAATAACAGGTTTTGTTGGAGATTTTCCTTTCAGAAGTTCATCTGGTTGGATTTCTGTTGATTCCCTGATGGCCAGTTAACAAATGTCCAACCTGTGAATGAAACATATCAATATATAGCTAACAATGTGTAAAAATAGATTAAAACATGGTATTAATATGAACATTAGAGGCTTATATGTGGACATGTGAAAATCATTTTAAGCATTCAGTTTGACTCCTATACTGCGTGAAAAAGAAATAATTAGCTAAGTGATGTAGTTTGTAATAGGCAATGGTGCAGCTGCAGAGGCAGGGGATATGCTAGATGAAGTGATGCCAAGTGGGACAAACACTGAGGTTCATGAATGAGTTAAATAATATTGCAACATTGAAAATGTAATGCAATAACATGGCACCGTTGGAATGCTATATTAAGAAAATAACATAAGAATACAGAAAATACAGAAGAAATAATGCATTTATTAAAAAAAAAAAAATGATAATAATTCCTATAAAAATGGTCTTACGAATAGTGGAGGTACACTGGTTGCGCTGTCACTCTTACGCCAATTCACGTACCTTTTACGCCGTGCGGGAGCTACGCAAACTATTGGCGTAGTCCGCCACATTGGAAGCGTGTAACGGGAGAGATTCTAGAGCACTTCTGAATGAAGAATCGCTCTCCACTGAGTAAAAAAAATAACTGTTTCAATCGTGTGTTCCACTGGACGAACAATAAATCCATGTGTGCATTGCCGACAGACAAGTGGATTTGGGGTTCGTTGGAATAGAGGTAAGCAGAACCGGGTTCTGCAGGATCCGGAGTTCGAGAACGATTACTACCGTG
Organism: Synchiropus splendidus; assembly: GCF_027744825.2. Taxonomy (NCBI): domain Eukaryota; kingdom Metazoa; phylum Chordata; class Actinopteri; order Syngnathiformes; family Callionymidae; genus Synchiropus; species Synchiropus splendidus. The sequence goes on along the minus strand of NC_071345.1, from coordinate 12,190,164 downwards.
TAAGGATTCGACACGGTTTCTCTGTCGTCACTTTACATTACTGCAAGTACTGCGAAGAAAACGGAAGATATTTAGCGACAGAGCAGAGTTTTGGTTGTGAGCACAAGATGCTAATCCCCCATAATCCTTAGCGTCTCTGACAGAAGCCTTTATTGCAGACACATTTTGTCTTGATAGTGTAAATATGCGCCATTGATAATGCTACGTTTTCAAGAGCCATCAGCCCAAACTTTAGCGACACATCTGCGTGACTTTGCAGTGGTCAATTTCAAAGATTGTGGGACACAGAAGGACAACATGTTATTGTTGCTAAAATTGCTGTCATGTAGCATCAGAGCTGGACTGTGGTGGCAGATGGCCTGGTTTGATGAATATATGCTTATATGACTGTTTGATTGACAGCGCATGAGCACACACACACACTCAGCACACAGCATAGTTTTACCCCATGTGACTCAATAGGCCAAGAAATCTACATGGTTCATTTAAAGAATAATTTGCCCAACATACTTCTAAATACATGAAAACCCCTCGAGATTGAGACACATGAGAAACTGCTTAGCAGAGATCCCGGAAACAGTCCTGATTTAGTTTTCTCTCCCACCACCCCTTACCAGCTGCAACAGAGACAGAGCCTTCACTATCACAGCTCCCCCCTCTGTGGAACTCTCCCAAAATGAGAGCAGTACATTATCTCTCGACCACCTGTTCATTCCACCAGCACTATATTCATCCAGCTCTGTCATGCACCAGCCATGTTTTGATGGAATCTGCTGTCACTTTAACTGGACATAATTCAGGACACTTTAATATTGCTATTATGCTGAATATATTTCTTGAACATTCCCTTTTCAACCAGGTTCTGTGCACCACGTGAATGAGCCTCTCTGGTGAGACACTGGATTGATTTAAGGAAAGGTGAAGATGGTGCGGCTGGAGCTGGATCAGGTGGTGATGAGGAGGATGAAGGAGGATGACATCGAGATGGTCAAACAGCTCATTAAGGTTTGTACAATTAGATTGGATTCCTTCCAGAATATTAAGTTATAAACAACACAAATTAAAAAACGAAAATGAACATCGTAAAAAATATGTTTTTTAACGTTTCCTGTCTCTATTCTCTGTCCAGGAGGGCTGTGAGGGAACAGAGAACCGTCTCATCCTCCACATTCTCACTCGTCCTCTCTGCCTTTTCATCCTGGCAGTTTGCTCCTCCATTCTACGTTGCCTGGTGCACTCTTTTATACTGGCACTGGCTATTCCTGTCTTCCTGCTAATTATCTTCCTGAAAATTACCATGCCACGCTCCACGGGGGTCCTGGGCAGCAGTCGCCCCTACTGGGACTATGTGGGTAGCAGCTTCAGGGGGGCGCAGGATGAGGTTCTTGAGAACCCCTACTGCCGGATCAGCGGCAAGACAGCCATGACCAAGAAGGTGAGTCAAAGGGTAATGCTGGCTGAGTTTACAGTTTTCGGTGGATTATTATTATTTTTATTTCTTTATGGTAGGAGCAATAAAAACATTCATTACAAATCCTACGTAATTTTGGTTACATGTATCGTTATTGTTAACGATACTTGCTTACAGAAAGTAACAAAAACAGAGTCTATATCACCATTGGTTTAGTTTTTATCTTTACTGTATAACAATAATGGAGCAATGAAATCTGTTGTTCGTGGGATCTACTTAATCTCCAGTCACTTAGAACAATAGTCAGCGCGTCCAGTCATACAGCCAAGGTATTGCATAATGCAATACCCTAGGTATTTTTATGTATTTATTTATTCAATAATTCATCAAATGTTAAGAAAAGATTGAGCTTTTATTTCAGTGGGATTCCACGTGATGATTTCTGCAACAGGAGTGGTATTGCAATCACTCTAACGCACTGTTGTCTCTAAGAGAGAGCTGAGCCAAGAGGCAAAGCTCTCTATTTTCCGACCAATCATCCATCATCCCGACCTTCAACTATGGTCATGAGCTGCAGGTCTGAGTAGAACCACTGCTTCTCTTCATTGAGAGGAGTCAGTTGAGGTGGTTCAGGCATCGAATGAGGATGCCCCCTGGACGCCTCCCTTTGGAAGTGTTTCAGGCACGGCCAGCTGGCAGGAGACCAACCCCAGGACCAGATGGAGGGATTATATCACTTCACTGGGAGAAGGGAGTTTGGCGCGACTTTTTGAAGTTGCTGCCCCCACGACGCAGCAACGGATAAGCGGTTGAGGATGGATTGATGTCTGCAGCAAGAGTAACTAGGAACTAAATGATAAAAAGATGGCATTTTGATTTGTTCACTCTCTACAAGGCAGTTTGAACTTGTGTACCAAACATAACGGTCCGCTGGTGCCACAAACACGCAGGAATAAAACTGACATAATTTATTTTGTTTTGCCTAGACAAGACGCAAAGTCCGACCCAAGGAATCGGACAAGGAGGCGTCACCAGAGAAAATAACTCCAGAGCGGGAGCAAGCGGCCGGGCAGGTCTGGGTGGCCGACTGTGATGGCGAGGTCTTGGCTTGTATGTTCCGTGAGAGCGAGCACCGAGCGGGTGAGAGAAGAGTCTGCAGGGTGGTGGTGGGCAGCTGGTATCGCAGGGAGGGCCTGGGTCGCCTTCTTGTCCAGAGTTTAGAGAAGAAGGAGAGAGGAAGTGGAGCACGCAGACTCTACGCACACGTCCCCTTTCCCTCTAAAGTGGGGGAGGTCTTCTTTAAGAAACTGGGTTATAAGCAGCTCGGGGAAACATCTACTGAAGAGGATGAAGAGGTGACACTGGAGACTCCAGACAGAGGATTCCTGAGCTACCCCCTCACAAAGGTGTTTTATAAAGACTTGTGATTCATGAAGGAAACCGTTGTATTTAAAGACTTGGTTATGACTGGATGTAAATCCTCAATTATCTTATTTATGTCACTATTTATTTGCAAATATTTATGTTGATATTTTGTTGAAGTGTTGATCATTTTCATTCAATACTCTGTGTGTGTTTGCACACCTGAGTGAGCGCGTACGTTGTTTCTTTGTTGCCTCCATGCATTTACTCATCACTTACAAAGTCAAACGTTTTAAATGCGTTTCAATTTGACTCGCTGAAGCTCTGAGTGAAAGTAACTACAATGATGTGTCAAAACTGTGCAGACGTACTGTAACGGAAGCGTAGGTGGGTTGAAAAAATATGCAAAAATGTTTGTGTTCAGTCATTGCTTACAAGTGCTCCTTCTCCTGCGAGTTCAGCTCCAAATAAGGCAGTAGAAATTATTTGTGATAAGTTTACAATGTTCGTCATGATGAGTCAGTAAACTGTTCAGAGAAAAGAATCAGAGAAGCAGTCACTGCAACATGAAAATATCTGACTTCTCTTGTTGCACTTTTGCGCGGTAGTTTTAGTTTGCTTTTTTTTTTATCTTAAATTGCTGCAACATTACAGTACATGCATGGTAAATTAAAGAATGCTGGGTTTATCAAATCTTGGACTTTGATTTGCTTCACACTATTGATAAGTATTTCTATCAAAATGGTATTTTTAGGAGAAAGTATGCAGGTAATTTACTTGACATTCATGTGTTTTTCTCTGGTTTAATGGATGTTATAACTGCAAAAGTGTTGATTTCCTGCAGCCATTGGAAAAGTTGACAACAAAAACTGACAGAAAAGTTTGAATGCTTTTTCACAAAATGGGCTCCATTTTGCTTTCCCTTTTCTTACACGCAATGTCCCATCACTTGCTGACGGCAGCATTTTCTCATTGAGAGCATTGGCCACTGAACCGCAGCTGAGCTTTGAAATGGGAAACTCAACAGCACCTGGGTGAAGGTCAACTGTGACGGACCACAGGTCCCACTTTGGATTTGAAGGAAAGAAAGAGAAAGCCCTGATGCCTCCCTGAAATCCCTAAGATAAACTGGATGTTTTTGTTACCTTGAGATGGGCAAAAAAACATGATAATCCTTTTTAGACTTTTTAGATTAGTTCACGTCACAGATGTTTTAGCGCGAATATAATCATGCGCACTGCACTGTTGTCCCGGTGCTCTGACTGAAAACCTGTGTGGTTTTCTGTAGATAACGGTTGAGCTAAATGGTGAAGCCGCAAGTTTGCATTGCACAGGTAGCTTCAGGCTGCGGTAGACAAACACCACAGGATGTTATTACAACACAAAAGTAAGAAGACGAGGATGAAATGTCTCAACTACAAGCAAAAAGACCTGTACTTCAGCACGGCCCTGTAATTATCTTTGATGAAAAAGCAGCCTTGCTCCAGTAAGTGCATGGTCTGATGCATTTTCACCTCGTGAAATCAGCGTCTCTTTATTCATGACACACACTGGTCATCTTCAGGTTGACAACTAACAGGGCTGACACCTGTTACAGAAGCCGCTAGCCCGCCTCGTGTGCTGCTATTATTGTTGTCAGGAAACAGATGTGAGTTCACACACTGGAAAGAAAAGGTCTGTTTGTGAATGTGGTCGTGTGTGTCTGCACGGCATGGCTGTGTGTGCATGTGTGTGTGAGCAGGGTGTGGGCGGCCGGGTGGATTTTTGGAAAATATGACTTGGCATTTCCTACAGCCGGACAGTTTCTGGCCCTGACTTCGGGTTGGACATACTGCGATGTCTGGCTATACAGTGCTACTTCTCCCCACGTTTAGTGCACAGTGTAAGCAATAAGCGACTTGTTTTCACGTGCAGTGGTGATTTGACCTTGGTCATCTGTGGTCTGGGGTGGGAAGTGGTTACGTACATGCTGGCTTTTAATCAACCTCTTGAAGTCAAAGAGTGGTGGCGGTTATTTATATTTGTGCTAGTGATTGATGGACGCCTGCCTCAACTGGAACCCTACACCCTAAAGCATGTTACAAACTCAAGGGTCGGAGCCCAAAATCAGCCTGTCTAGTCATTTTATGTGGTCTGGATATGGATGGCTCAAAAGTCATTACAGACTTACATACTAAAAGATTCATAGAGAGGGAAAGGAATTTGGAAAGTTTTCTCTTTAGTAGAGTAGAGTAGGTCTGAATAGAGGAGGGTGTTTGAGGAGCATCAGTGTATGACTATTCCTCTAAAGTCTTCTGAAATCCAGATGGAACTTCAGACCACCTCCTACATCGCCTGCTCCTGATGAACAAATGCTGAATATTGTATTAAACCAGGACTTTTGCAAACAGCCTCATAAATTAAAATACAGACTTATAATGTACAATAATCTGACTCATCATCCATGTGAAACAGTTCAAGTATGCATTTGGTTTTCACCTTAAAATATGTTCAAGGTTTTGGCTCTACAAGAATTGAAATGCAAGGACTTCCTTTTTTATTTAAATTTTTTACATGTATTTTCACTAATAAACACTAGTTGGCACAAGAGAGAGGCAACAACTTGAGCAGTCCAACATTTTTTTTTTTTTTTGCTGCAACCCTCAACCAAAGTGACCTTAGTTAGGAGTTATTATAAGCGTTGTGCTCCTTATACTTCTTTAATAAACAGCAACCCAGTGAAAGTAAAATATACCTCTTGAGCTATTTTCATTTATTTTGCGCCATATAACCCAAAAGCAACGTTACAGTCCCTTGTGCTGCCCCAAAATCTATAGCATCCAATCTTCATTTCTAATTTGTTATTTCTCTTCTGACACTTCTGATGATTCCCTCTCTCACACCATCACATATACAGTTATTGTAGGGTACAAAGCTATTCAGCACAGTTGTGGCAGTTAAAGGGGCCCTGGCTTGATGCCAACTCTAGCTCTTTTACATCAAAACGACTGAAGTGGCAGAACAACATTTATAACCGTGACGGTGGTGAAGCTGTGTTGACATAGTGCGTTGAGTCAGGAAACATGTGAAAGATGTGTCGCTCCAACACCTAATGAGGAGGTGGGAGCTTGACCTGAGTGAACCCGAAGGGCCGCTCTGATCAAATGCTCTGGCAGGATGCACTGTAAGGGCACTGTAATATGATGTGTGGAGTCAACACACACTCATACATGAATCACTCTAATTGTTGGGCACCACACAATCACTGGCCAAATTAGCTAAATTAGTTCCAGATGATGTACAACATATAGACTGTGTTAATGACACACACACACACTGATCAGCTCTAAAAACAGCCTCGCTGGGAAACGGTGAATTCCCCAAACCGCAGCAGGCTGGAGCGGGTGAGGGGAGTCATGGGAAAGAAAGAATCCCAGCATGCAATGGCACTGATGTAGCAAAGCCGAGCGTAAGAAAATAAGTAAAATAATACACATCCAGATTTTGGCAGGGATGAATCTGACACCGTCTGATGGTTCAAAGAGTTATCCACACGCTGCGGTTGGTCAGCTGCTCTGGCAGACATGACGAGTGAAAGGGAGGAAGGTCAATTAAAGTTCCGCAATTCAGGAAAGCCCAGATCAGAGGGCGGTGTTGGTTTGGTCTGGGAATGCAGAGGACTCCACCAAATCCAGGGGCCCTGAGGATGAGAGGGGCTTTGGTGGGAAGCAAAAGGGGTCACGACTGATCCTGCAGCGGATCAAGGTGAGAAACTTGCTGGAAGATCAAGGCCCTTCTTTGGAAATTTACAGCCATTTGACTCAGTTTTTACTGGCGTGTACAAAAAAGTGGGATGGTTACAAATCACTTTGCACACTTTCATGTGTGTTTGCGCAGATTACTTTATAACATGAGAGTCCTTTAATCTGCCCCGCTTATAAAACACACCCTTATTGGCCAACGCCAAAGGGGGTTTCAATAAATGGGAGATAAAAAAAAATTATCCTCACTCATGACAATAACAAATATCTGAAGAATGTAATTTTATTGCAACAAGACATCAAGTTGAACAAAGATGTGGAGAGCAACTTTTAAGTAACTTGTGCTTTTGTATTTGGGTATCGGAAAGAATTATTGCTATAAGCAAAGAAATACGACCCAGAAAAAAGAAGAAATATGATGAGCAAGTGAATGTGACTGCAATATAGATTTTTCATATTCCCCATGACATAACTTTTATACAGGGTGTTAAAGGAAGTATCTGTGGCTTCTAATTGTAGACGGTAAACAGGAAGTGAACGTGGTGGTTACGATAAATGGTAGTTCTTCCCCAGAAGTAAATGAGTTTGGGGTGATTTGACAAAAACTGTGAGAACTATGACATTGCAAGAAGTGGGGGTTTTTATTGTTGCACATTGAACACGGTCTTCATTTCTGTTGGAAAATTTGCATTGCAGTAACAATAAATAAGTATCACACTATTAAGGAGCAAAATCTTTGTCATTGCTTTTTGTGAATTACATACATATAAAACAATAACAAGCATGAGAACCACCTAAGAGAAAATTCCTGTGATTATTCCAAACAACCTTTCATTATTTGAAGTAGCAAAGCAAGAGACAAAAAGTCTTTGCTTCACAGCCCTCATTTGAATTCATTTTGGTCCAACCAGAAGCTGCCGGATGTTTATGTTTAGAGGTATATACCGAATTCTCACTTCCCTCCATCTACTATCAATTAACACACACACACACACACACACACACATATACACATGCACACACAAACACTCACACACCTACGAATACTTTCAGTATTTCGCTTAACCTCCATTAACCACCCGCCCCAATCGCTCTATCACCAAGCTCGTCTCCCGAAATGATTTCCAAACTAGACAGGTGAGCAGAAATTATTTATGCATTTTTATTAGCTAATAGATACAATGGCTCATGTGCATACATATATGGGTCATTATTAATGGCTTAGGACGAATGTATTTCTCACAGACTAGTTTACCACTGAGTATCATCACGTGAAGTTTCAGTATTAATATCACTCAACTGTCCTGGTTTCGTCTCAACGTGTGAAAGTGAAAAGAGCAGTGTTGACTGTCCATTACTCATTTGTCGGTTAACCACAAGCTTCAGAGGATTTTAGCGCAATCATTTGATTAAAACACAGGACTCTCTGCGAACACCAAAAATGTGCTCCTTTGTGACATGTTTCGTTGCGTTATATGTGAAAATATAAAGTACACAATAAGTTAACATTGTTAGAAATAGATGTTTGAATTATTTTTTGTTTAAATTTCAAGTAAATTTATTTACAACTCCTGATATTTAATAAAAGATTCTCAATTTTTGGGCATGGTACAGAGCTAGGAATTTAGGTATGAGATGAATTTCTTTATTTATGGGTGGAAAAAATACTACATATGAAGATAAAATGTCAGTGTCTGTGTACTGTCAATACCTTAGCAGCATGATAGAACCTGTGGGCACGTTTTGCATCATAGCACAGGTTAGCCACATGAAGAGAATCACTTGCAGAATTAACATGAACTGAACCTTGCCAGATGTTTTTGACATTAAAGATGAAACAACGTTCTTGGCCATGACATTTGAATGCAAAGAAGAATAGAAAAATAGGAAGCTTTTTGTGCAAACTGTCCTAGGCATCCAGGACCAGTGTGCATGGCTGTGAGCGAATGTGACAGCTTTACTCTCTGTTTCAGTGTGTTGTTGCCTCAAAAAAAGTTCATCTACCACTACAAGAACATGCGTTGGGCCCGTGGGCGTCATGAGACCTACCTTTGCTTTGTTGTGAAGAGACGAAACGGACCAGACTCACACTCTTTTGACTTCGGACACCTACGCAACCGCAGTGGCTGTCATGTGGAGGTGAGACGAAAAAAGAAGGACATGCCATGTGTTAAGGCAGAGTTTGATGCATCATCACAGCTATATTCCACTCGAAAATCTACATAAATGAAACATGATTTTAATTGTAAATGTCAGTGAAGCCATTAAAATGAGAGTCAAGGCAACAGAGGCAACAACGCATGCCAGTGTACGTATCTCCATTTTGCAGAAATTAAGTTGCACACTTTCATACAATTACAAACCTAATCTGACCTTGGGATCGATGTATGAAAGACTACATTCAACTCGGTTATCATTACAAGTATTCCCATTCATACGCTATATGTATTCCTTTGACTCGCCCATAAATACGTTTCACCCTACTGGAAACTTGTTTCTTTCATTCGGGATTACACAATTCACAGCACAGTTTCATGTAGCCAAGGTTGCAGAGGAATTAGTGAAAGGTAATTCTGGGTTAAAGTGTGACAAATATCTGGAACAAAACAGGATTATGTCTGGCCAAAAAAGATATGGGAGAGTATTAAAATAAACAAAAAGTGTATAAGTGTAAAGAGTATTATATTTAAATTGGGCAGTTTCTGCACATTTTGTTAATAATAAACATTGTTCATGTCATCAGTTCGAAGGCACACAGTGCAACAATATACCAGCTTTTAAAGTGCCTTTGTTTTTCATAAAGTTGCTGTTTCTGCGCTACCTGAGAGCGCTGTGTCCTGGACTTTGGGGTTTTGGAAGTTCGGATGGAAGGAGACTGAGTTACTCCATCACCTGGTTCTGCTCCTGGTCTCCCTGTGCCAACTGCTCCTTCGCCCTCTCACAGTTCCTCACTCAGACTCCCAACCTGCGCCTCAGAATCTTCGTATCCCGCCTGTACTACTGCGACATGGAGGACAGCCTGGAGAGGGAGGGACTCCGGATGCTGAAGAAAGCTGGAGTGCAACTCACTGTCATGAGTTACAAAGGTAATAGACACAGTAAAACCAATACTTTAACAAACAAAAGTACAAAAAACAATGTTTCGCTCCATCGTTTCTTTATAGACTACTTCTACTGCTGGCAGACTTTTGTGGCTCGGAAGCAAAGTAACTTCAAGGCCTGGGACGATCTGCACCAAAACTCTGTTCGCCTAGCGAGAAAACTCACTCGCATCCTTCAGGTACAATTGTTTTCACTACCATGACAATTTCATCGACGCCATCTAGCTGGGTGCTTGTCGTACAGTCACAAGCAAAATTAATATCTAAATTCTATATTTAATGGAAAAAGACATTATATTTGAACACTGTTTATATTTTAACTGATTTTTTTTTATTAATGATACTGACCTTTATTTTTGAATGACGCAAGAGTGAGTAAACAGAATGTGTGAACATTTTCCTCATTTTAAACGTTGTTTCTGTCCTTTCTTTCAGCCCAGTGAGATTGAAGATTTAAGAGATGCATTTAAACTTCTTGGATTTTAAAGGCAACCTGCCTTTGCTTTTCAGTTCAAATGAAAAAACAAGTCCTTTGCAAGGCCTGCACGTCAACGCTTGCTTTTGTGGTGTTTAATAAAAAATTAAGCTCTTCCTTGTGGTGTTCACAATGAACTTTAACTGACGCTTTTGATGTTCAATAGTTAATGTCTGGCACCATGATAATCCAATCATTTCCTAAAAGCTGTATATGCTGTCGGATTAACTCTGTCAGATGAAGTGCTAATGGCTAATGTCACTCTTGTTAGCGTTTTATCGTTTGTTTGTTTACGTTTATTAATGTTATTTATCGATGTATTATTATTATTACTACTACAACTAGTAGTAGTAGCGATAGTAGTAGCAGTTGTTGTAGTGGTCGTCGTCGAAGTAATAGTAGTATTTGAACTTTGCATGTGCTCACGTTCGCTTTAAATTATTAAATTCACGAATCACATAAATAAAATAAACAACTATTTGTAACAACTAAAAGTAATTGTCGTCACCATGGTAGCATAATTCAGTTTAAGACTAGTATTATAAATGGTATGAGTTCACAACTTCCTAACTCTTTTGTAGCAGGAAAAAGGCTTGGTAAATGGCAATGGGAAATTGTGACAAACGTTTTGTTATAGTTACCCTGCGGCTGCAGAAGCTTTTCAAGCCTCAAGATCCGAGTGAAGCTATCAAGCCTACGATGAAAAAGGGTGGCATTTCCCTTTAAGAGCATCCACGAAGCTGGTTTCGTGCTGCGCAGATACACGGTCTATTACGGCCGCGCAGCCGTTAACGGCGTAACGGGCAGCTCTCTCCCCGCCGTCACCACCGCTCACCGACTCGATACGAGCCAAGATGGCGTCGGAGGGACAGTCCGAGTACGAGTCGGTGCTCTGCGTCAAACCCGAAGTCAACGTTTACCGGATCCCGCCCAGAGCATCCAACCGGGCGATCAGGTGAGAGGCATCGGCCTGTGTGTTCGAGCATCGCGAAGCTGCAGCCGGAAGAGCAGGAGCGGTTGCCTCGGCGACCTCCGCAGCCTCTCACGACGGATGTAGCCGAGTTCGTATGCTAGTTGTTATTGTTGTGTTTGCACAAGGTCACCAAGAATAAGCTGATGAATATGCGGTTATTCATCCATCAGTCGTTTTTGGTCTCCATTGAGGATACTCAGAACTATGCCGGTGTTTTTCTATCGCTGTCGGTTACATTATTTTAAATCGGAGCTGGTGGACTGATGCTAAACTGTAACTGTAAATGTTCCCAATATTCGCGTATCCCCCAAATTTCACCAATATCTTTAAAATGCCGAGCGTCCATGTTTGTTGAAGCTATTAAGTATCTTCTTGTGGAGGACGTTTTATTTTAAATGTCATTATACATTTTAAACAAACTGTATTTGTGGTTTTAAAACGTACTGCTGTATTCATTGAAAATATGTATAAAATAATGTTTGTACATCACCGTTCTAAGCCTCCCATAACACATGACCAGGGGGTTCTTGGTTATTTTAAAGTAAGATTATAATTCATATTATAATGGGCTTGTCATGTTTTGGTATATTCATTTAGAATGTTTCAATTATCACAATCATCAAATATCTGTTTCCCAACATTTACTGTAATAAGAAACTATCTTGATTGATAATCATCAAGGCTTCAACATTATAGTCACTTGATGGTTGTTTTTCTTAATTGTGAATATTGTTCACAAGAGAATCAGTGACTGTTAACATATACAATTTACTTGCTCAATATGTCAGCAGTATTGTTCCCACAGAGATCCAAAAGTACCGAAGTAATTGGGATTATTTCTGCACCTTTCCTAACACATCACTGTTTTCAGTGGCATTTCATTTGTTATTTTGTTTTTCCTCAGTGGTAGGTTGAAGATTTTTTATTTCACAATCGAATAAGATTAAGAGTCAGGAACATGATGTAAAATGCATTACCATAATATACAATTAGAATTGGTATTGAAAATGAATATCACATCCCCAAAATTGGTTACAATATTCTTCAGCTGTTGAATTCCTTATTCATCTCTCCATATCTGAGTTGGAAAAAAAATTGTGTTCAGTGTTTTTAAATCTGTGGTGCCATGTTTCTTGGCAAGAAATCAATGTTGTGCTATTGATACCTCAGTATAGACGCTTTGTACGTTTGTTTGACATGAAGGTCGAAAAGCAAGAGGTCTGCTTTCCGTATAAAATCTAGCTACTAATGTCAACTATGAAAACTAGGAAAAAAGATCATGTATATAAGCAGTTAAAACAGATACTAAAATGAACGATGTGGGATTTAAACATAAACTTGTACCATATTTTTTAACTGGTTACTCCTGCAATATCTGTATCGGCACTCAAGTAAACAACAACAACAGTGGTGCGACACACTGGACTGCTTCATTCGTAAGCGTATGCAGAGTGACTCAGGGTGATGATGCAATAGTTCAGCCTCAGGTCTCCCAGTTGAGTCACGTTTTCTTACGTGCCTTAGATCATGCACACTGTTGCACACATGGTGTATCTTGAATTCCCTCTTGTGTGCCTACTGTATCAAGCGTATGCTGTACTCGTGTGTGTGTGTGTGTCTCCAGGGCTGCTGACTGGAAGCTGGACACTCCTGACTGGTCAGGACGCATGCGTGTGACGGCTCGGGGGAAAGTAGCCTATGTGAAACTGGAAGATAAAATCTCTGGTGAGAGAAAATCAGACAGAAATATGGCTTTAGTGCAGCAGAAAAGCATCCCCCACATTATTGCTCATCTCTTCAAGGTGACCCAGCCTACGTCCAAGCTGGCCATCAAAGCCGAGGCTGATTTACTTCCTTTGTTTTTTATGATGACAGGAATGTAGACTAATGTCCCTACTGCCGATTGGCACTCAAGCAAACTGCCCTTTTATCTGGTCTGATGAAGCTTTCCCCCTTATGGCCCATCTTTATCTGTGAGCCTCTCACCAATTTGTGCCACATTTGTGTGTTTTTTCAAAACTTTGATCCCAAAAATAGTCGCTGTGTAATAATTGCTGTGTGATGTTTGTCTAAAAATGTGTGACTAAATGTGTTCCATTTTTAGGGGAACTGTTTGCTCAAGCACCAGTGGACACATATCCTGGCATCGCAGTGGAAACAGTGAGCGACTCCAGTCGATACTTTGTCCTGCGTATCCAAGATGACAACGGTAGGCATAATGCTATGAGCATTGTTGAGGCACGTCTGCTGGTTTGACTCTCATACTTCGATAAAACGTATGCTGCTTTGTCAACAACCCTCTGGTGTTTCTCTACCAGCTTCCTCTCTCCATGATAAGCTCTTAATCTTGTTTGTTGTGTGATTCTTTACTCAGGCCGAAGTGCCTTCATAGGTATTGGATTTGTGGACCGAGGGGATGCCTTTGACTTCAACGTGGCTCTGCAGGATCACTTTAAGTACGCCCACAGTTTAGCTTTGCATCACATTGCTGACACATTCACTGACTTCTTGTTTGTGACCAGATGGGTGAAACAGGAAAATGAATTCACAAAGCAGGCACAGGCTCCAGACTCTACCCCGAAGTTGGACCTTGGATTCAAAGAGGGACAGACGATAACTCTAAATATTGGGGTAATGTCTTGTTCACTATGTGCGTGTTTCCGTTTTACCCCTGGTTAATCAGAGTGTACAGTAAAAAACAAAGTTTGTTCCGTACAATAAGTCAGATGTATTTGGCTTTGCAGCAATCTAAACGGAAGGAAAGGTCTCGCCCGCAGAGTTCTGGTGGACTTGGGCTTCTTCCGCCACCGCCAGGAGGCAAATTGGCTCCACCGCCTTCATCTAGAACCAACAACCATAACATCCAACCACCTGCAGGAAGTGACAACACAGGTAGGTTCAACACTAGGTCACTGCGGTTATTTTGTCATGAATAGGATGCACACAAAATGCTTTTTCTTTTTTATTATTAATTTTACAAAATTCTCACTCAACTCTGTCTCATTTGTGATTTTTTTTTACTTTTTCACAATTATTATTCTGTCCACATTTTTTCATATTCATAACTTTTCACTGAGAAGTCGTTTCCCTATTTTCATCAGTCCGTGGACCATAGAGAAGTGGACCACTGAATATTTTCCATGTCCCCTTGAAGCCTGTAAAGCTGCAACTCCTATGCAGTGTCCGAAATGAACAAACTAGATTATTTTAAAAGGAGAAAAGGATAACATTATGAGCACTTTAGGTCACTCATGTATCAGTGGTATACTTGTGCACTTCAATTCAGTGCACTTTAAAAACAATCTTCAACACCTCATGACCTTTCTCCCCTGTTTAAAAGAATTGACTGGCATAGACATGAAACATCACTGATGTGTGTTGTGAAATGGTGTAGGGGTTTTCAGAAAATTCAATCTGCTTACCTTGAATAAACTAGTGGGAATAAAGAAGTGTCAGGTGACATGATAATAACAGACACGGTTAACTCTGGTCTTCATCTAAGAAAGCAAGACAACCGGACTACTCATTCAATACATCAAACATCCCTCCAAAGAAACTTCTAAAATCTTTGCTGAACGTTTTATTTTGCATAAAATATTTCAATTTAACCTACTCAATGTACAACGCTGTTTGACTGGCATACAATAACCAGAATGCATTGCGGTATTGTGATCGTTTTTACTCTACAAACCGCTGTTTCACTGCCATCTAATGGAGAAATAATATTACTGCTGCCCACTAGTTAAAAAACGCCACAGTACACAGCTGAACATAAACAAGAAGTGTGACCCGATGGTGCGTTATTTTGTGGCAGTTCATGGTGAGTTAGAGGAGGCTGTTTGATAGTAAGGATCGTGGAGACCTTACTTGTTTACTGGCGAGTTGAGTCCACAGTCACTGCAAGGGTGTTAAGCCTAAATGCATCTAGACTCTTGTGCCAAAAGTATGACCAACTGACTCCACTTGTAAATGCAGACATTTTTTAATAAGCAGGAGTTTTGCCGCCTTTGCTCTGGTCTTTCCAACCCTTTGCTTTAAAAAAGTGTGTAAAAAAGTAAACATCTTAAAATCAACTTGTTTTGATGCTACTGACTGTTAGATATGATGTATGATGTAAGTATTTTTCAGTAATTTCAGCTGATTTCAGGTGTATAATAAGTAAAATATTATTTTACTCCATTCATATTTCCTCTGACGAACCGTGTACCATTGTACCCAAATTACAATGTGACTGCAAATGACTCCACTGGTTTTACTGTTTGTTCATTCAAGACTTGTGAGATCTGTACTTGCAACATGGCAACAGTCTCCATTGAAAATATCTCACAAGTCTGGACTGTATATTTTTGTGCAATACTTTTCCACAGATTTGCTTGTGTTTGCATGTTTTTTGATGCGCCTCTTGTTATTTTGACCCAACAGGTTGTCTCCTGGATCTGGACTCCAGTAACTCCAACTCAGTGGCTCCTTCCAATCCAACATCAACCGCCAGCTCCGACTTGTGGGGGGATTTTGATTCTGTCGCCCCGAAGTGAGGTGGCATAAATGTAGTCTTACTCCTGCTAATCTCTATACTCTATGAAAATTATGCAGCACTTTTGCAACATTGCTTTCCCCTAATGTGGGGTCCCATATCTCTCTCTGCCGAGCAGGGTAACCCCGAAGTTGAATTAGGTTTTGTTTGGCTTTCGATGCACCCAGTCGGTCCAGATCCCTTAAGAACTCTAGAGCTAGACTAATATTTAGAACCCTCTGATGTTACATTCGTCTCTGTTTTGTTGTCACACTGTTGTTTCTTTCTTGTTTTGTTCTATGGTTTACACTGTAAGATATATAGAAATGATGAATAATCACATAATCTGCAGCAATCCGCTGAATAGAATTAATATAATAACGAAAGAGTGAATTAATTGTACAGAGAATATAACATGTGTATATACATCATCAGTGGTGTGTAAATGTCCATGGTGGTGTTGTGATGTTGCTTCTTTGTGCCTCTCTGCACAAGGCGCTCGAGTTACTCTCTCCTGACCTCAACATTCTATTGGCTCACATGGTGATACTTGAAGAAATCCTGCTGAGCTGTAGGTGATCTGGGCTCAACAATTGTTCCGGGCCTCAGTTTGGTCGTGAACGCATTAAAGGGAATGAGTACATTTGCTGGAGAGAAGCTGTATGTTGTTTGTCCTATAACTTGTGAACCTCATCATGTTGCAGAAATGGAATGAGAAAGTGCTTTTATTTATTGTGTTAAAGGGAAACTTTGGGTTGATCATCTCAGCTGGTTCACTTAAGACTGTGACTCATGAAGGTCTTTATCTCTATCCTGGTCAGTGTTCAAAGCTGCCTTCGGGCACCCACGTCAACTTTGTGTTTTAAACGAGCAGGCGATGAAAAGTCGACCCGAGCATGTTGAACTGTACTAATTACACGTTATTGTTAGGTATTTGATGCTGACTTTAGCAGTGAGGGACCAAGCTTGCAGTTTCCTTGTGATATTCCGTGCAGATGGACAATGTTGCGTGCAATGATGAATGTCAACTGAAGAACTTAACAGTGTTTGTCGGTGTTTGTCTGTTCACTGACTGTCAGTCAAACTGTAAGTGGAAATAAGCGGCAAAGGGAAACATAAATATACAACTTGATGAATCAAAACTTGTTTTGTGTTTTCTTTGCCAAGATGTGTTGAAGAGTGATGAGAAGTAGCAAAACAGTAGCACTTCTAATAGAAACACTACTGATCTTATTTAAATTCGCTATCGAACCGTATTCGCTCGTAAAAATGGTCTGGCCATGAACAATAAAAATGGAATCCTAGTATGAGGTCAAACTCTCTTTCCTTTGGATTTACTTTCACCGGAAATCAACTCTGTTTTGCTTATGGTTTATAGTGTAAAGCTATGGAAGGTCCCAGGCAAGCACAGTCAGTATAAATATGTCAAGTCATGTAAGTGTACTAGACATGTTTAGATATATTTGCATGTTTCGATGGGATATTGGAATACAGCTGTCATTTTCATTTGGTGCCATGTTTATTTTTTCATATGGAAAAAAAAGAATTATCCCTCATAACAATGCATTAAGATCCAAGTCGCCAGTCGAGCAAAGGAGCTAACTAAGGCAACCCAAATTTAGAAAACCATAATAAATGCAGATGTTTATCTTAACCTGTTTGAGACATGTGCTCAATCAAAGTTCTCAAAAGCTAATACCTGGAAAATACCATTTTATTTTATCACATATCTTGTTAGAAGTCCAGCATCTGAAGAAGGTAAACCATCTTTATTAACATGTGGATTATTAACATGTGGTTCATTAGGGATCACAAAAAGTGTAAAAAGCATGACGCCAGCTAAATATCTTGGTGACTGAGTGCGGCTACTTATGAAGCGTATATTGATCATTGTTTACAAAGTGAACAATATTGTGCTACAATCACAGACTGACAGAGAAGTGGAGTGATTGTACGTTTGTGTGTCTCAAGTATCAAGAAGATGAATTTTGTGTGTTGAAGGCAGTTCCTATGAGACTTCAGTCTGTCTTCACGTGCCATCGGGCCTTGTTTGCCCAAGATTTGGGGTTGCCACGGCGATTGCGACAGAGTTTCCGATGAGTTGACCTCTCAATCCGCCGAGGCCACCCAGAGAGCTCTCTGCACAGCTCCGCTGTGAGGAGGAGACAATAGTAAAAACCCAAACAACCCGAAACGTTTGGAGCAACTGACCTTTCATGTACTCGTCCTGCTCGCACACGATCCTCGTGCAGATTTCGTTGTTGATCACATAGACACGGGAGAGGCTGTAGGACAAGTGGGGAGGAGATTGTGGAAGTTAAAAATTATTCAGTAATATCTAACTATAGTCAAATCAGGAATTATTATGTATATATTTGGGAAGTCGCATTCAGGGAGGAGACTGTCATCTTCCTATTCTTATAGAAATCTGGTTTTCAACCGGTGTATCAGAACACCAAGAGCAGCATCAGAACCCCTCCCACCAGGAGGTCCAGCACCATCCTTAATGTTGAGGATCTTAAAGGATCTCAAACCATAACATGCTTTTTTTCTGCATTACCCCTCCAGGATTGTCCCAGAGAGTCAGACCCACCATTTTGAAGCCCGATTATGGTGTTATTTCGCTCAGTTCTGCAGATGTGTTTGTGTTACAAGACATATTGACCCTACAGACTCTGCACATTCCTCACTAACCCACAGGTTCAAGGGTAGTGAGGTGCAGTACTGAAAACTACCTAAGCGGCGTTCCAAATAACTTCAAAAGTTATAATCGGACAAAGTTTTCAGGGAGTTTGTCACATAGAACTAGGAACAAATTGGGAGTGATCTGGATAACCGTCTGGATCCAGTTATTTTATTGTGATACATTGTGTTGGAGTTGGACTGAAACTGTTTGGCGGAGGTCTGCGCTCTCTGAGTGTGTTTCTAGTTGGTTACTTAGTACTACAGCGAAACTCAGCAAGCAGAGAGACATAGCCACTTGATGCATGACTGATGTTTTCTTTGGAAATAGTGAGGAGCCTATCTGCTTTTTCCACCCAACACACTGGTCAGTGGACTGGATTATGGCACAACAATTATTAGCCTCTATTGAAGTGTTCCAGATGAGTCCACCTTTGATAAGAC
This sequence comes from Synchiropus splendidus, assembly GCF_027744825.2. Lineage (NCBI taxonomy): Eukaryota > Metazoa > Chordata > Actinopteri > Syngnathiformes > Callionymidae > Synchiropus > Synchiropus splendidus. The sequence goes on along the minus strand of NC_071345.1, from coordinate 12,171,463 downwards.
ATAACAGAATAGAATGACTCTGCACTCAGGCTTTGACTAAACTTCAGATCTTCAGACAAGGCAGCATGTGTATGCAGTCACCTGTAGAGACAAAGCGCGCCCACGCATCTCTTCGTGGGCCGGTGGACTGAGTACATCCTGGTGCAGGCGTACATCTCATCCCGACATTCTACACACACACAACACACACACACACCATCAACAGAACTTGTCCAGGGTCAGATGTAAAATGTCTTATTTAAAGTGGCTCACTTTCTGACAAAGGCTTCTCTGTGCCTGGGGGCGGCGCTGAAAAGCAAAGGTTGCATGTTACAAGTCAAACAATGACACAACCATGACGTGTGACTTAAAAGAGAAGGCTTTTACTGGTCTGCTGGGTTTGGCCTACAGATGCAAACGCTGCAAAATGGGAAAAACAGGAGGCAAACGTTGAACATTGCAAAAACCAACACACAGCAACTCAGCAGTGATTATACAGGATGATTTGTGTGTTGTGTTTGGCTGCGGTTACCGTGGAAACAGCAGAGGAGTAGGACCACTGCGAGGCCACCCATTCCTTCACCTTGTGAGAGGCAGATTTTACAAGCTGCAGGAAACTGAGGAGGGGAAGAGGCGAGCGGTTTTTACAGAGGAACTGTTCAATATCCTCTCTCAGGATTTTTGTTTGAATTAACGTCGGCCATGTTTTTCTTTCATTGCCTTTTAAGTTTTTATGCTCACTGCTGTAATGTTTTTCCGAACGATTCGCTCCAGCTGAACACACAAGTTCAGCGTTCCTGGCTCTCACACAGAATGTATTATGAAACTGCTGCTTCATACACAACAGCCACCACCGAAACTTTATATAAAAATAAATAAAAACTGCTGCTTCAATTAGTATTTCTTTATAGCACTAGCCAATACTACAACAGAAAGTGTAAACATCCACAACATCCACAAGTCACATATGGTTTTAGAATTTTCCTGATTTTGAAAATTCATACATATACAAATAACTTAATAACTAAATAATAGAATATATATATATATTATATATATTTTCAAAATAATATAATAAATACAAAGGTCAAGAAAGATTCATATATATATATATATATATATATATATATATATATATATATATATATATATATATATATATATATATATATATATGAATATATATATATATATGAATCTTTCTTGACCTTTGTATTTATTATATTATTTTGAAAACCTGGAATCTCATGTACAGTAATTCCACATAGTTCTACATCCAGATTATGCAGCAGACAGTGCCATCTGGTGGCCTCTGAAAAAGAGGACACTGATTCATGAAACCTCAGCAACCCTTCAATACTGTGTCACGAATCCTCATTTACCCATCACTACTATTTAATGAGTATTTTCTTGTGTTGAAATATTCCCAGTTTTTGCATGTGTTATTTCGCTTGTATTCAGTTTATGTATCTTATTATGGACATATACACACAAAAATAGCTAAGGATATAGATATAATTGTATATTTTAATGTCAAGGTTAAAGGACAAATGATGATGCTTTGAGCTAAAAAAAAAATGTGAAAATAATGTTTGAATATATAATGACAAAAGCAGTATATCCAAGCTTTGGGAGCTTAATAGCAAACCACGCTGGCAGACCACGACGCACAAGTTATACGCTTCTAAAGGAAGCAACAAGGAGCCTAAAACAACTCTATATCTAGGACAGCATTGTCAAACTGAATCACACAGGTCCAAAATAACTGAATAATTAACAACTGACACAGTTTTGTTGAAGAATATTAATCCTCACAAAATACTCCTTTACAGTGTTTTTTTCTTTACTGCTGTAGACAAACAACTCACTCGATTGTGTAAAAAGTTATTTGTTGTGTGGATTATTGAAGGAGCTCCTGGAAGAAACACAAGTACACCTCAAATATAAACTCGTTCTGTATTTAAAAACTGGACAGCTGCATGCTTTGTGGTCCTCTGCCTCCCAGGCCTGGTTTTCTTTGTTGAAACCTGTTGGTCTTTCATCAACCATTTCCCCTCCACTCTTATTCATATTTTTATTCGTCATTACTGTGCTATAAAAACGATTTGAAAACAGTCGAAACCGTTCCGTCTTTCTCCTTGTTTGCCTCCATCGTTCCTCTCACAATGTGTCAGTGTGACTTTGCAGTCCAAGAAGTGAGTTCCCTCTCAAGAATGTGTTTCGGGGCAGGCCTCCACCCCTCCTGGATAACAGTTGCACATTCTTCCACAGCTTTGTTTTCATCAAATATATATATATATATATTTGCATGTTGGGCCACCGCCATTGACCGCAAACACTGCATGTCGGCATGTGAATTTATCTCAAGTTGTTTTTGCTTCAGCTGTGATTGTCTTACAGTCACACTGGAAGAATTTAGGAAACAGGTTCAAATTAGTTAGTTTTTGAGACTTGCTAGCACTGAAAACTGCCCTAACTCAACCATTAAACCCCTCTTACACGTTCTGCCTAAACATGATGCAGCTCCAGCTCGTCGGATGAAACTCTACAGGATTTAAAATGTATAAAACAAAGTTGTACTCACAACTTTTGCTGTGGTCCGCGACTGCTTTAAGAATCTTTTGTCTGAGGTTTTTCTCCTCCTCCTGCTGTTTTCTCCTCCTCCTCCCTCCATCACACTTTTTGCTGCTTTTCATTTTTTCTGCCCAGTCTGGTGGAAAAATGTAGCATTGTTCTATTGTATTTTATTCTCCAACTGTTCAACCATCCATCTGTCCTCCACCCCGTCCATCATTATGGCTCTCTGCTTGTCTGTCTGTTGACTGACTGTCTTTCACACAACAGATCCCTCTGCACTTATTAACAACCAGACAATTCATTTGTCAATTCTGCGACCATAAAAGTTGCAAGAAGTCAATAATCTGTAGACTAAAAAACAGTTATGCTCCCATCAATCATTCTTTACCGCTCTCCAATAACTTCCAGCCCTCTGTCTGTCGCTGTTTTCCATGCTTTCATCCTCCCAATCCTTCATAAACTAATACAACCATCCATCACTTTATTCGTCCTACTGTCCGCCACTTCATCCAGTGGTCCATTCTTCCAAAACATCCTCAAATTTCATCCCTCTTTTTTGTTCATCAGTCGTTCCAGCCAACATTAATCCATGTATCGTCCAATCTAGAGATTTGAGAAGCACAAAAATAGATAGTTGCATTCAGTTTGTTCTGCTGCCATTCACCTGTCAAAAGTACTTCATCCTCTCAACAGTTCCACACTTCCTTACACTCTTCCATCCATCCATCATTAAAACCCTTAACCCTTTCACTAAACAGTCTTTAGACATCTGATCGGTTCAACTAGGGTGTTTGCTCATACATTCATCAACATCTGAACAGGTCATCCCTTCCATCTATCCATTCATGAGTCAGTTATTCCATCATCCATCCATCTATTTTTCTATACAGTACTTATTAATTACATACTGTATATAGGATAATTTCAACATATCGATTCACAACCCGGCATGTTCACCATCCATCGATCTATCGCTTCATTCATTTAGCCATGCACATACATCCAACATCCACACCTTTTTTCTCAGCTCAGCAAATCCACTCATCACTTCATGGTGACGCCCATCCGTCCAACAGTTTATTAACAACATAGCATCCATCCAACAACATGTCTTCATGTCACTCAACATACTGCGCATTTTCACCTGTTCAATAACAAGTGAACAAGTCACCGGCACATCAGAGTTTCACTCACATGGCCACGCATTTAAGTATCTTGTATAACAAACAGGGTACTTGAAAGTTAGTCGTGATGCAACCAACAGATGGAGCTGACCTCTTAAAAAGGTTTTTGCAGGTCTCCATTCGCCACACTTGTCAGTGACTTAAATGGCTTTACTCTTCACCTGAGGTAGAATACATGATGCTTGAATAATCAAATGCATTTATTTCCAAATATATTTCGTTTGTCTAAATTGACACGTTTAGAGTCATGAAAGTGAAAGGAGCTGCGTATTAATTGCACACTTTAGCTTGAAGAGTGTCCGTTTATTAGAGCAGTTAAAGTTAAAGGGTGAAACCTGACGCTGCATCAGCTCCTGTGGACTATATAAACGTTGCCACACATTCCTCTGAAGCCGGAGACGACAGAACTCTCTCTGGCCCTGATCCCATGTGGGGGCTGGAAGGGGGCCTTGTCAAATCAGGAGAGACACTCATCATCCCCGTGACATATCGGGGCTACACTGACCGCAGGGTGAGTGTCTACGCCGTGGCCCTAACAAGGTCGCCTGGGCAAGGCTGAAGACAGCTTGACAGATGGAGGCGGTGTAAGCAAAAGAGAGCAGGAGCGCAGCCAAGAGGGACGATCAATCTTGTAGACGCATCAACCTGCCACTCCATCCACGTCGCTTTGGCATCGGAGGAAAGGGGAGAATAGAGCTGAGCAGGGCAAAGATGAAGCACTGGAAGAGTGAGAGCGTAAGGTGCAGTGGGGGATGGGGGGAGGCTTGTGGAATGGCTATGGGAAACATTCCAGATTGTAAACACTCAACTTGTTTATTTGCTGGACGGTGTTTTGTTGGGCATGTCATGTTTGTGATAGCTGTGTTCACCTCATGCTCTGTACAACAAGTGTTTTCTTCTCTTCCTGGAATCATTCATCACAATACTATAGTTTATGGCCAAATGAAAATCTTAACAACCTCTGAGCTTGGCATTAAAAGTCAAACCAAGGTTATTATTTAATAATCTGCATGGAAATTAATGTTCATCAATACACCCTCTTAACTAACCGCACTATTTATCAACTTGAGACTGACAATTTAATTTACTCACAGTGTGTCATCTTGTTTTTCTTTACATCCGACTGCTGAGTTTGAGGAGTACCCTCGCCCCCGTCCCCCGGACATATTTCAGCAGCCATCCATAGAATTCTTTGAGTCAGCATACCACTGACTATGTCGTACAGGGGTGTCAAAAGGTCAAGACATGATAGGTGGAGTTGCTGGGGAACACTTCAGGGTAGGTGGGGAGATGGTGGAAGGTCCCAGGTAAAGTGGGGGAAGACAGGAGGTAGGTCAGGCAGAGGTTGATGGGGAGTCAAGGAGCAGGAAGGAAGTTAGAATAAGGGACAAGTAGCTTGAACTGCGACAGCTCTAAGTTGTGGTGAGGTGGTCAGGGATGGTGCACTTCCTGCCATGAATTGTTGAGTGGAACCTCAAGAAGAAAACGACCAATGCCATAATAACACAACTGTGTTTGCTGTACACATGTAGATGAGCTTGATCATCTCTTTCTGTCTCCTGTCTGTGATATCAGTGGACAACAGCACTCCTTAGAAACAGGGGATTTACATTTATATTGAGTTGAAAATTGACCTTCAATTGTCTGACCCGTGTCCAGACAGCAGAACAGTCACCTGGTTGACCTACTTGTCCGGCACGTTTTGCTCTGAAACTAGCCACACATACTTCAATGGACCATAAATGGTGGAACGTTGGGCCTGCAGCAGTGTTGTAGTCAGCCAAGGCTCTAATCTAAGGCTCAACATGGTTGTAAATCAAATGTGCAGGATCCAATGATTGGAAATTTTCAAAGTGGATGTGAGGGAGTGCAGGATTTGAAGCCAGACATTCAAGGTCAACATGTCGAACAACAATGCTTTTTCTGGGTCAGAACATCTCCGCAAGCCGTTAACTACTTCTACAGTGACATACATCACACTTTGTAACTGGTCTTCAATATCCGAACCTTTCATACTGTAGACTTGCAATAGTGAGTTCCTTCATTGGTCAGTATGTAGGGTAAATATTTGTATATATTGTATATATTTATGTACAGTCAGAAACTCAGTAAGACACAGGGTGCAAGATGAAGTGCTCCCAGTTGAACCCAACACCTATTGACACGGGCTGAAGTCGTGGGAGGAAAAACATGATGTTTTTGAGTGAGATCTACTGGTGTTGACTCATGTTTACAAATAGGAGCCAAAGTGAAAACAACTATACTGATGAGCGATAATCTGCGGCCGATATCAGTTATTAAAGCTGTATTGCACTAACTTTTATTGACCATCTTAATCCTTTTCCTGTTTTCCATTTCTGCTAAAGCCATTAAGCAGGGTAGATGAAGTGTAAGGGAAACATTAGTCCACGATGACCAGCCTAATCTGCCTCATGGTCCGGATAGGTTTCAAATTTTGGCCTTGCAACCTTTTTTTTTTTTGCTCCTCTCTCCCCATCAATCTGACTCCTGTGTCGGTGTCTGTTTAATTCCTGTGACGCTGTGCCAATATGTGACGTATTTTATCAGATATCTGCCTCTATGTATGTATACATACATCTGTTTAGCCTGGAAAAACAACCACACGCTCTGTAAGAAAAGCCGACTGTGAATGTGGAATGATTTGTTTTGTCTGGAGAAAACATGAGTCATGTGAGATGTGACTCTGAGGGTGAGTCCCTCTTGCTGAGCTGCTATTTCCACATTACCCAAAACAAAAGGTTGTTTACTTGTTCTGAGAATGGAAAGTTTTCAGTCTCACTTTGAGGATTGAAGAGGAGCGTGAGTTCTCCACAACAAAAGTAGATGCTGTTATCACTGCGTGAGTGATATCTCCCCAAAAGTGCAGATGAGTGCACCAGTGTCAGTCTGTCCTTGTTTCTGACGCTTTCATCATCCCTGCTGTCTGTCCCGCAGATTTGCACCCCGATCAGCATCTCGTGTTGGCACTCTATTGTCTGCTTGGCCAGAACCATGTGTTCCCGTCTGTCACGCTGCGGTCCTGCGCAAACTCCACTCCCTGTATGTCACATGAGCTGATGGCTTTTATTTCTTGGAAAACTGTGCATGCACGGAGCCACAACTGGAGGAAGGCGCCAGGTTCTTTTCCCTCTCGTAAGCAGCATCTCCCACATTGATAATCTTGGGTGTTTTTTTCAGTCATCCGTCCCAAAATATATTATTTTATATAACACTGTTTCACAATTGTGAGACTAAATGATATGGAAATATTTTTACTTTTATTTTTGCTGTTTTGTTTTGAATAAAGTATAAATCTTTGTTTTTTTTCTACATGATATTGGAAATTATTTGTGTCCTATGTCATCCTGTTTTGCCTCAGCAGACATGTAAAATGTGGCACTGTCAGTAGATAAAAATACCTCACGGTTAATGGAAAATTAATCACGCATTTTGTGTCTGTTCTAAATATGACTTAAAGGAAGGTGTTATCAACAATAACGCTTTCCTCATGAAAACATTTCTTTACTCTATCAACCCCACATAACAGCTACTGTCAAGAACATTCTTTAGACTCAAAAGACAAAGGCCCAGAAGAGGCTCAAAAACATGCTAAAAGCATAACATTGTAAGCACATGTTGTCCCTCTCATGTTGATGAAAGCAACACAGAAAAGTACCTTAGAACAGTTAGAACTGCACTATTCAGATATTGATGGTTTCTGCCTTTCCTGTACCTGCTCTGATCATTTAGATGAGCTGCTCCGTTCCTTCCTGCGTTATCCACCGTGACGTCACAAGACATTTGATAGGTACCCCATCATTCAAGGATACAGTGACCACCTTCTTCTACCGTCTTCTTCTATCAGTCTATTTGAATGCATTTCAGGTTTCAATTGACTCATGCAGTGTCCATGTTGACAGGCGATTTAAAATGCCAATATTTGCTTTATCATTGACCACCGTTCCATTGACAACTTCGCTGGACTGGAGCAAGGCTCTACCTTGAACCAAAGACAGCAAGGGTGGCCTGGTGGGAGCTGCAGGGAGGAACAAAACATTCCCCTTCCTCTCACTATGTTGTTTTTTTTTCATCAAATTATCATGAATAAACCACACAAAGCATCAGAGGTGGATTTTGCAAAGAAGGATGCCTTACACTTTAACACTTCAACAAGAATATTGTGACTTCAAGAGAAAGGACTTATAGTACTTTTATGGTACGAGTTTGAGCATAAACAACAAACACACCCAGACAATTTAGAGTCACCAATTCTCCTCTGTTTTGAACTGTGGGAGGAAACCGGAGTCCCACCCTCCCATGCAAGCACAGGGAGAGCAAACAAACTCTTCACAGAAAGGCCACTAGTTCATTCCAGGAACCACTTCGAGCTGGAATCCAACCTATGGCCTTCTTCATGTGTATTTGCTCATATTAGTAGTTTAAGGCAAATTTAAGAGAGACAAAAATGAAGTGTACCAATTAAAAAAAAATGGCAAAACAGCTATACTCCCCGCCTTTGGAAAACATCAGTAACTTTGCCCTCTTCAGAACTACTTCATTAGTTCGCCTTCCTTTTCCTTGTCTCCCCCGTGTTTTCCTCAACCTGACCTGTCCGCGGGTGACCTTTGAATCATATTTGGTCCTCATAAGGTTGGTGATGTTTTCTCGGAGGGAATTTAGGGAAAGCGCTTTAAGCTGCTGGGCTCTATAATCAGCATTAAGTTGGATAAAGTGCACAGGAGAGCGGTCAGGACGGGTCACAGTGTTCCACCAGATCTGCTGCTGCAGGGCAGTGGGCGCCAGGGACAGGCTGATTTTTGCTTTTGGAGGGTGCAGATAGTCAGAGAAAGGTGATGATGTGCGTGGTTTGTAAATAGATGGGCGCAGGCTCTATTTTTAAAACCATCTGGAGTGGCCCTTAGCAGGGGGTTAGCACCAGGCCCCCTGACAAACACTCATATCCACAGCGCACATTAGCAGCCAGCTACCAACAAGGATCCTCTCCAAGATGAAACACTGATACTTTGCACATTGCTAAGTAAATGTTCAACCCCAGATTTACATTCTCAGCGATGTGTAGTACTTAATGGGAGAAACTGATCTATTTGCAGGAGCTTTTTTCTTGTTGATATTGAAAACTAAACCCTGCTAGGCTTTTTGTGGCTGCACTGACAGATCAGTGGCATCATCAAAGCCGGACGCCGCCATGTAAATGTCCACAAAGTGATTCCAAAACATTCCGCTGGAGTCAGAGGAGCAGGAATGAAGGTGATTTTTCCAGACAGTATTTGTACAGTGACAGATGTAGGACAACAAACAGGGCGAGGGGCTCACGTGAGTTTTGTCTCGCTGTCAACACAAGCATCAGTCATTAATATGTGTGCCAGGATGAATACTCCGAGGAAGCACATGCACCGACTTCATTCATTATTGTTAGTGAGCGGAGAGGAGGAGTCTGATGGAATCTTAATGGGGAAACTCAGTGGGTTCAGTTTACTAGTGGCTCGTGATGAAAGAGCTGAGCCAGAGGGCAAGTCATCTTTTCCATTCGTCCCTCATTCCTAAATCCTAACCTTGTACCAGTGGGCTATATTCAGGGAGTGGCGTCTGTATATAAGAGTATCAGATTAGGGCGAAGGCTTTTCCACTTTACAGGTCTCACCTTAAAACGATAGCCAGGTTTTCAAGGCTTTCTCAAGCTGAAATATCCATGGTGCAGGAGGATGGAAAGGCCAGATTCAGAAAACTTTATTCATCCCAAAAGGCAATTCATTTGTAGGAACACCACAGAGGTTTTTCTCACATTTTGTAAAATGCTTACTGTAATTTCTGGAATAAAGAGTGCACTGGAATATTACCCGCACCCACAAAAATAAAAGAAAATAGATCCTGTTCATACATAAGATGCACCGGTCTATATCCCGCAGGTCCAGTGGTGCTGTCTGCGCACTGGATGGATCAGTAGTGCACCGGCTTAAAAACGTTTTACAAAACTACTTTTCAAAACAGTGTCCAGCATCGAGAGCGAGGAAACAAGCTGCGTAATATGGAGCGTCTTGATTTATCCAGGCGGCACTCACAATAGACAAGGTGCAGCTCTCCAGCCAGGATTAAGTCAGCAGCCAAAAAACAACTTGCTTGTGTTCACGTCTGACTTTTGAGTCAAACGCACTTTGTCTCGAAACGGCGTCTCACATGTTTTATTCACATTCAAGCCCTCAAAATGCATTGTTTTCGCCCGCGTGCCCAAAGTTCCAACACCACTGCCGGTCTCAGCGGCTGCTTCTCGATTCCAGACTTCCAGGAGATCGACTCTGTTGACGGAGCTGTGGAAACGTGGGCGAAAACAGCACAATTTGAGTGGTTTAAGGGTAAGTAGATCTCATTGTTTTCATTGCCTCTGAATGAATCTGATTTCAGCCTGTAAAAATCCATATATTAGCCACACAGCTGTGTAAGCCCCAGGGCTTCGACCACGAGAAAAAGCAGCTGCTTATAGTCCAAAAATTACGTTATACATTTTTTTATGATGTTGCACATGACACACAACATAATGTCTGATTTTTTAATGATTATTTTTTAAAGGTCATTCTACATGTTGAGTTTGAGAATTTTCAAACATTAAACATTATTAAAGTTTTGTTAATCTTATCAAGTTTTGTTATTAAAGTTTTGTTAGCTCGGACAGTCCACTCATCCATCCTCATAATTCATTAATTTAGTTATTAATGTCAAACGCCTCGACTCTTCGGAGCCGTCTGATGTATAATGGCCAGTTTTCCCAAATGAGATCAGTATTTCAAACTCAGATTCAGTTCCTGGTCCTTTCTGCCGGCGGTTTGCTGGCTCCTGCAACATACTGGTGTCACTATCAGCTTGTATTGTTGAATCCAATTTTAGATGTTCTTCTTTCCAGCAGCACCTGTCTCTCTGCTCGGCCTCAAACTTGTGCCTGCGGCCTATATGCTAGCTGCTCATGTGCTCTCCATTCAAGGCTGTCTAAACTGCATCCACTGGCCCAGAACCGACTTGGGGCAGTCGTACATACGTGAGGACATTACCAGAGTTTCTCACACTTCATAGTCATTAACAGTTATTAATACGGTAGCTGTTAGCTGAGAATGCCTGTGGAAGCCCAGTGTTAATGATATGATGGTCCAGTATTTTTAGACCCCTCATTGGCCTCATCAACCTTCAATTTACAAAGAATTACAGCTGTTCATGAAGAGATTAATTCACTGGTACCAAAGAAAGTACGTCATTAACACAACACAATGTATTTAAGCAGCTCACAATTGAAACAGTACTGTAGTCCTCCATTCATTGATATTTTTTCCATCAGCTGTCCAGAGCAGAGGTGGGCAAAGTGCAGCCTATGCGGCCCTCATGACGTCAGAGCATTAATACAAAATGAACACTACTTTTCTTCAGCCATTACTTTTCGAATTCAAACATCTTTTTGTTTGTTTGTTTTAATGGTGGTGGAGGTTACTGGGGATCCTATCAAGGTCATAAAAGTTTTGGGTTGGCTAGTTTCATTTTTTGAAAAATGCTTCAGTATTTTAGTTTTTATTATTTTTAGTGCTACTTTTATTTATTTATTTATTTATTTGTATTGGGACAAGATTGAAGATTGAAATAGGTCACAAAAATAGTCAGTAATAAAAGCTCAACAGAAGACACCATGTAAAAAAAATGCATTAAATTTGGAAAGATGACACGTTTGCCCAACAACCACCATCATGTCAGTGTTTTCATCGAGTGTTGTCGTAAAACCAGACGAGGCAAAATAAATAGATTTTAAATCACCTCAAAACGTGTCTTGATGAAATAAATGAAGACAAAAATGAGGGACAATTTCACTGCAATTTTAGTTTGTTTTGATTAGTTTTGTACAGTCAATGCAGTTTCACTTAGTTATCGTTTTATTTATTTATTTTTATTTCAGTCAACGAAAAAGATTTACAATTCTAGTTTTCATTTTTGTTGTTTTCATGAACTATAATGATCTGGTTCCAATATGTTTGTTTGTTGTTTTTTGGGGGGCATTTTGTTTGTTTGTTTATCTTCCCCCTCAGTTATTAATATTTATATTGTATTCGTACATCAAAAATTAACACTCATTTTAACCTTATTTCTTGCCCTTCAAAATAAAAGACAAAACATTCCAATTTACTAAGCTATTCAACAATTAATTATTGTACTAATATCATCATAGTGTTTCTCTTTGTTTAATAACACATGACTCTTGTTACTTAAAATCAACAGCTTAATTTTATTTAGACAATTCTAGTAGACACAGACACTGTACAACGAAATACATGCACATATTTACACACTCACTGGAATCTAAAAATAGGAGTGACACGTTATATAAAAATATGAAAAGTACAGCACCTCATGTTCAATTCAGTCAATTTAATGAAAAACACTAAAGGGAATAGCAGCAAAAAAATAATGAACATCATTTTCAAGATCAGGATTCATCTCTCTCCTCTTCCTTCCCTCATCGGCTCCCCCTCTAGAGCTCCGCCCTCCCTGAGCTTTCGGGCCTCCTTCTCTGCCTCCTCAGCCTTCTTCTTCTCCTCTCGCTCCGTCTCCATCAGCCATGGTCCTCCCAAGTAACTGAGGATCTCCTCTGGATTTCCTCGCAGCTTGGGCTCTGGGTGGAGAAGCTCCCGCAACAAAGTCATCACGAGTGGCGTGAGGCCTTCAAACTGTGATGGAGGAGGATTGCTCCTGTGGCTCTGCTTCATGATTTCATAAGTGTCCTTCTCTGCCCACTCATCACTCCTGCTTAGGGCTTCTTTCTCAGCCTCCCGGTCGAACCACTCTTTGTATCTTCTGTAGCCGCGGTCATCATGGGTGCTCTCCTCCCACGGGAAGCAGCCAGTTAGAAGACAGTAGACCAGAACCCCGAGAGCCCAGCTGTCGATGCACGGCTCCACTGTGATCCAGATGTCTTCCATCTCCTCCTCCTCCTCTCCTTCAGTACACTCCCAGCTCCTTTTTTCGGCTGCCTTGGCCGGCTCCACCTCAGGAGTGCAGAAGGGCGATTCATACCAAACAGCTCTGACGGAGGACCCCACTGCCCGGGTCAGACCAAAGTCCCCCAGTTTGACCCAGCGGCAGGAGCTGTCGCATAAGAAGATGTTTTCTGGTTTGATGTCACGGTGAACGAAGCCCAGCGAGTGGAGGTGTGTGACCGCACCGCTCAGCTGCGCCATGACACTCTGGACACACTCCTCAGTCACACCCACCTGAAGAACATTCAGAGAGAAAAGTTAGTCCCACTTAGACCACACACAGCTTTCTATCTGCTTTACCCCCACACGCCTCTATAAAACACCTTCCTCAGTCAATCCTGTAGCTCTTCCATAACACTGTTTATTTTCAGTCCAAAACAGCCTTTATATTTCTGTCCTGTCTCTGTTGGTCCACCTGCCAACACTGATTATGTTGTTGCTGAAACTGTCTGTGCCACTGGAGCGATGACGCTAATGGAAACCGTCACTTCGCTACTTACCAGCAGCACTCTTTGAAGTTAGCTGCGCTTATCTAGCAGGTCAGTAGGTTTTGGCAGCATAAAAGGGGACAATGAAGATGGCAACAATATTTTCCCTTATGGTCCATGTCGCATTCGTTCATTTCATTTACAATGATTTTAAACATGAAAGAAAAGAAAAGAAAAGAAAAGTTTTTTCATTGTTTTCATAATATATAATAAACAATGAAAATGAAAAAAAAGTCAAATGAACAATAATACCAATTTAAAGAAAAAAAAAAAGAATAAAGAAATAGATTCATTGTCCACTGTAGAACAATAACCTTTTCGACCTAGGGTTATTTTATTTTATCTTATTTTATGAGAATGTGGCTTCTTGCAAGTTACTACTTATGTTTCATTTCTGGTTTGCATTAGTCCAATGGTTCAATTTTGGGGATGATCTGGGTAATTTTTAGTCACCTATCAAGTTGTCCAGTACACGGGATATAAATACTAATAAGTCTCCTTATTCCCTGGTGATCTAGGGTTTAGGATTCACTATTGTGGACAAGGTTCGATTCCCGGCCACGGAATTAAGCACTAGTTTAAGGAATCTTATCAGAGGTTTGCGCTCTCTCAGTGCTTTTGTAGTTTGATTTTTGTTGTTTTGTTTTCTGTACTAAATCAACTGCAAGAAAGGTGATTTGTTTTACGGTTTAGATGAATAAAGAATAATAATAATAATAAATAAACTTTTTTTTTCCATTTCTCATTCAGTTTTTTACGAGAAAATTTAATGAACAAACCAGATCACAGTCCACAGAACCATTGCACTCCTGATTTCCATTATTATGGCAGAAACCAAGCGACTTTAAAAAGTTTTAAACACAGCATTCTTTCGCTCCTAGTTTCTAGAGATGGTTCAGTAGGGTACGTGAGTGCAAAGGCAGTTAAACTACACAGTTGCAGCTGAGTTTGTAGAAGACAGAAGAGGGAGATTAACAATCTAATGACTTTATTTTGACATTTAGAATGGCTGGTTAGATCACTGCGTGGCAACAGTGTCGATGTTGTGCCTCTAAATCAGTTCCAACCAGTGAGATCTGAAGCACTTATAAGCAGTTTAAATGCGTCAGCTAACTATTGTGCAACAACCCACAACTTTCTCTGTGCTCTCCAAATTGTAAATATAAAGTCAGTAGTTGAACTCAGATGAGACTGACCTAAACTGTGCAAAGTTAAGTGTTAGTTTGTGCGTTCCAAGATGCCTTTAAAATACTCAGGTAGAGGGCGGGATACATCAAATACATTTGCTCTATACATCAAATGTATAGATCAAGGCATCAGATATCAGCTTCTGTTACAGAACATGCTGCAGGGTTAGTTCACTCAGTCATCAGGCAGACTGACCTCGGACACTATGACACTGTAGAGGTCACCGTAGAGACCAGCCTGCTGGGCAAACACATAGTAGGACGGCGTTGAAAAGAAGATGCCAAGGGCTCGGGTCAGGGAAGGATGTGTGCAGTATGAAAGAGAGAGGTTATATTCCCGCAGAAAAGAGGTCAGCGAAGTGGACTGTCGTGGGAAAAACTTCAGAGCCATGGGTGTTCCTGAGAGAAATTAAATCAGACAACATACGACCATTAAAGAGATAACATCTTGGTTCCAGTTACATGTCTAGGATCAATCATTCACGCCGTGAACAAATATAACTCCCCCAGTGGGACGGCTGTGTTTCAGCTACACATCTATTACGGCAACTCTATCCTAAAGAAGGCTCCAGAGCACTTCATTAGAGCAACAGTGGTGCGAGAGGTTAAGTGTATATAATTCAAATTCAGATCTGTCCACACCTCACTGCGAGTCTCTCCCAGAACAGAAGTGCTGGGAAACTAATGAGGAAAACTCATTAGGCAG
Organism: Synchiropus splendidus; assembly: GCF_027744825.2. Taxonomy (NCBI): domain Eukaryota; kingdom Metazoa; phylum Chordata; class Actinopteri; order Syngnathiformes; family Callionymidae; genus Synchiropus; species Synchiropus splendidus. Next base: position 12,156,316 of record NC_071345.1, on the reverse strand, counting down.
AGAAACTCAATCGGAGACGCAGAGAAAAGTGGCTGATGTTTGATCAGGCATACAAATTTAATTCCAACCTTTGGCTCCTACTGATTGTTATAAGAGCTGTGGCATTGCATTATGGGACATGGCGTTTAAAAGAGGGGGTGCCAGACATAGCACACTCAAAGCAGAAGGTTCTTGTATTTTAAAACTACTTGGAGTCTAATAGTTTAAAACCATTTCAAGTTCACTTTGGAATAATAAATTCACTAGTTTAACTTGCTTGGTCTTGAGCGAGCAAAACTTTGTTCAGCATAAGTTTATATGACAAACTTTTATACAAGCACTAGCAGCTAACCATTAAACTTGTTAGCAAGTTAGCGCTGTATTCATTACACGTTAACACGAATTACAGTGGTACCTCGGTTCTCGACCACAATCTGCTCCAGACGGCCGTTCGATAAGCGATTTGTTCGAAGTCTGAATCGATTTTTCCCATTACAATGAATGGAAAAAGAAGTAATGCGTTCCAAGCCTTAAAATAGGCTTTTGTAGGAGTGAATGTAGAGTGTCTGCTGCAGGTGCGCTGTTCCTCTATGTGTGTGGCCGCTGCATGTGGGAGGGGTTGCCGAGTGAGTGACGTCTCTCCAGAAGTGAAGAGGTGCCCGGTGCGTGTCCAGCTCTGAATGTGCGCTTCTGTGCAGTTTGGCTGTGACAAAGTCAGAAACCAAGTCACGCTCTGTCCCAGACTTGCCTCATCCATGTCCGGGCTCCAGCCGACAACAGGACATCAAACCCTGGAGTGCACGCTCCAGCCTCGGAGGTGTCGAGAGAGAGCACCTCCCCACTCTACCACAGTCCAGTGTGGTAGTAATAAGTAGTTGGGTCAGCTGATCGGTCCGCGCATGTTATGTTTTTTTCCGGCTTTTGTCGGGGGCGTTCGAGTTCTGGATTTTCATTCGAAATCCGAAGCAAAAAAATCTAGAAATTTTTGTTCGAATTTCCAATTTGTTCGAATTCCGAGACGTTCGAAAACCGAGGCACCATTGTATACGTATGACGCAAAATAAAAAGCTAGCAAATGCTTCAAAATTCATTCCTTGTGAATATCCTCTATGTGGAAGTGCTATCGTACATAGCATTGTAGCTGCATTGTCAGCAACACTTATTTGTGTAGGTAAGAAGCATTATGAAGGAGAAGCTTGTGTAGCGTTGCTAAGGCCGCCATTGTTCCTATGATGAATACAGCACATGCACATTAGAAGGTGACATGTGTCAGCACCAGTGGAGCGTTTACACTGCGACAAAACTAGCATATCGTTTCCATCACCTGCTTCCATCACTCACTAATTTTCGTCCGCTAAGTCACTTTATGTTGCCCATGAGAAGGTTGGTGGAAAATCAAACTCAGATAAATGTTGAGATAAGCTATATCTACACAAAGGTCTATCTTCTACGGGATCTTTTGTCCCGGCCAGTTTGAAAAATTGCTCCGTATCCATACTGTTTTTACATATAGATGCATGTTTCTCATGTTTGTGAGCATCTCAATTGATCGCTGCTAAACTTGGCTTGGCCTCTGACCGGGTCTGTTCAATGTTTGGGCCCCTTATGACATTGGGATTGAAAAGTCAATGTCTCAGGATGAGAGTTCCCCACACATGCAAGTCTGTTTTTTGCATTGCTGCATGACGGCATCTTTGTTTGCAACTGTACGTAACATTTTGTGTCTGACTGAAATGTTGACGTCCACAAACTGTACTCACCTCTCTTTTTGTGCACAGCCAGCATGACCTTCCCGTACGAACCCTCGCCAAGAAGCTTCACCACCTGGAAGTGGTTGGAAACCTTCAAGCTGGGCATGGACTGTGCCGACAGGAAACATAACTCGTCGAGTTCCTGAGCTGCGGCAGTCTGCAAAACGACACGCACATGCCTTCACTTAAACAAATCCATATCTAGAGTTGCATGATGCCCGGGGACGATGACTGGTTCAGTGGCCGCGAGGGAAAGCAGATCCGCATCTTGAAGTGCAAGTGTTGATGTTAAAGAAAGTTCACAGCAGTCGGAGAACTTCACCAACCTATTGCATAACAGAAACTGATACGATGTGTGCACACCTTTAGACACTAATTGAAACATTCAAAGCGTAAAACAGTCGCCAAGCTAGCTTCAGCTGAAGTTGATGGAAGCCATAATTATATTTTTATTTTGCTGCGCAGCTGTAATCGTGGGGATGCACCATTGACGTCAGAGCGATGTCTTATCAGGGCGATCAGAGCAGGTGGCGCCGCCACTCACTGCACGTCGCCGCTTTGTGTTTCGTCCCTAATGGCTTCCTTTGAAGAAGATAGTCGGCTAATGAGGATGAGTGTGAATTGTTGCAGCTAATGTCCGAGACGAGATCTGATCACGCGTCTGCATCGAACCTCGTGGTTATGTAACCCAGCTTAGATTGTAGCTGCTGTTCCTTTTTAATTGGATTGTTATTTAAAGCCTCAACTCTTAGTTTACAGTACAGTGGAGAATGTTTTCACTGACAGATCGACGTCGCCGTTGTCACTAAAATTGTCCGTGGGATTTGTTTCATTTAAATTCTTGGGAATCTCTAATTATAGGATGAAAAAAAGAATTCACATGTTCAAGGACAAGAGATATACATCTACGTTCCAGACAAACGATCATATTCTGCAACGCACGTATAGTCCAAACCCATGTCTTCAGGATGGATTCACACCTGCTGCCACAGCCCAGCGCCACAGGAGTTCAACACATTTTCCGGAAAATCAACACAGATATGGAATTTTCTTTTGGTTAAAAAACAGTTTATTGATCGTAAGGCACCTGCTGAGCAAATATTGAGGCCGATGACTTGCAACTTTACCTTAACTTTACCTTACGTGTTTTGTGTTTTGTGTTTTGTTTTTGTTTTTGTTTTTGTTTTAGCACTTCTAGCACTTTTAGCACTAAACAGCAACAAGATTTAAACAACTACCATATTTCATACATTAAAATTTCACAGACAAAAATATTATTCAAATTTACATTTCAGATTATTGTTTATGTATTTTATAGCAAGGAATAGTAATATTAAATAGTGATTTTGTCTGTGCAGATTAAAATGATTATTGAAGCTTGAGTTTTCTTCGACACTGTGGTGTGCAACACCTTGATGTTAAAGCTAAGACAGGAGACCAGCAGGTGTTATGGAGCATCCTACATCTGTTTGTTTGGGATTTGACAAGTCTCTGCACTGCAAATTATCCAGTTGTATTTGTGCTTGAACTATTATTCATTTTTAAATTTTACTCTAAGATTTTTAGACTCTGAAGGTAAAATCATTTCAAGTTGAAATCTAGTTGCAATCCATCTTTAATATTTCAATGTGTAACAATCACATTGCTAAACTTGTAGAGCATGTTGGAGTATTTTAAATATTATTTTAGTTCCTGTTTTATTTCATAGTGTCGCTATCAAAACCGACGCTTGTGAGTTGTTCACACATCTTATTATCATCTTAATATTGCACCCGTTGCCTGTTCTGCGCTCCTGGGGAAGGGTGATCATTTATTACGACTTCAGCTGCCTCACGTCAGTGACATTCTTCATAAATCAGCTGTGACATAAAAACATCAGTGTTGCAGTTCAAATGTTGTCAGTATACCCTTGTAAATTAGTGATTCACAGCTTGGCAGGGATCGACTGACTTACAAAAAGCCTGGATGTTGTTAATGGCCCTGCATGCGATAACACTATTAGCAAATTTGAAGTTCAACACATGCACATGCTGAAAATCCCTCTAGTTAATAGACACGTTGCAGAGTGCACCTGCATTCAAGCCATCTTGGGCTTATTATTTGCACAAACTTCTCTCTGCACAGATGTTTCAACTCATGATAGTGGAGCATACTTACTGTCATTTTTGCTTCAAAAGAGTGTCTGGTGTCTGTTCAGCATCTGAAACTGAAAAACTCTTCTCTCCCTCTGCTCAGTGCAGGAGCTCTACTGTCTCTCTTCAGTCACACTGATAAAGCTGCCAGATTAGAACTTGATATTTTAGCCTTTTGTCTCCGGTTCCGTGCAGTAGCACTGCTGCGTTACAACTGGGATACAGTGAAGACCCCGGTGTTGAGTGTGTGTGTGTCTCTCTCTCTCTCCTGTTATGCTGGTGAACACGCGTGAACTAGCTACAAAGTATTTCAAACCTCTCCCTCCCGCCCTCCCTCCACCCCCCCTTACTCCTCTTCCACTACACAGCAGTGTTAATATCACGCTGTTTTTCCTATCAGCCATTCAGCCAGACCGCATGAACTGATCCCCACCACCCACCGTTCCACTACAGCTGTCACTTATTTCTTTCTTTCTCTTTCCATGTCTCCCTCGCTTTCACACCCTCTCGATCACTTGGAGTCGGTGAATTCCCTCCACCGTGAGGCATTCTTCCTGTAATCAGCGGGTATGCTGGAATGACCCGAATAAGCCAACAAGCCTTGTCTCTAATCCCCAAAACTATAAGGTGTTACAGAGTACAGTTAATCATGTCACCTTTTATAGTTAATACCACTGTGGTCTGCTCTGTCAGTTGCCGTCATTTGCTTTGTCAGCCTTCATCTCACGATTGGAACACGTGTTAAGAGGCTATTGTTCAATGAATTATACAACACCCCTGTGAATATATCCTTCAATAACAGCCCACAAATAAAGCAGAATGTTTGCATTATTGTATCAACAGGATATTCTCAGGTAAATGGTAGCATACAAATTTTTATATCTAAAGTTTGGGATAACAGTTCTTGAGCACTGCTTATTACTAGAGAAATGAGCCAGTTGCACTGGTTTAGGCACTTGGTGAAACTGTCACATGGTCTAAACCAGTGCTTTTCAACCAGTGAGAGACTGTCAGGTGTGTCGTGGGAAATGATCCAGTTTCACTTAATTTTTCCGGAGATAGAGGTGGATGATATGGTGACATTAACTAATGAACAATAAAATGTGTTGACGCTCAGCCAACGTGAGGAGATGACATGGATTTGGTCACATTTTTTCTATACACTATAGATCTATGCTGAGGCGTTGATTTGTCCATCACTTACTGCGCAGTGCTCCTCTTCACACTCGCTTACAGTGAAGACGCCACTTCCAGTTGTTTTTAAACCTGATGCGCCTCTAACTTGACCACACACCTTCAGGACAGAACGATGGAGTGAGCCTTGTCAATCCTGCAGTGCCAAAGACTGTCTCCACTGCCGAGCTAACAGAGCTAATTGACCATTGTTTAGCGTCAAAGTTTGTTTTGTGGTTTAATAATTACTAAATAATTACCGGTTTTCTGGAGACATACATTTTCTGCAAATTGTTTTCTGCAAATAACACGCCAAATTAAACGTTGAAGTGGAACTCCAAGGTCAAGATACTGTAAAGTAAATAAGTGAGATTGGAAGTATCCAAAATACCTTTAACAAGCTACTATGCTTCTGGGAGAATGTGCTCTGCTGATGAAGTGGGTTGGAGGTTGACTGATGGACCTTAACTGTTGCAGTTGAGCATCTCTTCAAACTGAACCATATCAAAATACAAAACTATCTTCGTGGTCTTACGTCCTTGGTCAGCAGCAGATTATCTCTGTATTGGTTGATAAACAATGATGTCTTTTCTGGATGACTTAGTAAGAAGTTGGCTGCAACTTGAATATAAAACATTAAAGTCTCATATCAACCTTACTGTATATTTCTTATGGTATACTATTATGATTCTTCATTATAATTTAAACTAATATAAAACGATTTGTAAAATAAAAATCCATGCATTTCTGTTATTACACAGATTATTGTAATGCAATTTTTGGCCATATCTTGTTGGGTATAAACTGGAAGTGATCTTCACTCTCCTTCTCGAGGTGCACATTTCCTTCTGTCGCATCCTCCTGAGTAAACAGCTGATGCCTTTCTGAACAGCTTCATTCTGCTGTCTGTGTGCCAGCTCCCTGTGCTACTTAGCACCAGCTGCAGGTCAGGCCTGCCCTCAGTATCCTATGGCCTTAACACCCTCCTCCTTTTTCTGGCTGCTCAGATAGATTTCCCATGGTGCTTTATAGTAGACGACTATTATTGCACTGGCTTGAGGTCTGTCCGTGTTATGTAAGACAAACACTGGCTGCTATCACAACAGCTGATCCAGTTACTAAACCCTGCTGCGTCGTGAGCCGTCACGTCCAATGAGAATTTCCATGTTTGACCCCTGAGTTTTCCTGGCCTCTGCTGTGACAACCTTGGCGAGAAAAACAATACACTTCTGCTGACTCTGAGACGACTCTCTCCTTCATTCACAAATTCAGGACACACGGATGTAGGTTGTCCTCTTATGTTCCACTAACATGTGGCGCTGCTAATGATCCATGCAGACAAGGACACACACAGCCAGTGCTGAAAGACTGAGTTGCATAATATAGATGTCTGGATCATATGGTTTCACTGTGGTATTTTCAGTGCTTTCAAGGGGAATATTGTAATAATAAAACATGCAAAAATCTAATCAGGCATATGGATGACATACTTATGCTGAGTTCTGAAATACAGTAATAGAACACAAGTTTTCTAAATTTTAAATACCCCAGCATTTATTTGAAAACTCATCACATCTTCCCAGATTATTTACCTCACTGGAACATGTTAAAACTAGGGGTGGGTTTCGATTAAAAGTAGCAGTTTAATGGTATAAGAATATTTGCCACAAGAAGCCACATTTTTGAATGTGAATGAATTTGGTGTATTACTGAATCAAATGATGGACCCATACATACATTTAAACAAAAAATATTGTTTATTTTGCATCAGTTTGACAATAGCACAATAAATCACGATGGTGGTTTTTATATCACCTTATTTAAACGAAAGCTTTTTTAATGTCTTGAAAACATTTGTATAACAATTTGAATTTTATTAGAATTTCAAGTACATTCAGAGTAGTGAAAACCCTGGCCGTTGTGCAGTGATAAGATTCCTCCATGTTTGTTGTTGTTGTTACCATCCTAGCTGTGACGTGTCTTGTGCATCAGTGACATCAGCGGACCAGGAATTCCTGCATGCGAGTCCCGGACCGCAGCGCTACGCTCCTGTTCCCGAGCACATTTTTCCTGCAGCTCCAAGCTGTGCACCTCAGTGTTCTGGGAGTGTGAGGAGTTGTTTTTGAGTGATGTTGTTCGCCCAGATTGCTATCAGACCCTTTACTGCCCAGCATTTATCATGTTTATGTAGAGTCGCGCTGCACACATAGTTGGCGGCATCTAGCGCCGAGTCGCCTGAGGCGAGAAGCTCACCACCAGCTGAGAGTTTCCCGAGAAAATAAATTAAAATAGAACCATTAAATGTTATACATTGTTAAATATTTTAACATGTTTTATTGTTGTTGTAATTAATTGTAATTAACTTTAAAGTAAGTAAATTATTAAAGTCCCACCACTCGTTAAAACATGATCACAGAGCAAAGCTACTTTTGTGATTTGAATATATTTTTAACAACTTGTACATCTTACATTTACTATGATTTACAGCAGTTGCATCCATGAACTTCCAGTTCATTCAAAACAATTGTGAGTTTTGAGGAAGTGATTGACTAACTTAAATCATTGTGTGTCTTATGGTACATGTGTCATGGTACATGTGTCCTGTACCAGTGGGTGCAGGTTTTTGTTCCAACTGAGGAGTTAAAGAAAAACCTGCATCAACCCAGCCCTTTGAGGACCGGTTTGCCCATTCATGATACAGAGCCAACTTAGTTAAGCTCCCCAGCATCCAGGACCACAGACAGCACTTCTGAAGACGGGGATTACTGGGCCACCGATGACACCAGTGTTGGTCAAGTCAGTTTCTCAACAAAAGCACATCACATATCAGACATGTAACACTAAAATCAGACATGAATAAGAAGTGCAGTCGTCATCCCGACCTCCACCGAGGAGGCCATGAGATCGTGGGTGCAGCTCACGGTCGTGTGGTCGGCGAGTGACATGTTTGTGTCCCAGTGTTCCTGAGCAAGACACTTAACCCTGGTTTGCTCCTGACAGATCTAATGGCATGATAAGTTCAGCCTAGGGCCACCAGTATGTGATGTTGAGTGGGAATAACTGAATGGATGACTTTGTGTAAAGTTGCTGGGGTTGCTGGATCAGCATGGAAAAGTTCTATCTATTAAGAGCCATTTACTGTTTACCAGTTCTTTCAATGAAAACCTATTAATTGGATATTGTTTTAGGGTGGAATGAGAGGAGAGTGGTGCCGCTATATTAGATCTTGGGAATGGAGCTGCGCAAGGATCACTTTTGTTGCTGCTAGTCAATAGAGTTTCCTGACAACTTCTCAACTCCTGACATGAGTCAGGAAAGTTGTTTTAAATCATTTGATTTGTGTGCGAGTGTGTGTGTATGTTAATGGTTGATCCAATTCTTTACAAAACACTATTCTTGTGAGGACCTTATGCTGTTGTGAGAACCATTTGGCTGGACCCCACGAGGTTAAGCCTCAGTTTGAGAATGAAGATTTCAAAATAACTGGGTCATTATAATTGGATTTAAGTTTGGTTCACAGTCCTGGTTAAGGTTTGGATGGTTAGGTTTAGGGTGAGAGGCTGGGGAAGGCATCATGGCAATGAGAGGTCCCCACAGGGATAGAAATGCGAACATGTGTGTGCGTGCATGTATATGTGTGTGTGCGTGTGTCCGCGTGTATGTGTGTTTAATAAGGTCATTGAAAATGAGCACCTTGGCAGAGGTACGCACTGTCACAGTGCTTTTATGAAGACTGGTACAGGGTGGGTCAGGGCAGATTCCCAGGCAACTGCATTGATTTCTGGACTGTCACAAGCCAGCTCACCCAAATCACATGACGCGATATCAGTCTATCCACCATCCTCACTATAACACTGTGGCAAAACATCCACGCACCCCTTAGAACAGAAACAAGAGAGAGTGCTTTATTGCCCTGGTGCCTGAGAAATTGACTAATTCACTCTTAACTCACCTCAGACATAAGGATTCTCTCACAGGATAATCTTGTAAGCGTAATAACAATCAGGTGTTAACCATCTTAGGTCAAAATCGGGATAAAAACAGCCCGATTATAAGTACAGCGTGGCCCACCTACTGCTGACTCATGTCAGTGTAAGTTAAAGGTTCCCTGAGGGTCAAAGATTACACTCTAGAAAGCAACATCCAAACAACTTCATTTCAAACTGGTGACCCAGCTACATATTTAAATGTATGAATGAGAAAGCTACTATTGCCTCCATACTCAAGTCACCTTCAGTATATTGAGTGGAAATCACCTTTAATAGAAAGGGCAGGTCTATTGTATTCCAGTTGCCCTAAGTTCCATCCCACAGCTGTGTCAGAAATATGAAGTTTCCCGGTGACATGAGCAGGTGCACCTGTCTGAATTGTGTCTGTTATAGTCTCTCTGTTTGGCCAGATGAGATTAGTGTTTCCAAAGCAGCGGTGTATTATTGTTATATGGCCTGCTTGAGTCAGTGTTCTCCTCAGTGCCCAGCCCTCCCACGAGATGACACCAAGATAAAGGGATAAAGTAAGAGGATAAAGCGACACGGGATAAAAGCGGAGCTGCAATCGCACATGCATACCAGCTGTTCCACGGTGGTGCTCATCCACACGGCGGAACCGGGGTTTATACTGTACGCTCTGCTCCCCAGAGTGAGTCTGTCTTAGTGCAAGGGTGACACTCTGTGGACCTACATGACATTACATGACACAAAGGTGACTTTGGACTGGGGACACTGCTTTCTCACTGTTTAGGGGGCCACAATACTCTGCATCCTTATAAAGGTTGGTTTCTCCCGGTGAGGTAGACAAAGCTCAGTCGTCCAACAGAGACTCAGAGTAAAGCATGTAAGTCACCAATATGGTTGGCTGAGGTGTCCTCAGACAGGTGTCATCTTTTTCCATTTTAAATTCCTATATTTGCACCACCGTCTCAATATGGTTGGAAAAGGCCATAAACCTTCTCAAGATCTTCTATCATATCCAAGAAAAATAAATAGTAAATGGAAATTAATAGACATGTGGGACAGATGAATGTATCAGTGAATGGATCAACAGTCAAGAGGTGACCACATATCAGAAATCCCCAGTCTGGATTGGTAAAATGAGATCCCACTCTGATATGTCCCACGTAGCAAGGGAAGTCTCTGAGTCCTTATGCGACTCTTCAATCTAACATTCTTTCATGGTGTGACCTACAAATTCAGGACATTTTCAGTAGACTCCTGTTCTATAGTGTGTCTTGCCTACTATCATTTGAAAAAGATTTGGAATTTATGAAACAAAGCTGCCTGATTTATATTTGCATATTTAATGCATAAGCTTTTTATATGTTGATAAATAATAGAACTGCTTTTACAGGTTAGTCGAGCAGCTTCTCACTTGCAGGGAAAAATGCAATTACTTTAATTCCCTCACGCATGAGCAGACCATGAATGAGCTTATGGTCACTGAGCAGCACCGCTGGATGGTCAGGGCTCAGGATCTTGCTCAAGGGCCCTTCTGCTGGTGCAATAATGGAGAGGTATGTTCGCATTGTGTTCCACAAACACTCACGAATTAAGCATAATCACTGACAACACAAACTCAGGATGAAAAACAACGTTTCAGAAAGAAAGCAGGCAGACAGGTCATTGAAGCCTCTATTTTGTCTTTCTATTATTTTGGCGCTAGAACATGACGGAGTAGATATGACTTGATTTTGTGGATTCACAGCACTGCGGACGTGTAAGAAGTATCCATGGAGTTTCATATTGATACATATGGGCTCATATCTTGAGCCCATATTTTTTATTTTTTTATTTTTTTATTAACAGCACTTTATTTCGAAGCACTTTGGTGGAACCCCCACTGACCATGGCAATAAATTCTATTCTGATTCTGATCTGTGCTCCCCTTGAAAGATCACATCGGAAATGACTTGTCTCATTGTGCGTACACTTTGTTCAGGATTATTCACTAAATAATAAATGTAAATTATAACAAAAAAAAAATACTTCATTCAAGCAATTTAACAGCATTTAAAATTTTTATCATTATTATTATTTTAAAAATAAATTTGTTTGATTATTTTAGAAACATTTTTTAAAAAGTATTCTGCATTTGCATGTTTGGAAACAAGTGGTTATCTGTAAAACCGCATGTGTTCTGTAAAACCGCATTTAATCATCAAGACATGCAGCAATTTCATGAGATGGAAGTGGAAAAACAATCTTGGAAGAATTTTCATTTTATCTTCCTTATCCTGCCAGACCAGACATTTTTCAAGTAAGACCATGAATTTATTTATTTATTTATTTATTGTATTCTCAGTCAACAAAAAAAAATATCAGCGCTTGCTGTACACAGCAATACACTTTATAAAACAAGGTTAGGAGTCTATTGGTAAGTTTCTTGACAATGTTGATTTAAGTTGTCACGTGTTTTATCTTATTCTGGTTTGTTGTATCTTCATAAATTCCTTCACCATTGTAGATAAGTAGTTTAGTCTGTGAACAAGACGCTGTCTTTGCACCAGTCTTGACCTTGACTTTTTTTTTTTTAATTCGAGTCAGTCAGACATATATGACCTGCGGTTGTGAAATGTATTCAGGAGTTTTAACTTCTATTTTGATTTTTATTCTCATGTTCCGTTCTTACTTTTGACCAATTCTTTATCGGAGCGATGTTTAATTTGCACTTACCAGCAAGTCAATAATTCGATCACACCAAAGTAAACATCATCGGAATTCGTTTTTTCCACGTAATTTTCATCGTTCCTAGCGTTAACCATTGACTAATCCTTTTCAACCATCCCGGGAAAACAAAGCAGCGGGGGTGCGGTCTTCCCTGTAGCCGACAACGGAAGCGGAAATTCGGCCATCTCCTCGTACACTCGGGCTCCACCAGGGTCAGTACTCACTTGTTTTGGACGTTTATTCCCTAGTGCTGCCGCCGCTTTTGCGTGTCATTTTTGCTCGCAATTTCAGCGATCGAATGGTGCAAAGTGCAGGAAATGCCCTTGCTAAAGCTGGTGCCGTGTCGCCGTGCGGTTGACTGTTACCAACTAGCAGCAGCTAGCTCCCAGCTAACTCGCTAACAAGTGATTTCTGTTGCCACTCACACCGGTAGGTAACTTAATGTTTATACACTTGTTCCTTATGAGTCCTTGTTGACGTGGAAACTTAAAAATGACAAAACAAAGTCGCATGCGCTGGCTCGAGCTTTGAAAAAGCCCACTATATCTTTGTACTCTGATGTCAAAGTGCTAGTGAACTAGGGCTGTGACATCACTGTCGAACATCACATAGCGAACGTGAGAGTTGCTGCAGAAGTGGGTTCGATGGGAGAACATGGCGCTGTAGAAGAATTCATGTGGAAGACTCTGAGTGAACTCTGTTATGATTAACGCAGGCAGAACGACGGCGAGTGACTGGTTAGCCAGTAGCACCAGTTGACAGCTCGCTTCTTGACAGGGAGGTGTGACCAGGGGTCCGGCCGGTGGTCTGGCTGTTAACTTCTGTCGAGTGGCTGCTGGGGACCTCAAGTTCACTTGCAGCATGACACCAGTGCATGACTGTTCCTCATATTGAGACGCCAAATAGCCTTATAAAATGACGATTATCCTATCATTAGAAATGCCTTCTGCAAACATTCAGTCAAGTGAAGATCCTTGAGTATGTAAATGTTCCATTTGCAGATCAGTGTGTGGGTTACAAAAGGAGATTTGCCTGTATCAGAGTGACATGTTATTGCATCTAGGAAGTTTCACAGGCTCCAGAAAGTGAAGCTGTCCGGTCAGCTGTATTTCTACCAGCGGTGCTTTAGTCATCAAGGTGAAGAAGAGGCACTTTTCTTGTTGAGGGAAAAGGGGCTGCTACTGGAGCACCACCAGGGGCCCATCTATTCACATCCCATCGACCTTTCATTCAGCTGGTCATTAAATGCTTTCACAACTTTCTATTTCTTCAGTCATTTATAAAAGGTGAACCGATGGGAATTACACCCATGTCAACCGTTGCAGATCAACTTTAGTTACTATTCTTCTCCAACTAAAATATTGCATTCTTTTTTTGTTGAGTGTTAAAGCTCCTGCTGTGTTAAAAAGTCATAGTTTTATACTTCTGTTATGTGTTTATAGTCAATTCATGTCAATACTGGACCTTAGTGATTTCTGGTTGTGTGTGAATGTTGGCAGTAAGATAAAAAAAAGATCATTTATGATATTAACCTTGTACATCATGTTCGTCAGTGAGGCAAGCAGATGGATACAGTATTTAGGGTATCTTGCATGTGTTATCAGTGATTAGTCAGTGTGTGTGAACTTTGGTCTAAAGCTTCACAAGTGACTGCTGGCAATGTTTGTTTTACACTTACTTATGTAACGTGCTCTCATAGATCCCAACCCATTACTCTTAGAGTTAATACTTATAGTCACACCTCTGACTGTGATGCGCCTTCACATAACTAAATGAATTGTATTGGATTTTCATCGGAGCGGTGCTGAGTTAAGCATCGTCTGTGTGTTATTTGGAAGTACAGCAGTATATAGTGACAGCAAGGCCATTGATATTACTGGCATATGATTTATTTTATTTATTTATTTATTTTTTGCCCCGTGACATATCTAGCTCTTTTTTTATAGTGTGTTTCCTCCTTTTCTGGCAAGGATCAATTGACATGTAGTGCCCACTGGATCACTGATGTCAGTAAGGCAGGGTTTCGTAAAACAATTTTTCACAATGCTGCTGAAAAACAACAAGACACATGCTTTGTGGCAACTTACTGTATGTGTTACAAGCTGTAACTTGAAAATCTGTGACTGGGGTGAGGTGTCATGGCCTATATATTTATGACCTATTTTCCCATGTTGTTTTAATAAATATTAACCCGGTCAATGTAATTTATGAGGTAGGTGGAGTTATTATCTGTCATATATTTCATAAAGATAATTGCTGTAAAGACCTTCATTTATTTGTTCTTATTCATGCTGCTCATAAAGATAGAATAAGTATGCAGTATCTGGATGTTGTGTACCAAGTTATATACTGTTTTTGTTTTGCCTGTGCAACACTAAATTTAATGTTGCAGTCTGGCTCAAAGACGTTCCACTATGTATGTAACCTGAACAAGTTCAATGCTCCTTTGTAGGCAAACAACAAGTGCAAACAGCTACTTTTAGCCTCTCCCCTGAAGACATTGGTGTTTTTGTCAACAATCATAATGACGAAATTAATTTGTTAATGGCCCTTTCGTTTGATGAAACATTGTTCAAAATTACACGACACCTCAGCCTACCTTGCGTGTGTACTTCTCTCAGTGAAAAGCTAAAAGATATCAGCATAGCTGTCGCATCCTATCCTTCCTCGGACACGCCCACCACCTGCCATGCTGCGACGATTATACTGTACAGCGTAATTGATTAGTGGAGCATGACAGCAGGGTCAAAAATGGCTCTTGGTGGTGAGAAGTACAGAAATCATCTGTGGACATCAGTGTAATCCATCAGGAAGAAAAGCAGAATGTTTGTAGAGGAAGATGGTGGTACATGTCGACACAAACTATATGGGAAAAATACCATGAATATGAAGCACCACCTGTGTCTCAAACTTTTTTTGTTTATTTTTAACCAAGCCTGACTAAGTACTTGAGTTTCGTTTTATTAAAACTCAGTTGAAACTATCACTTGGCTAAATGTGACTAAAAGTAATGAGCATTTTCTTCCTCATCTTTTTTTTTTTTTTTGTAACTGGCGTGTTTGTTTCTCCTGCAAACCCTTGAATAGTGATACAAAAATAACATCATCAGGGGTAAAGCAAGACTCTGACTTAATCCTCCAATGTTCAGAGGTTATGTATTTTTTTTTCCCCCATGTGATCATAATTATATAATGGGTGATGATGAAGCAATTTGCATCATCCTGATGTTTTTCTTCTTTTTTTAACACAAGTTTATACCTTCTGTTGTAGCACATACAGCTTACATCCATAGATTTTTACTTAAACTCCCACCTCTGTTAACTGTCTATTTGAATGGTGTGCTGAGTATGCGTTTATCTTTTGATCTTTTGTCGGTATTTGACTCTTCATCAACAGTATACCGATTGGAGGTGACATTGATTTTGTTGTTTTGACTCAGCAACCACACAAGGTACTTTTCGTAGTTCTAATTTGGGGCAGCTTCCTGTCACTAACTGAGCTGCTGATCACCATACAGATATATTTTGCGTGTTTGTGTGCCAGGCCTGTGTGTATGAGTGTGCGTGCGTGATATAATGCAATTTACCATGTGCTTGCATAAGTTGCACCTCCCTTGCTATCACACTTGCTCAGGAAGCATAGATATAAGAAAAACATGGTATTTCAGTGTCTTCTCAAAAGTCAGCTGAATGATCTGGTTTTTAGTTGATCTGATCAACAGTAGCATAAATATACGTGGTGTTGGTGTTTTGCCTGGCAGTTTTATTCATTTGCTAAAAATATGTATAAACAAAGTTAGTTATGAAATTACTGGGTGTAAATCTTTTTAAAAAGTCATTCTATTTGACAATATCAACTTTAGACTTTATTTCTGCACAGCATTAGTTCTGCTTGCAGTACCGTTTTGAACACCTTGTTTGCCATTACTGGCATAACAACCATGTAATACCAACCCTTGTATAAATGGTCACATTCACTGTACAAATAAAAATAAACATCTCAAACTAATGTTTTGTGATGTTTGTAATTGTACACAGCACTAAGTTATTGAGTCGTGTAATAAATTCTTCATTCCTAATTGAATTACTTTTGTGAAGCAAACTAAATTGCAAATACTCATGTGTCCATTAATGGCAGAGAAGAATTGTTTATGGAATCCACAATCCATATAATCAACTCTTCATGCACAAGAGTGTTTATCTTGTGACCAAGTGTGTGGATGTGATTTAAGAGGACCTCAAATGAAATGATCAACTAAATGCTGATGCTCTGACAGCCACAAATTGCAATTGTATCCATATAATTATAATATTGGCGTTTTTATGTTCTGTCTTACGGTATGTGTCTTTAGTGAGCGGTGTAGTTGGGTTTGAATGTGTGTGCTTTGCATGCATTTGCTTGTCCTCCTTCAAAAGTTGAGCTGAAGTGCTATAGTTGTCTTCAACCATGTGTTCTTTGGTTTAGTAAAAAACAAGTTTCCCATATTGGCATAGGCAAGTCTATTTTTTTTCTGTTGTTTAGGTTGTTGTTTTGGGTCCTACATGCCTGAGCATGCAATAGAAACGTACCATATTGCTCCAGTGGGATCAATTTTCTTCAACTGAACTTAAGAGCGGGGTGACCCACAGTGTTCATTTGAGAGGCTTTGATAACTACCAAAAACACTGTACCCTGACTTGGAGTTAGGCTTTTGAATGCCTTTACCGGAGAGAAATCACTCTAATATTGTCATTGTATTAGTCTCTAGTATTCACTCTATCACTCTAGTATTGTCATAATATTGTCAAAATACAGCTCATTGTCTCTAACATAAATCATTTTTCAAGAGCAAATCATGTGATCGCTTTCGCTCAGTGTCAGTGTTTGTCATATGACTGTTGTGATTTAGTGCGCTTTAAGTGACAATGCACTTTTTCCTGCCTGATCCGTGTCTTTATCTTGGTCTGCAGTTTTCATCTCTCTGCGTCGGTGGTTTCAGGACCCGATGTTGCCACGAGAAGACAAGACCAGCTGAGGGAAGGCTGTGAATGAGTGACGTGCAAGACGGAAACCCCACAGACAGCAAGAGGAGAGACACTATTTCTGCATCATTCTTGTGTAACAGGTGTGCATGTCAGCCAATCTCTGCATTTTGAATTTGAGAAATTTCCCTTCATTCCATTTAAAATTGCTTCATCTGAACTTGTTACCTCTATATCATGACACTCAGTGCTGTTAAACCTTGAGGCTGTCGACTAGTCAGCCATTGTTTGCCTTGTGTAATGTTAGCAGCGTTTTCCAACACACCCCCTTCTGTTGCACCACTCAGATTGCAAGAGAACTCGACGGCCCATCGGTTGCCATGTCGACCTCATCGCTACGGCGACAAGTAAAGAACATTGTCCACAACTATTCAGAGGCTGAAATCAAGGTTGGACCATTCTTCTCATCAGATTTCCTGGTTATTTCCACAATTACTTCCTCCATCCATCTCTGATCGCTGACAGATGGTGTCACTGTCTGTAATGTAATATCTTGCGTCACACTTCCTCACATTAGACACAGTAATCACATTAGCTCTCATTGTTTTTCCCTTTACGTGTTTTCTACTTAGACACACACACCGGCTCACAGACAGTGCTTAGTTTGCAGTCAGATCGCCCCCTGAGGTCTCATTGAGGGTACTGGATTTAGTTCAAGGCCAAATATTCTCAGTGTATTTTTGCATTACTATTTATGTGCTTTGATTTAGACCTCATGAATAGTCATAACTAAGTGTACCACGAGGTTAGAGCCACCGAGAATTGTGGATGAGAGTCTCAAAAGCATCTCAAATACTTGAGTAAGTTTCAGATGGCTTTGCTGCTCCTACAGTCAAATGGTTTTTTTTCCTGTGAGTACAGGAAATATTCATATTTGTATAATATTTTCCCAATAATGAATAATATTTAAAAGAGTTGACATGTTTGCGATTCTGTTTCAGGGAACCTACTGTCCTGTTTAAGTTCAGTTCACACATTGATGTCTTTTGATTAATTAGGAATACACTGCCAAGAAATATGGCTTTTCTTACCTATTAAGTGTGTTTTGATGTCCATACTAATGAAATCACACAGTATTGAGTTACAGTTAATCTCCTTTGGAGAAACACCTTATTTCTTGACATCACCCAAGTGAAAAAGTAACAGCAGTGTAGAATCCATGTATAATGACTCTATGTGAATTAACTTGTAACATATTACTACATGTTTGTCGTCGTAAAATAAAGTTCTATAACTCATGTTTGATGGACTTAGACTTTCTTTATTGCCATTGCACAAAAACATATCACTATATTATGGCAACAAAATCGGTATCGGTTTATCTGTCTGTCTTCACCAACAGCCTTGTGTCTCTGTTGTCCAGGTAAGAGAAGCAACATCCAACGACCCATGGGGTCCCAGCAGCTCCCTGATGTCAGAGATTGCAGATCTGACGTACAATGTAGTCGCCTTCTCTGAAATCATGAGCATGGTGTGGAAGCGCCTAAATGACCACGGCAAGAACTGGAGACATGTGTACAAGGTGTGTTGGTGTGCCTGGAATGCTAGAAACAGTTTTGCCTCAATATGAATAAATATGACAAAGAGAATGTAATTAATATTGCCTGTTTTGACTACATTATTGTTTGAGATCATTTGTTTGCATTTCACATCTTCAGCCTCGTAGTGACCTTTTGAAGTCTCATTCTTTCTCCTTACAATTATAACCAAAGTAAATAAGCAATGACATTTTACTGACTCAACTTGTCTGTCCTTCCATCTCAGGCTATGACTCTTATGGAGTACTTGATCAAGACGGGTTCGGAACGGGTAGCCCAACAGTGCCGAGAGAACATTTACGCAGTGCAGACCCTCAAGGACTTCCAGTACATCGACAGAGACGGCAAGGACCAGGTATCCACAGCCGCTTGTCAGGGCTGTCTCACACTCACCAAGGCCAAATGATCACTGCGCATTGAAGAGGTTTTTTTGCCTGGTGAGCTGTGTATTTAAAAGTATCACAGAATGTTTTGTCCCACCGGTATCTCAGTGGGGAAGACATGGAACACGATTTCAATATGTATGTGAGTGGAGTTCCGTCTGTCCGTTATTAAAAATAAGTTTGTTATTCACATTTGCAGGACCCTAATTTTCAATACTAGCAGTTAACGCTCTAAAACTTGCATCTTATTAACTGCTAAACTGCCATGTTGCATGATTGTTAAACAGATACTGTAATTCTGTTTGCGTTCCATACTTATGTCTATATATAGTTTGCATCCCAGCCAATATTTAGACTTTCTACCAATGTCTTTTACGTCCAGGGGGTGAATGTCAGGGAGAAAGCCAAACAGCTAGTGACTCTGCTCAAGGATGAAGAAAGACTCAGAGAGGAGAGGATCCACGCCCTCAAAACCAAAGAGAAGATGGCACAGACCTCCAGTGGTAATTTGAAGACTCTGTAATGACATTAAAAATCGCGGGGGAAAAATACTTATGCGTTTCCAGCATCCTCTGCACCATCAGCACCAAGCTTGGGGGGTAGCCTCTCGCTCGGATCCCACTCTGGAGGAGCAGACCCCGAACAGGCCTGGCCGCAAAGCTCCGGAGAAGAAGACCTGCAGCTCCAACTGGCTTTGGCCATGAGTAAAGAAGAAGCCGAGCAGGTAACAACAAAAGCTTTTTCTGTTTTAAGTTTTTATGCTTTGTTTTGTTTTATTTATTAAGTTTTATTCCTCCATGCAAATATGTTAAGAGCAGTTGCAGTGATTCAAAGACATGCATCGTGCTTGCTTGTGTGTTTTTTGCCCGAAGCGTCAACAGGAACTGTCAAAAATATGTCAATCTCTTCTCCGTACATTTGAGACTACAGCTGTCTGCTCAATGTCAAAATTAAGTATACGGCTTGACAGTACCGACGTCCTTTAGTTGTGTTGGCCTTCTCGATTTTATTTTATTTTATTTTATTTTATTTTATTTTATTTTATTTTATTTTATTTATTTATTTTTTTTTTTACCCCAAATCAGTATTTTGAAGTGTGACACTGTTTTCCCCATTTTTTTTTCCTAGTGGAGGGTTGGGTGGCGGAGTATATGTGGGGCATTGTGTTTGAATAGAAAAACACTTTAGCAGTGGAGCAGTCTGTCCACACAATTATTATGAATCTTCTCTCAGTAACTGCAACCTTCCAACCTAGATTTTTGTGCTGAATTACCAACAGTGCATACTGACTCTGTTACTCACATCGTACATCAATGCTGCTTTCACCATCTTACCCCTAACCTCCCCCAGAAAAGCACGGACCCTCTGGAGGATGCAGAGTTCCGCTATGCAATCACACTGAGCAGAGAGATGCTCCAAAAGGTTAGGGGCAGTGTCAGCCCAGCTGCCTGTCCATTCAGTGAAATATCTCTCCTCCTGTCACATTGAATTCCCTCAAGCATCAAATGCTGATCTGATCAAGAAGTTCCAATTGATGTTCATTTTCTGTCATGCCGTGAATCTAATTTGCTTTAAAACTACTGTTGTTTGATTCATCATTTGTTCAAAAATCAAGTCGGGACACCAGAAGACCAAAATAATTTTATCTAAATTTGCATGACACAGATCCTAAATGAACAATAATGACACTGAGTGGTTTGTGTGAGTTTTTTTTTTCTTCCCCTCAGTCAGCATGCATTTAACTCAAACTTTATTTCAAATCTTCAAGTGTTCTGCTGCTACTCTGTTTTACATTTCTTGTGTGTTGGTCAGTGTGTACATTTGGAAAGGTGTGGATAAATGTTGTTGTATTTATCTGTTAAAGAGAAGTTTGTGGTAGAATTGATATTGACAATGATAAGCATTTTCATTATCGTGCTGTGTTTTTGCATCCACTTTGTCAATAGTCAAGAACTTAAAGAAGTACATGAAGTGAATGCCAACCTTTGATGCGAAAGCTACGTCAATGCTGGCTGTGCTGCTGTGTTTAGTGAGGGGAATAAGATCAGTTTCTAACCTTTCATTTCAGATTTTAATCAGAAGTTTATATCACTGTTCATGTACTGACAGACTTGTTGATCAACAGCTTTAAATTGTCCTGGCGTGTCAGTGATAGTTATTCAGGTTTGAGATATGACTTTCTGGATTACTTTCTCTCTGTCAGTACTCTCAGTAGAGGTGAAAACGGGGAACTGGAGGATGACAGTCAGATCAGATGTATGTTAGTGATGGTTAGATGTTAGATGTTAGATGTTTTTTGATGGCTCCAGTTAGAAATGCAAAATGCCCATTCCCTCCGAACACACGCTACAGGACCAGCACTCTTGATGGTGAGTCAGCAGATCAGATAGTAAAACATGAACATGATTTTTTTTTTTTCCAAGCTTTGTTGGAGTTGATGGAATCATTTGCAAGGGGAGGTGACAACAACATTACTGTCAAACAGCGTCCTCGGGAGCTGTAGGCTTGTTGTGGGGTCTGATCGCATGATCCATGGAAATTGTTGGTTTCCTGGTGGTAATCATCTACGTCAAACCCTTAATCCACTCTAATTGTTGTTTGCCCATGTCCGTCGTCTGACGCGGGGTGTTCGGTGTTGCTGACATCAGTTTGTCTCATTGACAGGAGGAGAGGCTGCGCAGAGGGGACGACCTGCGACTGCAAATGGCCATTGAAGAGAGCAAGAGGGAGAAGGCAAAGCCAGAGGAGGTGCAAATGGCAATAGTTTTAAAATTGACATCACTCGCCAAAAACTGCCAACATAGTCAAGGGATGACTATACTGGGACTATTAATGGAAGTGTACAAAAATAAAAAGGCAAAACTGATATTTACATGCTCGCCTTACGTCACTATCGGGGTCAAGAGTTGCACTGTATCTTTCCCACAGTCAGTTCTGGGGAGTGATATACCTTATTTTCCCTTCTGTAGAATGCTTTAATGGAACTAAGTGCGGTGGACCCCTGGGGTCCCACCGGCAGTTCTTCTGCTGCTGCTGCGGCCTCGGTGGGTTCTGCCGGGCCTTCTCCTCCACCAGCAGTTCCTCCTGCAGCTTCAGGCCCGTGGGGCACCACCTCAACAGACCCATGGGGTGTAGCCTCGCCAACATCCCCAACAAGTTCCGACCCTTGGGGCGGAGGGGCCCCGCCCACAATAGCTCCTCCTCCAGATCCCTGGGGAGAGACAGCCAACAGGGTGAACAATGTGGATCCCTGGGGAAGCTCAGGTAAACAGTCCTGCTCGGTTCTTGCTTCACTGCACAACGGCAACACAGTCATAACAAGATATGGCAACATCCACACTACTGTTGTCATTTTAGACTTCTGTTTTCTTTCGCTCTGATTACTTTGATTTGTCAAGGCACATTTCTCAGGACTATCTTTTAACCTTGTGATGTCTTCGACTTGGAAAGTAGTGCAGAGCGTTTGGAAAATACGATCTTAACCTGTGGCGCTGGACTAGTTTTTTGCACCACATGAAAGCAAAAGAGAGCCGTGCGTGCTTCTGATTTTCCAAACCACTTTAGAAGTTAATCAAGGTCCACTGTGGCCACAAGCAAAGTTCTTTCAATGAAAAGTTTCTGCTGTTCTGATTTGTCATCAAAAGATGGCCAGTGAGACAATGTGAAACTCTCCTTGTGGTCAGCTGAAGCAAAAATCAAGTTAATCTCAAAACTCAAACAGCCTGAAATAAAATGGATTATTTGTTATGGAACACAGCCTCCAAACTGACTCAAACTGTTATATATTTGCAAGGAATATTAAAACATATTTCAATGAAAAACATTTTCCAAATCCTTGTCAATCCGGGGTAGGTCTTACATCAGCCCTCCGAAAGCTAAAGGCACTTTCTAAGTAATGAAATGCCTACCACTTTTGGTTGTAAGCGTTGGACAGCCAGGCCATATAAACATAGTGTGGATGTTGCTTGAGCCTAAAGGTCAGGTTGAAGGTCTGTCTGCTTTTATCCATGTTCACACCGTCACTCCCTTTCCTGTCAACGTAGCTTCACCACATCATCAGTCGCATCAACCTTGTGTCATGTCCTCACACTCTCATGCTCACAGCCTCACTGAGCAAATCACATTCCTTCTGTGTCTGAGTGGAGGATTTGCTCCTGGCTTCTCTTCTCATGGCTTATTGCTGTTTCAACCTGAGTGCTTCCTTCTTTTTTAGAATGTGAAGGAAGCATGTCACAGGTCATGAGACCAGTGCTTAGTATTGAAACAGATCGGACGATGTCGGCACGTAACACATTTGCCTCTGTACACCTTGAAAAGAAGACAATATTGTTGTTGCATGTGGATAAAAAGGTGACTGGTGACTGACCTCAGCTTCAGGTATGAAACAACAAAGCGGAGAAGCAGAAGCGTCTTGCCTCCCTCTCTGTGGACTTGCCACTTTGTGTTAACCCTCCATCACCTCCATCTCCTCCCCTCCCCTGTAGCTGTGACTCCCCCCAGTGTCGACCCCTGGGGCACGCCTGCTCCTCCCAGCACCTCCTCCTCAGGGGGTCCAGTTGACCCCTGGGCACAGGACGGGGCCCTCCCTGCCTCTGACCCTCTCACCTCTGACATCTGGAGTTGCCCGGCCAAACAAACAAACGGCACAGGTACACTGGCAGTGGTGTTGTCCAACATTTCATCCCCTTTGAGTGTAAGCTGTAGCCATCCTCCCGCCTTTACCCAGCTTCACTTCACTGTCTTTGCTGCCTGTCTGTAGGAGATCCAGAGCCACGAGGGTCCTCTGCAACAGGCTGTGACGGCACAGGCTCGCCGGTGCCCTTTGACCTATCTTCTCTTGGCTCATCATTACCTGTACGAAAGACCCCGGAGTCCTTCTTGGGTCCGAACGCAGCTCTCGTAGATCTGGATTCTCTTGTGTCATCGAAACCCAAACCCAAGCAGCCACCGCCACCCTCCATCTCCTCATCGTCAGCGCACAACCCCTTCCTCCAGAACACGGGTGAGTTCAGCACCGATGAGTCACCTGCTGCTGCCTGA
Source organism: Synchiropus splendidus (assembly GCF_027744825.2). Taxonomy (NCBI): domain Eukaryota; kingdom Metazoa; phylum Chordata; class Actinopteri; order Syngnathiformes; family Callionymidae; genus Synchiropus; species Synchiropus splendidus. Next base: position 12,132,637 of record NC_071345.1, on the reverse strand, counting down.
AGTACTTCTTCAGATAAAATAAGTGGCAAGATTATCTTGACCCTTCACTTTTCAACTTTTATTCCAGTGGGAGGAGCTTGAAATGAATGTGTTCCAACTCTCTCATGTCGCCCCCAGGCTCATCTCCAGCTCCCGGAATGGCAGTGACACCAGGCAGCACCATCTCCAGCAGGGGCGTCTCCCCCACACCTGCCTCCTCCAACCCTTTCGGGGTGGCCCCAGCCATGAGCTCCATCTCACCTCAGCCCTCTTCACTGGGCCTCAGCGGCCTTCGCACCAGTCCAGTGCCTCCCAATCCCATGTTGGGAATGGTGCAGCCAGGCATGGGCATGGGGCCCATGGGTTTGGGAATGGGAGGTCAAGGGATGCACCTCAGCATGATGCAGCCAGGGCCCATGAGCATGGCGTACAGCGGGCTCTCGCCCATGGCACCTCCCGGGTCAGGCCTGCTGCCCGGTGCGGCACCTCCTCAGCTGATTTTAGGTGGGCCCACTGGCTCGGGCGGCGTGATGGGAGCCGGAGGACCAGTTGGAGGCGGAGGAACGACGGGCGCGAGCACGAATCCCTTTCTTCTTTGAAGAAGCACGAGTCCACTGAGCCGTCGCACCTGCTGCCCCCTTTACTACCCCCAAAACACAGTTTTGTGTCCCAAATGAAAAATGCCTACATCTCTATATTTAAAGAAAAATGGAAAATATTCAAAAATTGTTGTTTTATGTTCTTTTTCCCGCCCCCCTAAAAGTATTTCATCACCTTCTGCATTTCGTTCCCTTCATTTCAGTTTTTGGCAGGATTATTTGTTGTTTCCGTTTGTCGCCTCACTGTCTGGTGTTGAAGCACTGGGAGAGGAAAAGCCACTCACAGCAGAGAAACTGTTGGACCCCAAACTCCTTCATTTCTCGCCTGAAAGATACTGAATCACTGAGACAAGCGCATGAAGGAACTCCTGACTGAATTCACCACCAACATTTCAAGCTTTACTGTTATATAATTTATTTCTCCCCACTGTGGGGGAACAAATAAACAGTGAGTCAACACAAGTGGGACGTGACGATGCCATTTCACATCAAATGCTTTGCTTTTTTGATGAAGGCTGTGCAGTGAAACGAGGGGAATGAATGTGTGTCGCCATGTGATGCGCTAACACTGAAAAGCCAATAGCTCCTGCTTCTGTGTTGGTGTGCCGTCGCCCTCTTGTGTTCCACTTTATTTCAGAGACTCCGAGGACTGAAGAGCTTCGCATTTCTAAATGTTAAATCTTAATTTCAAGGGTCACATATTTCTGCTTTTTTTTTTTTTTAAATCCAAACACTATTTTTACAATCACTTTCATAAGAGATCCCCATGTCCTCATGTTTCATCCCTCTTTATTTCAAAGAGGAAAAGCTACTGATGCTTCTTGTGGAAAAAAAGAAAAAGACAATTCAAGGAACAAACCAGAACTTGACATTATGCTTCATGCTGTTCTTTTTAATTTACTTTGATGAATTTATTGTTATTTTATATCAACAGAAGAATATCTTTTATCGGGTAAGGTTGAATTTTTGTGTGGTGTTGACTGTGAACATTCACATTTGAAAAGTGAAATGGAAAAAAAATAATCTAAAGAAATTTATGAAATTAAAAAACAAAACCCAGGAGCGTTGTTTCATGCTGGATTTTATGGGGTTTTTTTTATATGTGGTGGGAAAACGTCAGAAGAAAAAAATGCAACAGAAATGTGTAAATGGTGAAGCTCTGAAGAAATTAGAGGAGTGAAGTAAAGAGTTCTGGTTTAAACCAAGAGAGAATCCCAGTCAAAGTCATCCTGGAATTCCTCACTGTTGCTATGGAGGCTCTTTAAAGGAGGACGAGGTCGAGGTGCCATGGCCTGTGGTGCCATTCCAGCTGCAAGAGAAATAGAAAAAATAATGGATGGCCAGACTGGAAAATGATAAAATATCATCCAGATGTTTTGAAAGTTTTAAGAGGTCAAGTGCTGCAACAGTCTCCAGTTAATAAAAGTATATTTATTTCCTCAATATGATGGAGTCATATTAAATATTTGGCAGTGTGAGAACCTCGCGCATATTGAAAGCCAAATGTCGCCCCCTGTCTGTCAATGTCAGCAGCAAAAAACACTCCGATGAACGCTCATCTGCGCGTTATTTATAGTGGAGCAGCTGCGAGATAAGATCCAGTCGGATGTTAAGGAGTCAGGACAGATATCATGTGGTTGGTCACCTTCGTTTAGAGGACTTCCAACCAGTGAAGTTATTAGAATTATAGAAATTGTATTGTAGAAATTAAACTTTCCTCCGCAGAGTCACTGACGAACCCTGACAGGAATCTCGGTGTGTGGCACTTGGTTCAATAAATAAAATTCTGTTGTACAAGGGTGTCGACCAGCAGGGGGCGCACTCGAACACTCACCAGCATTGCTTGCCGGCTGGGTCAGCTGGTGCCTGGGGAGGTGGTGTGTCGGCATGTGAAGACCCCTCCTCGACCCCTGCCCTCCGTTGGTGACTCCGGGCGAGTAGGTGAGAGGAGAAGGCTGGGTGAGGCTGTCGAGCGTGGGGGGAGGATGTGGGGCGAAGGGGTGGGTGGGGAAAGAGTGAGGCGCCCCGGGAGCCAGCGGAGAGTTGTTCCCAGAACTGATCATCCCCTTGTGAGTGAAGAAGCGGTTGAGGGAGTCACAGAGGGATGTGAAGAGGGCCGGGTCCAGGGCCCAGTCGCAGAGCTCCGCCTGCCGCATGCTTTCCAGCAAGTCTGCCGGCGACATGAACGGCCGTTCAGTGAGGAAACGCAGGAAGACAGGAAGTGATGTCACAGACCTGGGTAACTGGACAGGTCGATGTTGGCCCAGTCCAGGTTGCTGGCGATACGGAAGCTTTCTTTCAGAGAGTCCGGGCTACTGAACCAGTCAGCTGGTACCGCTGAAGGTAGAAGAGGGGGTGAGGTTAATTTGGAAGGCAGTATATTGTATTTGTGATGCTCAACTTACTGCAATGAGGGGGGCGGTCCGTGTCAGGCGGGTGGGCCGCTGGAGGAGCCACAGGAGGAGGAGGATGAGGAGACATGGGCAGCAGAGTTGGAGTGTGAAGGGGGGTGAAGTCGTTGTTGGGTGCAGCCAGAGGAGTCACCTCAGCTGAAAGAGACAAAAGCATGTCAGGAGTCTCAGGTCATCGCCTGCAGCCGGGGGTCGCCACTCACACTGGGAGCCTCCTCTCTCCCGCATCGTCTTGACCAGAGACTTGAACGAGGCGTACAAGTCCGGCAGGTTCATCTCGTCAAAGGTGAATCGGAGCGGAGGATCCATGGAGGCGTTCAAGGAGACCACAGGAGCTGGACCGTGGGAGTGAGCGGGGGCAGAGCAGGCAGGGGTCACGGTGGGCACACAGGAAGCAGAGGTGGCAGGGAAGGAGAGAGCAGACTGAGAGTAGGAGGAGACCACAGGGGTAGAGGATGGCAGGCAGGCAGGAGAGAAGGTGGGAGGAGGGGGAGCCACCGGTCGCATGGTGGGGACGCATGGAGGGTGAGGAACAGGTGTGTACAGAGACTGCTGCTGGAGACAGACAGGAAGATAGTTGGACTCTGGGATGAGAAGATGACCGTGAATTACAACCTTGCAGGGGGGAGGAGAGAGCGAGGGATGATGAGGTGAAGGCTGGTGGGAGGAGCTCTGCTGCTGGGAGTCACACTGGGCGGCAGGTTGGGAGTATTGTGGTGAGGTACCTTGATCTGGGGCGCGTGAAATCTGAGTACATTTGAGGGTAAAAACAAAACAAAAAAAACAGAAGAGCAAAATTGTTGAGGATGTTTTTACGCGACATCATGACCACGTCGAAGCCTTACGCGAAAGGAAAAGGGTGAAAAACACAAAAAATTATTAGAGCTATAACTGTTGCAGTTTGTTATGGGACTTACAATATGGGTGCTTTGAGTCTTTTAAGTCCCTCAGGTGCAGGACGATTCATTCAAACACAACTACATTGGCACTTGGTGATGACATGATTTCAAAAAGATTTTGAGGAAATCTGAACCACGGAACAAGGAAGATAATGTGTCGAGTTTCGAATTATCATTTGAATCCACTAAACGAGTTTTGTTTTGTCTTTAAACACAAAAAGAACACACTACATGCACTTTGTTCAAAACAAAACTAAAAAACAAGCGTGTCCCTTCCCAACCCATCTATGGAGTCCTGTTTTGTTTTGCCGTTTGTGGTTGGACTCCCTCATTCTGCACTTGACTTTTTTTTTTTTACATCTTTCAACCCCTCTGAAATCGACAGTGGCTTCGGAGATTTCCGCAGTACAAGCAATCGACGCAGATCTATCAGTCATGAGTCCAAAAACTTTTCAAAACATTGGAGCAGAAGGAGCCACAGCTCCAGTTCAGGCTCGCTCCTACTGTCTGTTGCACAAGTGTGCTCCAGAACACTACTGCCACCTGCTGCTACCAACAATGTTTCAAAAGCTAAAAAAGGTAACTAATACAGAGAAAATAAATGTAGGGTGATGATAGTGGCAGTGTGGTGGTACATGAGCAGCTCACGTTGATGTTGTCAGTGAGGACCACTGACTGACTGACACGGGTGACATGTAACACACTCGAACAACGTAACGGTTTGCATATCTCATTCGAATGTAGTTGTTGTTAGCTGTGTTGTTAGCTGTCAGTATAGACAAACTGGTGGCACCACAAGGGGAGTGAAATCCATTCAAAAGATACTTCAACAAAGACTACAGACTTACCTCCAGACCTCCCTCCTCCTCCTCTTCTTTCGGGTGTGGACGTTTGGGAGCTCTCACTTGACTGATGACCCCAGGTCCGTCCATGGTCCAATAAGACCCCTTCAAAATCCAGAGCTCCACATAAGCCAGCATTCACTTGTCATACAGTGGTTTAAAAAAAAAAAAAAAACCTAGACATTGATGGGATTGATGGAGGATTTACTCGCACCTTGCCTGGGTCATTTTGAGGCCGCGGCACTTTCCTGAAGCACTTGTTGAGGGACAGGTTGTGACGAATGGAATTCTAGTGAAGAAAGGAAGACAGGTTGGATCATGAAGTGCATGTGAAAATGGGGTCAGATCCAGTTTATGAAAAACTGTCAACACATGATCACACTTCCCCACAACAGACAAGGGGTTTCGCTGGAACTCAGCTGAAGGGAACCAGGAAGTTCACGTCTTGCTGCACGCGCCAGATGATATCAGCTTACATCGCCTGTTTATAGAAGGTCCTTACTAAAAAAGGGTTCATCATGAAAAGAAGACCTAGCCAATGTGGTTGCCTCCAGCATGGAGGAAACTGAAGCAGCATTTCTTTTTTAGCTTCAGCATATGATGTGTGTGAGAGCTGGGTGCAGCCATCAGGGGAAGTGACTGATTCCCTTATTTAGACTGGCCCTTGCCCTCAGCCTCAGACTCTCTGCGGCCGCCCCACCTTCCATCCCCGGCCTGCGCGGCTGTAGTACGGGAAGGCATCGCTGATCCAGGTGTAGATGTCGTTCAAACTCAGCTTCCTCTCAGGCGAGGCTCCTATCGCCATGGCGATGAGAGTGGCATAGCTGTGAGGGGGTTTGCCTTTAGTGTTGGAAGGCGAGGGATCTGCCAGCGAAGTCAAGAGTTCACCGCTGTCTCTCCCTCTGTCTCTCCTCTTGTCTCTCTCCCCTCCGCCTCCTCGCTCCCTCCCCGAGCGAAGGCTGCTGATTCCCAGCTGAGGCAGCCAGTCGATGCTGGTAAGACTGGAGTCCAAGTTAGACGACATGGTGGGTCTGAAGAGGAAGCCATCATTCAGAAGTTTAGACCCTTTCACGACACAGCACTCACACGTGTCCCATGTGATCTTCTTGTAATACAACTCTGTCAACAGTCCTCTTGTCGGCTCCAGCAGCTACAGTTACATGCCAGTGTTATTTTTCCACACTCACACACACAAGCCTCCATTCATGAAGCTCTTCTTCACATTCGACTATTGAGCTCTGGCACATCTTTAATACAACACTTTGCTTACCTCTTTGTAGCCACTCGAGGGCCAAGGCCTCAGAAAGTCTTATGAATATGAAGTTGTCATCAGTTATGCAGAAGCTGAAGCGCCCCCCTCCCTCTCAGGAGTCTCCGCACAGCACCAGAACCATCACAGGGCCTCCAGCCATCCCTATTATCAGTCTAAGTTTGTGTAACGTTGCAGAAATAAACACAAAAACTTATCGAGATAGCTTCCTTTTTCTCTCCTTCCCCTCCCTTTCAGCCAGTTCAAGAATAACGTCACTCCCTCCTCCCCCAAAGTGACATCACCCAGAGCGCCCGCCTTTCCCACCAGCCGGTCCCCGCCTCTTCAGCTTCAGGTTTCTCAGCCCTTCACTTTTTCCACTCCGGGACATGCCTTTCATGAGTCGTGCACGAGACTGAAGCAGGCAGATTGAAAGCAGCAGCTCAACTTTATTGAAGCATTGGCTTTTGTAGTATGAGAGGGCATTTTGTACATTATTTGGTAAGCAGAGTGAGTGTGAGGCTACAGGGCGCTGAAGAAGGCGAGGAGGCCCGTGTCAGGAGATTGGTGCGCCAGAAGCTTCTGGATCTGGAAATAAAAACAGACAGATTACCCCTGACAGTGAACGTCGCGTAGAACAGGAGCTGAGATACTGAACCGAAACACAAATAAACATGTCTGCCTGACAGCATCACCATGTAGAGAATCTTCTGAAACCGACAGGAGAGTTTAACAAGGTTGAATTCACTCAAATTAGGTAGGTGCCCGAAGTATCCAAGTTGCAGGACAAGCAAAAAGAGTTCATCCAATACAGTCTATACCGCAAATAGGAGTCTGACCTCGAAGAAACATCAGCCTCTGTTTTAATTATTGGAATATAATTTTAGAATAAAGCTTTTCTGAGTCCAGTGTCAAAATATTTCTATAGAGCGGACCGGAATATTAGCCACACCCACTACATTTAAGAAGGAAAATAGATCTTGTTCATGTATGAACAGCACCGGTCTATAAGCCATGGGTGCAGTGGTGCTGTCTGCGCTGTAGAAAGGTCAGTGGTGCTTAAGAATGCATGAGGATCACTTGTTAACTAGTGTTGAAATTGGGGTCCAGCATCGAGACTGACTCATGAAACAAACTTGGCAATGTTCTGAACTTGAATCATGAACTCCTCACATCTTTTCTTTACATTAAAGCGCTGAAGTTCCAACACCAACACAAGCTTAACGTAGGAAAGAGTCTGGAAAACTGGTGTGGGGCATGACAATGAGCTGGCCAGCAGGTGAATTCTGAATTTAAATTTGAGCCAACAATATATTCATAAAGCTCTAGCAGGGCAACTATTTTCATGCTCATCAAAACTGGTTTGATTCCTCAAATCCAAACTGAAAAGTTACACTCCACTGTCACTCTGAGGAGATTTGCAGAGGGAAATAGCAAAGACAAAGTCAGCAACTTGGCCTTGAATAACACAAGTGTGCACTTGGACCAGGATCAAGCATAACTAGTACAGTACCTCCTTAAAGTTCGGGTGTTTGGCATCTTGGACCAGCTGCAACAGAACGGCCTCTGTGGTGGTGAGGAAGGCTCCGCTCTGCTTCAGCCGGGACAGAGCAAACAAACGGTCCGTCTGGCTGCAGAAAAGACAACATTTAAAAGAAGTATTGGACAATCTGGAACACTTACTTGGAACGTAACTCTTCATCTGAGGTAGAAAAGACATGGTCTTATTCAACCACAAAGACAAAAAACTAACCAAAGACAATATTAACTAATACTAATAAAAAGAATTAAGATTATAATTCAACTGGTTTTCCCCATTTTGCTACAGTCAATATTGACCTGAGGAACAGAGATGAAACAGAAGTGTCTTTACCTTCTAGAAGAAACAGCATCCGCCACAATATGGACCTCCATTCCCTTTTCAAGCAGGTCAAATGTAGTACACTAGTGGAACACAAATCAGGAGTAAAAGTCAAAGAAATGTTTAGCTTTAAAGACCTATTTTAATATTAATAACTTAACTCTCACTCAAACACTTCAAACATTTGACCAATAAGTCTTTTCAGAGGCCGAACTGAATGAAGCTCAATGGTCAAGAAATGAATAATAAAGTCTTGCTGTTTCATTTGCAACTATATCAAATTAATTAAATCAAATTAATTATTTGTGGTTGAACTGTGAAATCATCAGCATCAAGTAGGATGATTTTTTTATAAATAAACTTGGCATTTAAAAATACATTAAAAAATAAAAATAATTGATGGAAAAGATTATTTCTAGTCATAGTTATTTTACTATTTCAAGTGTCGTACAGTAATTTATTCTGTAATAAGAACCGTTATTATGAATTTTGATTGTGAGCAATATCACAAAATATTTGGAATATTTCCAGGCATTTCCAGCCCTAAACAAAGAATAACAGTATGGTCCAGGCAAAAGCTCATTATACAACTTTATGTGGAGCAAAACTCAACAGATCAAATTCCACCTCTCCTGTTTTAACCTTTTCTAGTTAATAGTTAGAGGTTTGCTCCATTGCACTGTCAAGATGAATATAGCCTGTAAATCATTGCCCTGTCACAGCAGCCGACAGCAGTGTGAGCCTTTCTCATGAGGTTTTTGTATGCAGTAATTCAGTCTTACCGCGATACAAGCATGCGCCTCAATTCCACACAGAATGGCCTGTTTGGGGTTTCCAAGGGCTTGGAGCTCCTTCTCCACGTCTTCACTCATCATGGTGAAGGAGGTTTTAGCGTGAGCCTTCAGACCCTCTGCTCCCAGCTCCGGCACCGTGGGGCCCAGGCCCTTAGGGTACTGCTCTGTTAAAATGGGGGGGATACCTAGGATACGGCTGGCCTGGAGGAGATGCAGTGGACCAGGTTTATTACCAAGTTGTGTGTGGTGTGTGTGGGTGAGCGCTTCACCCACTGACCTGGAGGAGTCTTGATGCATTGCTGACAATGTTGGTGAACTGGAAAATGTTGGGCCGGAACTTCTCCTGCATGTCACACAGGAAGAGAACTGCATCCTTGGTGGACAGTCTCCCGATGGCTGCCACTGCAAAAACAAACTGAGGGTGGGATTCAAGTAGCTTGCCACTTTTAAACAGGACAGGAACAAATGCACGCAGGGTTTAAATACAAATTACGATTGAGCATAACAGGTGGGAGTATAACGCCCTGAGTTATTTGAATGCATCACCATGAGCTTTTAATTCAATTTACGTCATTACGATCATTGACAGTCATCTCATCTGGATGCACGTCTGAAAGTGCTGACAAAGCTCGACAAACTTGTTCACTTACTTGAAAGTTATTTTTGTTGGAATCGTTTTATTGTCCGAAATAACAACGCCTGCAGCTCCGAGAAGACACCTGTGTTTGTAAAAAAAATAACACATAAGAACATACAAGATGATTAAAAGCGTTACCAAGCAAATCTAAATTCATCATATTTGGAAAACACAATCGATAACGCCATGAATGTCAATAGAATACTTCCAAAAGAACAAAGTTACCTAGCATGCAGCAGAAGAACAGGCACACTGAACTCTGTCACTCCTTAGCACCGCCCCACGCAACCCATGACCCAATAGAAACGTCTATGTAAGTTATTGACGTTTGCGATAACAAATAGAAAACCGAAGTTGTGGGCCAATGGTGTCGTAGGAACAGATGCACCCACTTCTCTCCAGCCGAAGATGTCTGACAATGCCGAGTCCCCAACAGAAACGCAGAAGGAGGATGCGCAGTCGCCACCAAGTGACGCAGGGGCAAGTGAAGACAAGAAGAAAAGTACGTCAGTTGATAAAGACTTTTATTTACAGAATGGGATTAAGAAACTCTACGCTTCGTTTCGGTATTGTCGAGATGAAGGCAGTTCCGGGTTTATGTCGCATGTCAGTGTACTGACACATATTTCGACCAATAGGATGATGTGACAACGTCATTGTGACCAATGCGCATTCAGAATTTTCTCACGTGGTGTAGTTGTTTTGGAGCGCTAAGGAAAGCTAATGCTATTAGGTCACAAATTCTTGACTGGTCTCTGATTATGAAAACGCGTAATATATATTATAAATATTCGGTTATTCAATCGTCATGTATGCCTATGACGACTTGTGAAATTGTCGTTTTCTTAAGTCGTAACGTGATTTAGTTCTTAAATGTTTCAAAAGTCGGTGTTTTACTAATATGGTGTTAGCTAATATTGTTAAATGTCCTTTATTTGTCCCTACAGTTAATGAAATTACTTTTAGTAAAACCTATGTATGACTCAAAATTAATAGGTGGTGATTCATATCTGAAGCAGTCCATTCTACAGGTATGCATAACGTCATAATTCATCATAATTCATTGTAAATCAATATTTACGTTAATGATAATTCAAAATGTTTCATAAATTTCAACTTTCTTGGTTTTGCTTTTGACTGAATATGGATAAAATGGATACCGTCTTTTATACTAGATTGAATTGGAAATTGCAAAATCTGTTCCTTTTTTTTCTTACAGTTGACGTGCTTTTAAAAGCTGTGGGCGACACTCCAATAATGAAAACAAAAAAATGGGCGGTGGACAGAGGAAGGACAGTGATCTCACTCTCTCAGTTCATCGCTCGCTTCCTTAAAATGGATGCAAATGAGCAACTGGTAGGTTAAATCATTGGTTAGTTAAACTAATAGCACGCTTTCGAAGCACACTTCCCATTCATTGTGTTATTTTATCATTTCAGTTCATCTACGTGAACCAGTCTTTTTCTCCGTCACCAGACCAAGAAGTGGGAACACTTTTTGATGTGAGTACCAACTTCATATCCTTAATATCCTGTCCTTAATTTCATTAAATTAAAATGTTCAACCACTTCAAATATTTGTCGGAAACATGATGCATTCACTGCACAATGGCTGGCTTTCCTGGGATCCTGATTTATATGCATTATTTTACAGTTTTTTTTCCTTGCCACTAACATTTACACCAAACCTAACATTCAAATAAGATATAAAGTAGTATTTCGTACCTTCATTAATGCATTTTTTGTAATATATTCTTAATTTTTAGTAAGTGATGGAATATGTGGATGTTTTGTGTCTTGTGGAATTAATTCCTTAATGCAGCATTTAAACTGTTTTGTTAGCATTTACATGCCTTTCTTGCTTGTGTTAGTTTTGACCTTCCAGAGACTTTTTGCTGTCATTTTTTTTTCACATTATCAAAGTTTTGTTTCGCTGAATATTTTTTCTATCTCAAATTTTAACTGAATTGTTTTTTTTTTTTTTACCCTAACTTCCTTTTTGCCATCCATTTATAGAGGTAGTTGTACTTTCTGTATTAGTAGTTTTTATTTTACACTGATCACTATGAAGGTTGCATACGTATAACAGGTTGATATTATCGTTATTATATCGATATTGTCATTTTCTATTTAATATTTGATGTTGCTATTGGAAATGTTAATCTATATAACTGGAAGTTGTCACAGTTTCAACCAGCCTGTCTGCAATGGGAACCATCTGAGAAAGGCAAGCAGTGCGCCAGCGACTATATACACGGCACTGGCACTAATGTACCTCAAATTTATGATTATTATTTTTGAAATGGATCATTCAGATATGAAGGTGTATTGATGGACATGTGAAAACTAGAGGGCTGCAATGACTCCATTATAGTCAACTATAGTCGACTGTCGGGACAGCAAACCATTCAAACTATATTTAATTATTGCCATTAAAATGTTAAGTATGTAAACAAGAGCACTTGACACGATACAAGTGTTTACTATTTACAATACTATAAATGGTGTTCGTCATCCCGTCATAAACATCATATGCCAACAAGTTGACGAATCGTAAATATAATGGGGACTAGTCGGCTGCCAAGATGGTTGTAATTTAACACATAACTAATGTTTGTGACAATTTACAGGCAGATGTGACTCGTCACAACACTGTTCTCATGAGTACGATGTAAAATAGTTGTTGCTTGCAGCCCTACGGGACGACACAAAGATGGTTTAGTATCTCTTAGGATCCACATGGTGACAAAATGTATGTAGCAGCGCACAATGGAATTCAATTTCTGCATTTGACAGCGAAAGGCGAACACAGTTTTTAGTTATGGTCCAGCAGAGCGATGGACTGTCATAACCAGGAGAGGGCGCCAGCATAAGGGAGCCTCATTTGTCCAAATCCTTCACCACTGATTAATGTCCAGATAAAAGACAGTTAAGACCCCAAAGTCCAGCATTAAGTGGACTGTTGAACATCCCCTCTCTCTCACTACTTGCCGGTTCCAAATCTAATCAGCTCTTGTGTGTGTGTTTTTTTTCTGTCTGTCTTTCAGTGTTTCGGCAGTGACGGCAAGTTGGTTTTACATTATTGCAAGTCCCAGGCGTGGGGTTGAGACACATCTGGAACATCACAGCCTGCTCATAATGTGTCTTTTTATATCTTGTACATGTTGTAAATAAATCAAATCAAACATATTTCTCACTTCTGTGTGTCTTTCGGCGTTACTAGATTTTGTTGTTGTTGTTGTTCGAACCACTGGTAAGAAATGAAGATGGGGAGCAACAGAGGGACTTTGGAAGGATTAAAAGATAGAAGGACAGAAAAGTGAAGGCGCAGCAGTGCAGTGGTGCGGGGGGACCGACGCTGTCACTCTCACTTCCACGCCAGAGTGTTGGCCAAGTGGATTAACAGCGAGGGAGAGGTAAGACTCACGGATGCTCATGAGGAGGAGAGGAGCACTGCTGACAGATGCCGGGGCAAAGATGAGGACACCAGTGTCATGGAGATTCTGCTCAAGATGAAGAGACCAACCTTATGTGGATTTTTTTAATTGGGACAGAGATGATCCTGTCTGGATTTTTGCAGGAGACGACCCAGAACACTCGGAGCATTGCACTTAGGGTTTTGGTGAGTTTCTAAATTTAAAGTAGTCTTTTATATATTTACATTAAAGAGTTCAAGTTTATATTTACGGTGACGTAACAGTTTCTTCTGCTGCATACATTTATAATGTATCAAATACATTTCTTTTTCCTTTGGGAGGTGAGTATGACAGGTGAGAAATGGATCAATGAATTGCTATAAAACTATGAATGACTACATTTAAAACTCAAACATCAAGCATTCTTATACATAGGTTTTCTAATTTCCATATATTTTTTAAGGAAATACACAAACAACATCATTTAAGTTGGCTTTGGCAGAAGTCTGAACATCTGGAAGCACTAGATAATAATATGACATGCTCAAACTATTTGATCCTTTCTTTGATTCTCATATAATTCGTGCCAGTATTTACAGCTCAGTATACTACTAGATGCTGCACCACCTCATTTTAAGTTGTGTCCGTTCACTTGCGATTATTATTACTTTTACTTATTGAACTTATTATTCAGACTTCTGCTCCTTCTAAGGTCAGTTTGGTGGGAGCTGTGAACCCGTGGCAGGGTCTCAGGTTAGCTGGAGAACACTTGGTGTCCACGGCAGACCTCACCGTCTACTGTAAAATGTAGCACTGAAATCACATTCATTCTGGGAACTCTTCTTTCCCTCAACCTCTCAACCATCACCAAGATTATTATCTTCAGTCTCAAAACTTCACTAGCTCCAATGACTATGATGTGATATTCCATTGTTTTTATCTTGGGTCCAGGATTTATTCATTTATCTGTCCGTCTGCTGTTCTGCCAGGGGCTGTCCGGGTGACGGACATCAGCAACAGCCAGCAGACATGGTCAGAGTCCATTTCACTTCAATATAATGAATGTAATTCTTCAGCACTATAGAGAACATGCAGGGCTGGTTTGCTGTTTTAGTCTGTGGCTCAGTAAAAGCCCAGAGTTTCTTCATCATGGGGCGATAGATTGTCGTTGTACTATACCAATTTTAGCCGACTTGTAACCTGGAAATCCTCTACGATACGTTTCATCACTGCTGCTGCTGCTGTATTCATCTAATAATTAGACATATTGGAACCAATATAAGCAGCTTCCTGTCGAGTCCTCACGTCTCCCTGTTGATGCCCACAGGGAATGGGGATCCACCTAAATCTCCTCTTGTTCACTTGTTTCATTCTGTCCATCTGTGCTTTCCCACGTGCATCAACCCTGGAGCATCTTATCCCGAGCCCCCCTCCACCCTCTCCGTCCTCCTGCTTTTAATCTGGCTGACTTTACACTCATGGCTTTGCTGCTGTAGTTACATCACTCTCGTAGGCCCATTTAAACCTGGCAGACCATTGGCATTTAAGAGCAAACCCAAACATCTGTTCCTCCTTCTGAAGCTGTCGTCCAAATCTCAAAAATCTGCCCTCTGCTGGCACCGCGACCCCGCCTCCTTCCCCTCCCACAGTGAGGCCATGCTGGAGAGTTTGTCAAGACGCTCCCGCTCCCTGCTCTCCCTGACCTTAACCTCTCTGGCTCTGGCCCTTTCCATCCTGGCCCTGTGCACCTCCTACTGGTGCGAGGGAACACACAAGGTGGTGAAGCCCCTCTGCCTGTCGCCTGTCAAGATGAAGAACTGCGGTCAGAACAACAGCGAGCCATACACCACAGGTACTGAGAGCTCTTTGAATCACATCCTCCTGCTGAAGTCACAATCATTTCTGAATGTGCTTGTGGCCCTAATATAGTGAATAAGGAACTCTGTCTTTACATGAAACCTGTCACGAAGCCCCTGCATTTGTTCATGCTGCCAAAAAAAAAAAAAACAACCTCTTGGTTTGCTTGATCTTACTTTTCATTTAGGTTGACCTATGATTCACTTTGACTGGGACCTGAAATAGAGACTGAATGACAAAAAGTGCCCGCAAACACATCCAGCGTGCTTTTATCGGTTAGTTTGGTCGGCCAACTAATCAGACCTTACCCATGATCCAACATAGAAGCTGTGTTTGGCTTTTGGAGCCCAAACCTAGGAACCTTGGAGGTGCCAATCATTATACATTCTAATTTAAAAGTATTGGGTGTTTTTTTAATTCATTCCCCTGCCTTCACACGGTTGGGGTACAGCTGGGGCATCAAGTGTAGAGGCTTCTAACCTGAGGAGAACTGACGTGTTCCCTCATGTCAGTTTAATATGCCATGCCTTGAATGCCTCACCAAGCAGCCACCTTGGAGACATCTTGACAAGATGTCTGATCCACCATCCGCCTGACTTCCTGTGGTGCAGCATTATTTACCTCCAGTTGGCTGAGCCTCTCACTCTTTCTCTTGGGGAGAGTCCAGGCTCCCTGCATTTTAATTCCCCTTTTTAGTATCGTGCAAACGTGCCTATACATAGTTCCACTATGCACGTTTAAATATTTTGTTTTGACATACTCTACATTATGGACTTCACATGATCTACTGCAGCAAATGGGGCACTTTGGAGGGGTGTGTTCCCGTAGTGAAGTCAGGACTGCAGACTTCCAGTTTTACCTTTATCTCTATATATGCATCTATCTATATATATATATATATATATATATATATATATATATATATATATATATATATATATATATATATATATATATATATATATATATATATGCCCCATTTCCCCATTTGCCGCAGTAGATCATGTGAAGTCCATAATGTACATTCCCTGTTTATTATTTATTTTCATTATTATTATTATTATCATAATAATAATAATAATAATAAAGTTGTTGTTGTTGTTGTTGTTGTTGTTGTTGTTGTTGTTGTTGTTATTTGGACTTTGATCATCTCAAGTGATGAGGATAATTTGAGAAAAGCATCACTTCATGTGAATTTTCTATTTCTTTTTCCTTCCCTGACTACACTTGATGGTCTCTGCTCTCTGTTCCAACAAGCGACTAATACCTTAAACCAATCTGACCCTGAACAAGGATGACCCGTCAGGCTTCCCCACCCACAGCGAACTCTTTGTCCTTGGTATTCTTTTATATGTATTCATCTATTTTTGGGCCCTGCACCTTGGTCCGACAGTGGACTTAATTGTGGATTAGTCTTAATCTGATGGTTTGAGGTCAGCTCCTGAAGGTTTAACATGGCCTTCTCTCTGCTTCTGACTATTTTTCTGACAGATATCTTTAATCCTCTCTGGGGTTGACAGGTTTACTGCACAAAAAGTGTAAAAGTGAATCACCTTGTACTCATTTTAAAAGGATATACCTCAGCTGGACGGAGGGATTCTGCCCTACGTTGCTCTGCGAAACACATGATTGTTTTTTCTCATTATTTCTCTGGTGAAGTCGTTGGTGTATGTAAGATGAAATCCAATCAAACCACACGAAAGCTAAATGTCAAAGGTCAGCTGTAATGACTAGACGTACAGCCATCCCATAAAAGGTGTGAAACAATGAATTGTTAAAGATGAATACATTTTTTAACCATCACGTGAACACTATTACTGGTCAACTAGCATTGTACTAGTTTTCAAAGCAAGAATTTTAAAGCAAAAATTGAGGGATGTTCCATATTTGTTGCCATCCTTGTCAGCCATAATTGTTTACTGGATTCCCATGGTATCAAGCTTCGTTCCCATGATGGTCTTAAAGATCTTACTCTGCCAGCGAAACAATGAACTTCAATTTGAAAAAAACATTGGCTGTTTGGGATCATATTTTCATCACGTGCTGATATGCTTTGAGAAGTGTATTAGCTTTTTTTATCCTCTAATCCGAGGCTTGCGGGGGAGCCTATGCCAGCTACTTTTGGGCGAGAATCAAGGGACGCACTGACCAGGCAACACTGAGACAACTATTCCCACACACCGACAGACAGTTTAGAGTACTCAATTCTGTATGTTTTTGGAGTGTGGGAGGCAACCAAAGTGCCCAGAGTAAACCTACAGTCAACAAGCACAGAGAGGACATACTTGCTTGATACAGTAGGGTTGAGGGCTGCTGCAGGTTTGTAACTGCAGTTGCATCAAAATGACCCTTTTAAACCGTTCAACCATTCTGTCTGACCTTCTCGACTCCCTGCCACATATTTCTACTCACATGTGGTACATAGACTGCATAGAGCAAAAGTTTGAAGAAGGTGTCACAGGGTGTTGCTTGTGTGCGGGGTGTTCTCACATAATCTGGAACAGCATGCAAATGTGGATGAACCAGGAGCTTCTTTAGAACCAGGGTAAAGTGTCCTGGTTCCTCTGAGCTTGTTCTGTTTGTACAAAAGATTCTCATCAAAAGTTGAACAAGAACTCTTTTTTTCTCAACTCCTGGCTTTCCGAAATAGAGACAATTGACCCAGGATCAGTGACCCAGGATCTCAAAAGAATGTTATAGTACTTGATAATCGCAGTTTAATGGTATAAGACTATTTGCCACAAGAAGCCACATTTTTCAATTTGAATGAATTTGGTATATTACTTACATACACACATTTAAACAACAAAATATTGTTTGTTTTGCATCGGTCTGACTAGCGCTATAAATCATGATGGTGGCTACATTCAAGTTTTTATATCACCTTATTTAAACTAAAGCTCTTTTAATGTCTTGAAAATATTTCTGTAAGAATTTCAAACGCATTCAGAGTAGTGGAAACTCTGGCCATTGTGTCGCGAAAAACATCCCTGAACATCGCCTGTTTATTATCTATTTTCATTATTATTATTATTTATTACTTGGACTTTGATCAGCTCAAGTGATGAGAATAATTTGAGATAAGCATCACTTCGTGTCAATTTTCTATTTCTTTTCCCTTCCCTTACTACTCATAATAAATGTTAAAGAAAAAACATTTGTGCTGGTTTTGCCTCACAGAAAGTCCAACTCCGAACCCCTTCAATCGGACTCTGTCGCCTGCCAGAAGAGAAGAGCTTGCGAAGATCAGACAGAGACAGTTGGCCAATGCTGTCCATTACATCTGGGAGACAGGGGAGGACAAGTTCGCGTTTAGATACTTCCACACAGGCTTTTGGGAGAGCTGCGAGAAACACAATGACGGTAAGTGAGAAACAGTCCTTTCAGTTGTGCTGCTGCTGCTCATGATGTCAGACAGACTTCCCCTCAGTCCAGCTCTTGGCCTCCGTCTAGTGCGGTAATCCAGGTTAGCGCTTTGTCCCAGTCCCACTGCCGACAGTCAAAACACGGAGTAGAGTTTGCCAGAAGAGATCACCGTCAAAGACTAGATGCTGAGGGTGTCTGACAGAAGACCAAGCTGCGAGCTAAGATGTGTCCGCAGCAGCCATGTTGATGGGAGGGTGGAGGGTAATCCTGACACTCAGCCCACACAAGCCAAAAAGAAAAGTTCTGCTCAAGTGTCATTTCTAACCTGGTTATCGCTCTTGGCAGGTGAGGTATGCAGGAGCTTCATAGATTTAACTCCCGGGGAAACTCAAGGTAAGAGTTTCACGATGCAACTGCTCCATAGAGAAATGTGACTGTTCCTCTTGGACTGGGTTTGGCAGGCGTTCTCTGGTTGTCCGTCATCTCAGAGTTCACCTACATCGGCCTGCTGGGAATGGGCTTCCTGCTGATGTGGCTGGAAGTGTTGTGCGCTCATAAAGAAATGCACGCTCTTAAAATCAATGCGTATGCAGCGATATGTACCGTTCTGTCGGGTGAGTCGGGAACTCTAGCAAAGCTGCCGCGCTGCAGCTTTTGGTTTAGACTCTAACTTTTCCTTACTGTCCTCCAGGTCTTCTCGGGATGGTGGCCCACATGATGTACACAACTGTGTTTCAGATGACCGTCATAGTGGGACCGAAGGACTGGAGGCCTCAGACATGGGACTATGGCTGGTCATTTGCGTAAGTGGATGCTATCCAATCGATGCACTGCTTCCCATCACCATGAATCATTTACGCCAACTGGCTGCTCTCTCGATCCATCCATTCATCTTCCATCTGTTGCTTACAAGCTGGGGTCTGGAAGGTATTGGAAGATGTGTGTTTGTGTCCATGGTTGCTGTGTCGCCCGGACCTCTCCACCCATCCGAGCTTGTCCAGGTTAACATGACAATCCAAGTGTGTTTGGAAAAAGTCTAATGTTCTTCCTTTCTTCTAGCCTTGCCTGGGTGTCCTTCAGCTGCTGTATGGGGGCCGCCGTGGTGACGCTCAACTCCTACACCAAGACCATTATCGAGAGACGTCGCAGGCAGAGGTTGCGCCTGGAAGAAGCTAGAGCTACCACTCATGCCCCGTCCTATGAGGAGGTGGTCCCCGGGGGCGGGCTCTACTCCGTCAGTGGCCTATTACAGTGTCCGGACGGCATGATGGACGTGGCCTGGGCTCAGAACGGCGGCGTAGTGGGAATGGGCAATGGGGACGTCCCCACACTGGTCTTGGTGGGAGGCTGCGGACCAGAGGGCTGTGAAGACTGTGAGAGGGAGATGGACGAGATGGAAGACGCCATGGAACGTGTGGACTCTCCTTGTTGATAGACCACTTTCTAACCCAAGTCTAAAGGGACCAAGAACCCCTCATAGTTTTCCCCCTCACTTACAAGACCTTTCAATGTAAATGGAGCTCGAGAGCCAGTG
Source organism: Synchiropus splendidus (assembly GCF_027744825.2). Lineage (NCBI taxonomy): Eukaryota > Metazoa > Chordata > Actinopteri > Syngnathiformes > Callionymidae > Synchiropus > Synchiropus splendidus. The sequence goes on along the minus strand of NC_071345.1, from coordinate 12,113,194 downwards.
ACTTTGAAACATATCAGAATGTATTGATGCCACACTGACTTGCAAGACTGTCTGGATTTATCAGTGCCTCACGGTCGTGCGGTTGAAAACTCACTCTGTTGGACCTCAGCTTTAACATTGCAGGGAAAATGGTTTCTATTTTATAAGTCTATCTGACTGTTGACAACATATAGTTCTTGCATTTCTGTGATTTATTTATAACTCTAATCAGAGAGCATTGGAAGGGAACAAACATTTTGCTGTTCTGTGGAATAAACTTTCATTTATTTGTAACACTTTTATCGAGTATGAAGTTCTCCGTTGTTCCACCCTGTGAGTGGAGCTCTACCTACGTGTGCTTAAAATTGCTTGTCAACTGGGAAGTCACTGTCACCAACGTTAATCTATGTGCGACTTAATCTGGAGTGAGCCACAAACTTGGTCAGTCTGGACACACAAATCTCATCTTTTCAAATCCCACTTTAATTTGTGGCCCATAATTGGATTTCTGGCCGATACGTGGCCACACGGCATGAATGAGAAGGGTCAGGTTGGAGTCACGTGTTCACGGAAAACTGCTGAATTGGCAGATCACAACGGACCGAGGACTCAACAAGCCTTTCAGAAAATGGCCAGAGGCAGAAAGCTCCTCAGTCACGGAGCTATTGGTAACAATTGTAGCTCCAAATATTTTCCCTGGAGACGCCCAATGAGGTAGACGCTGGATGTCTTCTCACTGGGACCTCGCTGCTTCACATCCAATGAGCCTCTAGATCTTATCCTGTCTAAGCCTTTGTCTTTCTGATTCCCCACATTTTTGTCAACTTGCGTACAAGTGTTACATGTTCAGCCACGAGCTTCTTCACACATGCATGAGCTGCCGCATGAGTTAGACCCACGGCGATGGGAAGATTAGAGATTTTGAAAAGTCTGCTCAGTGATGTTGAACAGAAGATTATGGGTAAACCAGTAATCCTGAGTTGGACGGAAATACGGCGGAGAAGAGTGATGGAGGCATGTGGTGGTGGAGGCTGCAGGTTGCTGAGGTCGGAATATAAGTTGGAAGGAAGCGTCAGCACGCAAGCCTTTCATACATGCTAAAAACCCTCACCCTGACAAATCCCCAGTTTTGCTGTCGCGCTGATAAAAACAATAAATGCCTTTCATTCAGATTCAATATTTACCTTCTGCCTAAATATCAAGAGAGTGTCTGCAAGTTTTAGATTGGGGCTAATCCTGGATTTACCGCCCGGGATGACAATCAAAAAACTTAAGACCTCGCACATTTTTGTCGTCCGTCGGCTGACTGTTTTAAGGTCAAAGATATTCTTTCCCATCCAGCTTACTACGCTAAAATATTTGGCTTATATTTATCTTCTGATGTGAAGCGACTCAGTCTGCTACTTATTTTTTCATACTGAAAACACAATGTTTAAAACTCAAAGCGCAGTGATTTCAACGTGTAGTGTTGCGGAGCCACTGTGCTGGGAGTGTTCAGTAGAGGGCAGTGTGGAGATCAGGGCGAGGCAGGTGTAGTTGGTCTGGATTAACGAATAAAAAAAAATTACAGATGTTTATTTTAAGTGTTGTTATCTACGCTTTTATTTTGGATCACGGATTACTCCTTTTAGAATTCATTTTGAAAGACTTAAACTCTCAAAAGGTATTTTAAAATGTATTGTATTTTTCCGAGAGACTAACAAATGGTGGTAAAATATTATGTTTCATTGAATTTTGAGGCAGTCTTTTGACAAATGTATAGATTTTTTGTCATGTTGTGCTTAACATGCCATGTTCCACAGCCCTCCACCTCCACAGCAGCCCTCAGAATTATAGTTGAACTTGAGCTGGTCTCTTTTAAGTCCTGAGCTTTTCATTTTAAGATGTGGTTCCTGTGAGTTTGAGTCGTCATTCAAAATGACATGAACATTTTCGTAACACTTAAAATGATAGTCAGTATTTGTGTTTTATATTGAGAACATTCGAATAAAATGTATATAAAGCGAAACTATATTTTAGCAAACTACTTTATATTATTATATTTAAGCGCATGATGTTATGTGTAATTCTACTTGTCTTTTTTTATAATGTTTGTGATACAAAATTTAACAGTTAAGACAGATCCTTCTGTCTTTTGGCTCAGTGCAAACTCACATTAGTCTCAACATATTGTGTGGCTTCTTAGGAAATGCAACTGCCCACCCTGACTCACTTTTTTTCTTAGCAGGTTCTATGCATTCTAGACTATATAAATAATTTGTCTTTGCAGCAGAAAACTAAATTCTAACCTTTAAGATTCAACCGTTCCAGCCATGTATTCCACCTGCTCTTCTACAGTGGTGATCAGATGCAGCCATGAGGTTATTGGTTTGTTCCAGTAAGGGGAAAATAATCACACTACAAACCTTATTTTTGGATTGTTTATGTCCAATGTCAAACAACAACAAGCCATTTTTTTGATTCTCACAGCTCTGCTTTTCTTCAAATAATTTCTTTAATTCAATTCAATCATCAACAAGCGGTCGGTCTTTGTAGGTCACGTGCTTCATACGATCAGTGTCCAAACATTTTTCTAATTTTAGAAATATCTTCATTTTGGAGAATGAATTCAGAAAAATGTCAGAATTCAGTGACACGAATATAGCATCCCAGATCTGAACGCAAGACTTGAATATGTTTAAGATGTCGAACCTTGTCTTAGCTGCAGTGCTAGAATCCAACTTTCATATCAGAATGTATCACACACAATGGAATTCTGTCGTCCGATATCATAATTGCAAAATAAAAAAGTGCATCCTTAATTTCCCTCTATAATATTAAAGCTTATCCGATCTACTACATTTAAACCTACCATCCAACACATGGTCACTGCTTTGTCCTCGCTGCTTAACAGGCTAGGTGGTCATAATGTTTTGTCTGAGACCCTGGTGTATTTAGTTCAAACGACAAACTATGGTGAACCAAACTGACCATGCTGAAACGGAAAGGTTTCATGGAACAAAGACACTGTTGAAACAAGTAATTACACAAAAGAGAGAGGAAGAAGACGAAGATCCTCGGAGTCTTCACTGTTTTATCGGTTCGTAATGAATAAGACGCATCGCGTTTTCGTTCTCGATCACTCCCTTGATGAACTCTCCCTCCGCCAGGCGCTCTAAGTGGAGAAAGCCAGAATGTCAGTGGGGAAAACCAGTGAATGCTCGACATAGTTAAGAGTCTTAAAATGCCATTTGGATCTCCAGTATCAGCGTGGAGTCGCCTGAGGTTCATATCTGACATAATCGGCACATTACAAAACTCGCATGACACAATCCCTGCCGTAACTGTGCTGGTGTCCCCAGGTGGATTTGTTACTGCTATTGTTATTTGCTCTAAGAGTAATCTTCACTACAGGATGTTGGAACAGCTGCTCTGGGGCTTATAGATTTTTTCCATGTTTATCTGGCTCTAATTTGAGTAAATAGTACTTGTCATGCACATGCGCCGCATACCGTTGTCTTTCTTTTCAAAGTAGGACCACAGCTTGTTGGCCCTCTTCTCGGGTGTGTTCTCGTCCTCGGGCAGCTTGGTCTGCTCCTCCTTGGGGATCAGTTTGAATATGGCCTGGGAAGAGAGAGGACACTTACCTATAATAAACTCACAATAAAGACACGGCAGCTTTGACATCAAGCCAAGACACGATTAACTCGCTGCCATCTGGTGTTCGACAACTTCAACTAGCCTCAATTTTAGGGTAATTAGTTTTCCAAAAACGACCACTGGAGAAAATGGGACCGCATGTTATGAGCATTTTTGTTAGTTGCGACTCATATTTCACTTTAATTTACTTTTTCCAACCTTATAAAGCATTTAAAAAATTTTGTTTGGACAGCCACGTCGCAATATTTATTACTGTAATTTTTAATTTTTTTGTTACTTTTTGACATTTTTTGTTTTTTTTTTTTAGTAGTTTTTTGTGTCTGGCTTATTATATTATATTTATTTCTGAACACATTAGTCCAGCTCTTTGTAAGCGTTTCACATCGCTGCCATTGTTATATTCACTTTCTTGTCTTTCCTCAGACTCTGTGGGATCCAAATAAGTGAGCAAATTATTAATCGTTTATTTTGCTACAATGGCATTATTTTCAGATGATATGGATGCATAATAAAAAACAAATGTTTTACCTTTTTAAAGAGAAATAAAAGTGCTGGTGATATAAAATTGAAACCAGCTACATATGGTATTTCCGGCCGGCAACACTGATGTCAGGTCATTTTCACCCATGCATTCGTGGTCACGTGATCTTCGATGTGTTGCGGCTGCCTCCATCAGTTACTGATATAATATTATCATAGTTTTGCAACATCAGCGTTCGAGGGTTAACCATGTAAGGTCACTGAATTTTGAAATAGAAAGCGGAAATGTGGGTCAATTGAAATGAATAAAGGAAGTAATTGATGTTTGCCAAATAAAGTGATTTGATGTCTGTAGACAATGATTTTTATTTTTATTGTTTTTTGTTTATTGTAGTTTGTTTCAGTTACATGAAATTAAGTTGATCAAATACCCAAATATTTTTAAGCTGCTGTGGTAATGTTGCCGAGGCTTCTCTTCAACACTTAAGTACAGATGTGTGTAAGTACACTTAAGTACATGAGTTTTATTTTACAATTTGAAAAGGTATAACTATACATTAATTCATTACCATGGTGTGCCACACACAAAACACTCCATTATTTTGTTTTATAGAACGGTAACAGAACACTGATCATGTCAATAAAGTCAACTTCACAGGGGGAGAAAAAGCATATTTAACATTACAACACACAAGTAAATCAGCAGTAAAAAGTGCAATATTACAGTTTAAAAAACAACAACGGCAAGGAGAAAAAAACATGAAATTTCCTTAATTTACTGGCAATGTTGTATGAATGCACTAATTTAGGTTGAGCACTGCAGTGACTTTATGGTATATTTTGGTATATTGGAATGAGACAATGAATGATGAATTTTGTTTTCAAAATAAAGGATAACATGAAAACAGTAAATAAATAGACAGTGATGATATGAAGTACAAAAAAGGCTAAATAAATCTTGAGAAGACCATCTACAGAAAAAAGAAAATAAATCATACATAGAGATCAATAGCTTCAGTGCAAGAAGGAAAAGCCAAACATCACAAATGAAGATTTCAAAGTAGCCCAGCAATAGAGCGTAGTAAAGTATATCTGTGAGAAAGTAGTCCCAACTACCAAATTTCAAGGTCTCATCTGTTTAACTCAAGTGTTCCTTTACATAACTGTACTTAAGATTTGAAATTAGGCTCCAAGTTTGTGAGTCGGTCCTGAGTGTGTACAGCACGTTCAGCCATGTGCAAGTACAAGATTTATCCTCGACAGCTTGATGTTTAAGATGAAGTGGTTGGCTCAGATTAATAAATCAAACACGGCACCCCCGCGGACAGGCAGAACCCTCTTTGGTTCTCGCCAATTTGCGCCTCAAACGTTCAGCCAAAACTGTAAATGATGAAGTGGTTGTGCACTTCAGGCTGTTCAGTGTCCTACTTAGAGAGGCAACGCTCAGCTCCCACATTTAAGACACCTAGATTAACATGGATTAGAGCCAAGACTCAGGACTCAAGCCAAACAACCAATATGTTGTCTATTGCCTCCAAATCTTCCCCCTCTGTCCTACTGTTCAGATTTTGGTCGTCTCTGGCTGCGTAGGAACCGTTCAGGAAATGAAAAACTTGCTTTTACTGTCAACCAAAATCTCAACTTTCAATTTATTGGCACTTCAAAGTCTTACTTGCACTTCTGTTTGGTTCACAAGTGACTTTCAACAAGTAATGTAGTCCCATATACAGGATACCACCACTGTGGTGCCCTTTTGTGTTATATTTTCACAGACTTGATGGAGCTATTTCGGTAGTTTTAAATACAAATACACGTGGACGTCCAGTTGGCAGGGCTTTAAATCTTATTACCCTGCCGGATTCCAGCAGATTGCTTAATACCTGTTAATTCTGTGCGGTAATCTTTGAAAAACACCCGAACAACTACTCCAATTATACAACACATCTCTCAAACAACTTGACTTTAAACAAAAAAGTGGGTCAGGACGTGGAGCCTTCTTAAGAGGTGGACTGCTTAACCTGTAATCACAGAGATTACCAGGAGTTTGGGAATCAGATGGGATGACAATTAGCACCTACGTGTCACCAACAGGACGGCGTCTAGCAAACAGGAAGTGGTCTTACGTGAAAACATGACCTGAAATTGAATGATTCCAGTGGAACATATACCATGAGAGTCCTGTAGGAAGCACACGTGGCAAGATCATGGGCAGCACGGCGCTTCGGTGGTGGTGAACTGGCGTGCTACCAGGTATAACCATAACATTAGCAATATCACCCGAATATGTTTCGGAATAAGGATGATTTGGTCTTGTTTTTAAAGGATATACTGATAATGTTCATTGATGCCAGTCACATGTTGGAATCTAAAACAACAACAATATTGACTGAAGATGAAGATGGATGATGGATGGCTAATGGAAGGAGCGGTGGAAAGGTGGTTGCATGAGCAGATCAGATCAGACTGCAGATGAAGACATTGTGGTGGGTGGAGCTATGGCTGGATGAGAGAAAACTGGACGGACAATGGATGGAAAGATGGAGGACAAATGGACCAACAGCAAGAGGAATGACAAAGGAGGTTGAAGTTTTGATGTCGGATGGATGGATTGATTTAAAGACAACAAATGAATGGACAGGTGGAGGGGTAGAGTTTATAGAAAGGGATTTGGATGGATGGATGGATGGATGATGGATGGATGATGGATGGATGATGGATGGATGGATGATGGATGGATGATGGATGGATGATGGATGGATGATGGATGAATGATGGATGGATGGATTTAAAAACAACTAATGAATGGACAGATGGAGAGGTAGAATTTATGGAGAAGGATTTGGATGGAGTGATGATGGATGGATGGATGGATGGAATGCCAATAGTTGGCAGACTAATGGAGAGATATTAATGGATGGATGGGCACTAAGAAAGGAAGAAAATGACCAGATGGATAGGAGAGGATGATATATTGGCATGGATGAGAGGCAGAATCCATAAAGAGTGTTGGGTTATGAAAAGATGGATGGGTTAACTGAAAAGCTGATGGGATAGAGAGATAGTGATGGATGGATGGATGGATCTATAGCCATTGGGTAGACAGACTGGTAGGGAGAGGGTTGGTCGGCTGTGCTTCAGATGGAGGTCTGAGAGACAAAGACCAATTTTGGATGTGATGGAATCCACCTGATGATCTCTCTAAAAATAAATCTTCACTGATGGCAGAAGATCAGGGCGACTAAGGGAGTAAAGTAGTGAGCAGCATTCTTTTCTGGGCCTGCTAAACCTGTAATCACAGAGATTAGCTGGAGTCTAAAACATCCACATTAGAGAAGTAGAACATCCATTCTGTTCGATCAATAAAGGAAGCATCACCTGCATGGATTATAAAACGTGGAACTTCACCACGAGTTAAGTTTACACCGAGCAACACCCATCTCTAGTTCTTGGACCCTGAAGGAGATTGAACTAATAAAACAGATCTGCTCACCTGTGAATAGTCAGAACTGTGGCTGATCTCAGAATACTAGACCATTAACTGCCCCACTTCACACTGGAAGATAGTGACATGTAAACCTCCAACGACATCAGGATATTATATTGAAACTTTAGGGTTATGATATGATATTTGCTGGTGTTGAAACACAACCATTTACATCAAGAATACTATTGAGGCAAGCTATGAGGCATTTGAAAGAGTTTGTATCTGTCACCAGGTTCTCTCTCCACCTCACCAAGATATCGATGTTTCAATAAGTCTGAAAATAAAATCCTGAATATTACACAAAAATGAATCTTAAACTAGAAAGTGAATTTAATAGAAACAATTTGTGAACAAATAAGTAAAGTTGAAATCGACAGCAAAAGCTATTAGCTCAACAAGTGTGCAAAGAGTTGGCAGCGTGTTTGATATGGAGAGAGACAGGCCACCTGCTCAGCAGTCTGCATGCTCACTGCTCACAGAGTGACCAGCCAGCACCAGCAACCCTAGTTGGTTAACATCACCGCATCATAAACACAATGACGGGTCATCTGTCAACACGTCAACTTGGCGCTCACCTGGCAGATCTCTGTGACTTCCGTCTTGTTGATGTATCCGTTCTTGTCTACGTCGAAAAGCGAGAAGGCCCACTCTAGTTTTCGGGTGGTCTTGCCGGTGGATGTCATGTGCAAGGCAATGATGTACTCCTTGAAGTCCAGGGTGCCGTCGTCGTTGGTGTCGAAGGAGCGGAATACGTGCCGGGCGTAGCTCTTGGCGTCGCTGTCGGGGAAGAACCGGGAGTAGATCTGCTCAAACTCCTCCGGGGTAATACGGCCTGATGGACACTGCTTCTGGAAGTTCTCGTACCACTGAGAGATCTCGGTCTCAGTGAACTTTGTGCTCAGCTTCAGGTCCTCCAAGATTTCCTTTGACATGGCGCTACTGGTTGTATTTCCCATCCTAGCTGGTTTGGTTTAACCGAGTCTTGCTTGTGTGTCTTCTTCTTCACCGCCTGATTCTTCCCCTCTCGCCCGTCCAAATGATGTCGCCTCGCTCAACTCTTCTGACGTCAACGGAACTGCAAACACACAACAAGATGTAACTCTCTCCTTCATCTGCTCCGATTTAGACCAGAGTTTGCTTACCTACCTGGTGTACGCTCAAGTAAATCTGACCCCTCTGCAGTAAGACAGTTGGAGATAATGATTGTCTGGAAAACAGGGTAGGAGTTTCCCGGCACGACTGGGTTAATTCTGTTAATGCCGGATTTAAGGTGGCTGAGCTTTTGACTGGAATGAACCCCTGGATCCTGATTTTCTCTCTTGACTTGGGGAAGACAGATCCACAACATATGTGACTAACAAATACTTGTTATAACTATGTTCTATTCCAGGCGACTCTTGGAATGGACTGTCTATGTGGCGTTCATGTTTTCTGTTTCAGTTTCCCCTGGGAACTCCAGTTTCCTCCCAAAGTCCAAACACATACAGAGACCAATAGAGACTTGTCTCCAAGGGTGTGTGTTGGTAAATGTTCGAATGTTAAAATATTTTGTGTCTATATCATGTGATTCAGGGTATCGCCCTCCTCTCTCCAAACCAGAGGGAAAAAAATGTACTTATGATTTGAACATGGAAATGCGTCGTCTTGCTATCCACTTTTTCCCCATAACAGCCCTCAAGGCTCTGCTCACCAGCAACTGTGTGAAGCTGAGGCATCTGCACAACAAGATGCATCCTCAAAATCAATGTTTACAGCGCTGTTTTGAGATGCTCTTCCTTGAGACACAAAATGTGGCTGAGTTCAGTTCTCATCCATGAGGATCCTGACTTCCTGTAGCTCACTCCCTTCAGTACTTTATGGAGTGAAAAAAAAGTGTGGGCAGAGAGGAACTGATATTTTTAGGTAGTAATTCTTGTGTCAATGTAATTGTGTTAAGTTAGACTCAGGTGTTTTTTCCTGGCTAGCGCTAGCTTCTTCAGGAGTTATTTCAGTAGTGGCCTTTCAATTGGTTTAGTCGAGCGCTTACGACTAATTCCGCTGAACCATCTGTCCAAGAACAGCTAACCTTCCACCCCTCGATCAATCCCCTCAGGACCTCTCGTACAGTCTCACTGTCAAGCTCACGTTTGCTGCTCGGTTCGACGCCAGAACTGTCTGAATCATTTATTTTTATCATAAAGTGTATTTTTACATTTTCGACAGTGTTTTGAATCTCAAGTTTGATGTATAATACGACATGCAGAAACAAATTCTTCTGAAGACAATCTGAGTAGGAAAACATTCTGTTTAAAACTGCATTTGAAGAGCTATTAGTTTGAACTGCAGTTACCGTGTTTTTCTTTTTCAGTGCAGGATTTACCTCTAGATAAACTAAGAGTGACTATTTATTGGATTACCTGTGCCCCGCCTTGTCCCAGCCGATCCAAGATTTAGCCAATTATCATCTCCAGCATCCTGGCAAACCGCCCACCACGTGGAAATACCCTGTTAATGCCACAAAACCTGCGATGACACTTGACTCTTCTATGAATGTGTCAGTCAACAGTCACTTCTTACTGAGGAATTATCAGTTCATATGCGACAGTGCTGTGCAGCCTGGGGGACACGTGCAGCAGTTACACAGCCCATGAGTGAAACAGACACCATATTAATGTCAGAATGAACCGACCTTTCTTTAGCTTTACTAAACGTATCTTTAATAATGTAATTTCTCATCCATTTTCTATAAAGTTTTTCACAATATAACATGTTGTTTCATTTTATTTTCATTCATTTTGCGTTTAGTTTAATGAAAACAGCACCAACAATAATAATAACAATATATTTTGTATGGTTTTTTTTTATAACATGTTTTGAATCACTTTATATGCTATAGTCTGCTAAGTAGTTGTCCTTTTATTCTACTTTTCTCACAAAAAAAAACACTTGGAAAAATGCACAATTTTCATGACAATGCTTGTTTATTTCCATATAATTATGGTATAACACAACATGTAACAATTACCTTTTTCTTCTATAATAATGTGTTTGTACTATCATTGTATTACCCTCCAAAATGTTACACCTTGTAACATCTCCCTCATACAAGCATTTATTTTAAACAATTATGAAGCAGAAAGTTGAGGGCAACTCAGTTCAGTTCAGTTCAGTTCATGTGGCCCTGTGGATAAATCAGATGGTCACCTGATCCTGAAGGGTGTAAATAGCTGTCAGTTGGTTAGCATCAGCTGCAACAAACTTGAGATGTCTGAGGAATTGGAAACAACATCTGAGAGATGTTATTGCCATGGAAAGTGAAAAGTTATTTAGAATTGAAATAGTAATGGCTCATAGGTTTTCAGGTTTTCTGTAAGAAACTTTCTAGATCGTCACTTTCATAGTTTCGCACTACATGTGTGTCTCTGAATGTTTTTAAGTGATCAATAATGCAGACAAAACATTGTTTGTTAGCCTGGAAATTACAATAGATCTAAAGGCAACATCAAAAATGACCACTGAGACACAAGTGGGGGTGAAACTGATTCCAAACTCGACAGCTGGAGTCCTGATCTTATTTTAAATGGCCTCAAATTACATTTTTCAAAAGCTCTGTTTCATTAGATTGACATGAAATAGAGGGAAAATAGGTTGGGTATACTCCTGTTTCATTGTTTATCGGATCAGTAATATTTGTTTAACTAGTCGCAATACGGCTTTAATCAATCCAGACTGTTTCTGCAACAGACCAAAGCTCTTAAGTCAAAATGTCTTCCAAATACAGGTCTGGCCAGCAACATGAGTAGGGGGATTTCTGAGCAAATCCAAATATTGTTTCAAGAGAAAAATGCTCTCACAGCTCAAACAATGCTTCGCCGGGGCAAAAGTCCAATCTTAGGAGCGAAAGAAGGAGGCAAAGAGGAAGGGAGTTGTTCGCAGATAAATATCAGTTAATGGCTCGTAATGAGTCTTAATGACAGACAAGAGCTTCCTCCTGGACACAGGGAAAGAGGAACAAACAACAATCTTCACAATTCATCCAACCATTTGGGACGTCCTGGGAGTCCGATGCACTCCGGAGGACTTGTGCAACTCTGGCCAAAGCGCTCAGAAAATCTCAGCTCAGAGGTAAGTGGCCATGCTCATCTTCATATTAATATTCATAGAAATTGTTGAACAAGTGGTACTGTAGTGTTACAAGTAGCACCTGTGCTTGTAGTAGCAGCGATACTTGTCCTGCGTCTGGACGTGACGGCAGCATTCATAGTGATAATGTGCTGCTCTTTTGGTTGAGAGAAGTTCAACCTCAGAAAGCATTGTAGCTTGTAGGTAGAAAGTGAGAGCTTAAACTCTTGCAGTGCATTGTGGGACTTGCAAATAGAATAAAAGAGGCAGAATAAAAGAGGTAGTGGTTGAAGCGGTCAACAGTTTTGTTTGTATCACCAGTTCCACTGCGAACAATGAACAGCCACTCGCTTTAGTCAGACTAAAATTTGACTGCAACCTCTTCAAGATATGTAGTTGTAATTAATACTTTGCTGCTCTTTGCAGGAATAAAATAAAAATCCAGATTAACCATGACAGCTAAATTGGAGACTCTCGACCCTTCTGCTCTGCCATCTACGGTGACCTTTGACCCCAAATCTCAGACAGTCACCCTGCCAGGCGGGATCGTGTCAGTGGCGGGCATCACTGTAATAACTGGCGGGGCGGAGCTGTCCTGTGGATCCTGCATGCTGGCCTTTGGATTTTGGGGGACTCTGGTTGGGTTGAGCTGCGTGTCCGTGGGCCTCTGGGATCAGATCCACCAGGTTAAAGTCGGAGCTTCTCACCTCCTGGGACTGGGACTGGTGATTCTTGTGCTGAGTTTCCTCGTGGTGGGAAGTGTTGTGGCTTTTTATATCTTGACCAGGAAGAAGACAGTGAGCTCACGTCGAGAGAGGGAGGATGGAAAAGAGGTTCTTGTGGAAGACAGTCAGAGGGTTATTAAAAAGGTCACAGTGTGATGTGACAAGCAATTAGAACTAAGCTGTGTTCCTGCTCAGTATATCTTTTACCACATATGTAAATAAGAGAACACACACAAAAAATGTTTTATTAGAAATATTATTTTTGTATTTCTTCACACGTTTTGATATATGCCAAGTGATTCATTCATTTTCAAACACAATGTTAAATCATACTGTATACTCAATAAACATGCACGTGCATAAAGAATGTGTCAGACTTCCTTCCAATGAGATCACTCTGTAATCTTCAGCCTGTCTAAGGAGATGAGTTCCTTAATTCCTTAAATCTCTGGGAAAAACTCATTTATTTTGTGATGGTTTGACTATATGCTTTATTGTCGTAGTTTATTCTGCTTGTTTTTCTGTTTAAAATGCTCTTTATAGCTTTTGAAATGTTTTGGGGTGATACATAATTTTGCATCACATCATCGTCATGATCAGAAAGTGTTTTTTCTTGTCCGTTACACTCAGCAAGATAACCTCACCAGGGCGAAACCCAACCTGTTTAATGAATTTTTAGTTGAGGAATTTTCATCCTCGAACTAAGCAGACCATTTCAGTTGCAACTGGAATGGCTCAGGTGAACAAGGACCAGCAGGCAGCATTCGAGTTTTCCATAGTGGTGAAATAAAAATAAATATGAAAATTAATATTTTGTGTATATTGTATTGTGTGCATTTAGAAATTGTTTTGCTGACACATTACATTTTCCGTCGAGCGGGAAGGGAGGTGTGGAAGCAAATAAAAAATATTTCATTGTACCTTAGGTAGTACGGAGATTTTTTTTTCTTTTTTTCCTACAATTAAACAGTTTTCGCCGTGGCTCGCGTAGAACGACAAGAAGTTGCGCTCGCTACAGCTGCCACACTGCCTACCCCTGGTGGAGACAACGGGAACTGCATTGAATTTTCTGTTCTATTATTTTGAAACTGAACTATGCAAATGAATAAATAGTAGGTTTGGAATGACTGAATTAATTTGAACGGTATACCAGTTATCATTTGTAGCAGTGATTATCAATTGTTTGAAAACCCTTTACAGCCAAATGAGTTTCCTTATCATAGTGGTATTCTTTTGTGCGTCCATTGAAAGAGAATTTAAAAAATATATATTTATTTATCAACGCTCCAGGTTGTATACTACACATTGTATACATAGCATGAAACGAGTGAAATGAATATAGTTCACTGTAAAATCAATAAAACGACGATTACAGTATAAAAAGACTCGTTAAAGACTCAGGTATGTGAGGTATTGTGACAGGTATCGGACTTGGCACCAGGTCACCTGACACACCGCTGCAACCTTCCGTGATCACGTGTCGCTGTTCAAGTTTCAGGAAACTTTTCAGCGAGCGGAACACCCCTCATCCCGCCTTCGCCCTCTTTTATTGGTTTAACTGACCCGCTGCTCTTCTCCGATTGGCCAATTTGACGTCATATCGGTCGTTGTCAGAGCAAGTCCCGCCCCTTTCAGTAAACTCGTAATTGATGTCTTCGCTTGTCAAAAACGACTCGACTATCAGGAGTTTCAACAAACAAAAGTGACGCGTTTGGTGAGTTTGATAAAAAGCCCGTCGATGAATTTGTCTTGTTTTTGTCCGGTTGTTGCTAAAACTGCAGTTACGTTTGCCAAACTTGACTTCCAGCCGCTGTGAGGTGTCCGCTGTCAGTCACATAACTTATTTATAGTCAATAGACAAGTGAACAGAATTGGCTCTAAAGTGCTGTTGTGTGGCTGAACCTGCCTGCTGACTGCAGCTATACGTGCATGGTTGTTTACGTGGGTGCTTATAGGAGTTCCGTGTCACTCACCGACGCTTGCTGTGTCTGTGTGTGTGTTTGGATTACAAAATGATGCCAAACCATGTTGGTCCTGAACCATTTAAACCTAAAGGAAACGTATTTTTTGTTGTTAAAAGTGTCTGCTGGAGTGACTGATATGTGAACAGAACATTGGCTCCACACATTTTGCCACTTTCTGTTTTACAGTACAGAACAGTGGTCATAGGAAATGCTCCACACGTTGTTAAATCGCCATTTGGAGAAGAAGACAACCTGAATATTGATCTACATCGGTTGGTTTGCTTCATATTTGGGATCACTGTTCTGTCATCTGTGTGTTGTGGTAGATATGCAAGATCTGTTATATCACATTAAACGTTATGTTGCAGTAGCTGATCGAGATTATTGTATTGATAATAGCTGTTATGTTTGCTTTGCAATTTTGCATCTCATTTATGTTTTAATATTTTGCCCAGAGAAAAGTGAATATGCAGAATTTATGCAGCTGCGATATAGATACAAAACAGCGATTTCGGCAGCTAGTAAGTCAAAATAACATTATTTCCTAGTTTATAAAGCAAACAGAGAAGTTCTTTTTTCATGTATGACCTTATAACAATACAACGCCTTTTTTATTTCTCGTTTATTCTGTTTAAATCCCTTCCAACATATGGGTATTTGGGTTGGAATCCAACCTCCAATGGCGCTGCTATTACTTGCTGTCAGTGTACAGTGCTGCATATACAGTAAATGTGATGGAAGTTGATGAAGTACACCGTCATTCCCTGCAGATTCAGGGTTTATTCCTTATTCCCTGGCCTCCACGTCCAGAAACGCTCAGGTATGCCTGGAATGTGGTCAGAGTCCTCTTCAAAGTTAAATCTATGTTTTTGGCTGTGATAAAAAATCGAACCTTACATACATATTATTGCACCAAATTCTTGAGAGCATAGATTTTAAATGAGGTCTTAATTTAATGGAAATTAATTTTTTTTATTAAATTATTAGAGTTCTTTATGTAATTTGCTTGCGGTTTCGCCTAAGGTCCGGTTCATTATAATGTCCTGCTCAGTTAATAGACGCTTTGTTTTGCTTGTCACAGGTCACCAAACCGCATCACAACTTTACAGTTCTGCAACTAATTCTTACTCTGACATGTGTTTATCTTTCTTTTAGGATGGATCTTTCACACACATCCTGGAATCAAGCGCTGAGTGCATAGGCACTTCTTGCAGAACATGGGTGGTGTTTGGGTCTCCAGACATGACCAATTGACCAAGCTGTTTCGCTTAAAGAATTTTGAAATCACGTGTCGATTTAAATGAAGTAGCATGATGGAGTACAGCGAGAGAGTTCTGTGTGCCTCTGGTGAGGTGGAGCTGGATCCCAACATCGTCAGTGAAGAAGCAGGGAAGCTCTATTCAGAGCTGCAGGTCTGTTTCCCAGCTTCCCCTGTAATGCTCTCTGTTAAGGTTGCTAACCCTGGCTTTGTGGTCTTTTGCAGACTGTTATCGAGACCCATGGAGAAGGTGTGGTTGAGTCCCTGCTGCCCATCTTTGTCTGGGTGCTGGAGGGCCTGGCCAGCTGCAAGGCCCAGCTGAGAGAGCGAGAGGAGGAGGCAGAGAGAGAGAAAGCAGAGCGAGAAGGTCTGCTGGAGAGATACCAGGCAGAGAAAACCCTGAGAAAAGACAGCCAGGAGGTGCTCGGCCTTCCCTCATCATACTTTAAGAGGTTCTCTGCTGTCTTGAATGTCTGAATGACTGTGTATTCTCCAGAGGTATTTGGAGCTGGACGACCAAATAGAACAAGAAAGGAGAGCTATGAGAGTGAGAGAGAAGGAGCGAGAACGGCGGGAGAGAGAGTTGGAGAAGAAAGCAAGAGAGCAAGCAGATCAATGTGAATACTTTTGCTATTGAAAGACACAGTTTACCTGCTACAAACATTGACAGTGACTTGTTTCCAACAGTGGTGGCCCTGGAGGAGCAGAAGGCTAATCTAAGCAGAGAGATGAGCACATTAAGAATCTCTCACAACAAGGTGTGTAGCACAGGTGTGATCTGCCCCGCTGCGCGTCATCATGTCTCATACCTGCATTTGTCTGCTTCTTTTTGAAGTTGTCTCACTCGTATCGGGAGCTGATGGAGAAAAAAGCAGATCATGAAAGAGATTCTTCTGAAAGGTGTAACATCACACTTTTTCACTGATCTGTGGAACTTAATCTCTTGATAAAGTAGCTTGTGTTAAGCACTAAATGTGCTACTTTATTTCCAACTTATAACCTAAGTGCTTATAACTATCTGTTTTATACAGATCTCCGATCACTAGGAATC
Source organism: Synchiropus splendidus (assembly GCF_027744825.2). Classification (NCBI taxonomy): domain Eukaryota; kingdom Metazoa; phylum Chordata; class Actinopteri; order Syngnathiformes; family Callionymidae; genus Synchiropus; species Synchiropus splendidus. The sequence goes on along the minus strand of NC_071345.1, from coordinate 12,096,513 downwards.
ATTTACCGTCAAAGCCTGGTGAATTTCAACCGAACCATGTGTCCAACTTCAGTGAGCAGGTAGCAAGAAGCTCAACGCTGTGCATCACTTTTATGTGTTCACACAATAGTGATTCATGTTTTGGGATTTTTTTAAAGCAGACTTTCCAAAGACCGCATTCAAACTCTGGCCCTCCATGTGTGGAAGATCTTGTACCAAAGGAAGAATCTGGGATCGACATTGTAGCCAAGTCTGATCAGTTTGTCAATGACATCATCAGCTCCACTCCAGAGCTGAGACCCTTCCACAGCAGCAGGTAGAGATCTCAAGCTCATTTTGGTCCTGCAACTCACCAGTTTTTCCCATCATTCCCAGCACCCCGGTGAGACCAGCTGAGACGCGAGCAGACGACTCACTCCAGACCAGCGTGGAGGAGGAGATGAAAGAGGTTGATGTGGTAGAGGAGGTGAAAGAGAAAGACCAGGAAGCGGAAGGCGAGGAGGAGCTGGAAGACGACAGCGTGGAATGGGAGCTGCGCAACACAGATTCCGTGTTCTCTGAGTTGTCGGAGTTGAGCAGGGATTATGTGGAGAGCGTGGACCGAGGAGTCAGCATCAGAGGTAAATACAGAGAGAGCAGACCTTCTTACAACACATGTGAGGCATGTGAGAACACACTGGATCGTTCAATCTTTCTTCATCAGACATGAATAACCAGTAGTGACATGTCACTAAAAGTGGTGTTTGCAAATAAAATAAATATACAATAGAAAAAATGTGCGATGCAAAACAGCCAAAGAAGAAAGAAATGTAGAAAACCACATTCATTTCTGTTCTATTCATTTCAGTTAGAACACTTGCTTGTTTGGTTTTTTTTGTTGTTGTTTTTTTTGCTGTTTGTGTTGCTCTTTTTATTTTTACCTACTTTGGTGATGTACAGTAAATACTCCTTACATGTTTTAAAGGTGTGTTAACTGGGTAGACACAAACCTGTTTTTATTTGGGTTTTTCTCTGTGTTTCCCCTGTCTTCCAGGCAGTTCGGACCAGTTTGAAGAGATTCTTTCACAGTATGAGGAACTCAAAGTCATCCAGTAAGTTTTGCTCTTAAATCCTCACACACTGTCTGAACTGGTCCCGTGAGCCATTGTTGCCAGTTAAGTGGCCGTAAATTCTCTAAAGAGATTGTGCAGCTTTTAATTGTTCAAAGGAAAAAGCACATTAGCATTACAAGTCTAATTTTACAGTCTTGATACTGTGCCCAGGTTGCATTTGCTTGATGATTCCCATCTCTGACAGCTTGTAGGCGCATTTCTGTGGAGCAGAAGCATCATAAATTGAGGTTGCCAATACAATTCAAGGACAATTGCATCATTCAGAATGGCGCGTTTGGAAACTGTTCAGTGACTTCAAAGCAATGGAACACTTTGAAACAATGACCTGGTTACTGGTGCCAGTGAAGTTTCAAAGAGTTGTTGTTTCTTGCTAGGGAGTCAAGTACAGTGGTACCTCGGTTTTCAACCACAATCCGTTCCAGACGGCTGTTCGAGAAGCGATTTGTTCGAAATCTGAATTGATTTTTCCCATTACAATGAATGGAAAAAGTAATAATGCGTTCCAAGCCTTAAAATAGTCTTTTGTAGGAGTGAATGTAGAGTGTCTGCTGCAGGTGCGCTGTTCCTCTATGTGTGTGGCCGCTGCATGTGGGAGGGGTTGCCGAGTGAGTGACGTCTCTCCAGAAGTGAAGAGGTGCCCGGTGCGTGTCCAGCTCTGAATGTGCGCTTCTGTGCAGTTTGGCTGTGACAAAGTCATAAACCAAGTAACGCTCTGTCCCAGACTCGCCTCATCCCTGTCCCAGCTCCAGCCCACAACAGGACATCAAACCCTGGAGTGTGCGCTCCAGCACCTCCCCTGTGACACTCTACCACGGTCCAGTGCGGAGACAGGAAAGGTTTTACACCTCAATATGAAGAATAAACAGTCAGTAAATGTAGCTAACGGGACACGTCTGCATACAGAGGCTGCGTTATACACAATAACAAAGCGCCTCGTGGGTCAGCTGATCGGATCGCGCACGTCATGTTTTTCCTGGCTTTTTTGGGGGGTGTTCCAGTTCAGGATTTTCGCTCGAAATCAGAAGCAAAAACATCTCGAACTTCGATTTGTTCGAAGTCCAGGACGTTCGAAAACCGAGGTACCACTGTATAAATGAATTCTGGACACAAACAAGTCTACAATTAATGGCAAATGCTTTCTCATTTTATTTGACACAAAATTCAACCAATATCTGCGATTGATGTAACAGTAAGTTAACCTCAACAATACTTGTATAAAAAATAAATAATGTGCAACCATGTTGAATGTTAGTTCAGCCTGAAGAAATGTTGGTTAAACCCAGTACTGTAATATTACTACATTGACATACAAAAAAACTGAAATGGAGGCTAAACGTCAGGTTCACTGTGTCATTTTCTTCCCGGGGTGAGGCTACCTTACAAACATCAAAATAAAGTGCAATGTTTCTCCAGGTTAAATGAGCAGGCAGACTGAATGAAGTGATGTTTAACGTCTTGGCATAGAACACACATTTAAATAACATCTGCTATGATAAAATGCACCATTCTAATACCATTGATTGTTTTATGTTTTAGAATGATGTTAGAATGATGGAGTTATCGACGCGCAGCTCCCCCTGCTGTTGCAAAGAAGTATAGATCCATATAATCACAAGCAGCAAAGCCAGATGGAGACTCGCTATTTCAGACAAAAAGACATGAAGCTGCAGAAGAGTTGATGGTGCTGAGGTTTTCATTGGGATTAGAAATGGGAATGCCATTACGGCATGCTTCATTCCTGTCCCAAGAAGCATCCTTCTCACATGACATGGAGCGTTTACAAAACATTTGTAGCTATTCTCTGCTCATCCTCCAGTGAGATGACGGACGCCGCTCGCAAGGCTCTGATTTCCAGAGTGGTTGAACTGATGGACGATCGGACAGCGCTGCAACTGGAAGTGGCCTCTCTTCAGGAGACGCTCTCTCGGTTAGAGGGACGAGTGAAGGAGAAGGACGAGGAAAATAAAAGGTCTTTCATCTGTGTTTCATTCTGGCAGAGTTGTTATATTTAACATCAATTCTTTTCTTCTCACAGGCTTCGGGAACAAGTGGAGGATGAGGATCCGGATGTGAGTTATGATATTTCACAGTCATGAAATAATGTTTCCATTTACGTTCAAGTTATTCATGATCAAAAGGATTCAATTTGAATAACTTTGGCCATAGGGAACATTTTCTTTAGCACCGAGTTGGTGTCATCACATAATTTTAAAGTCTGTTTTGCGAGCCTGGTTTTGTTGCTGTGAGACAGCGTCCTTAATCTAGCTGCTGCCGACATGCTGAACCGTGAATGACGAAGCACACTTGTCCCCTCGACATCAGGCCTTGCTGCCCTCCTCCATGCGCCACTTCTCCCGCTCTGAGATGGCTCGCGTCGTCATGGAGAAGAACCAGTACAAGCAGCGTCTGTTTGAACTGCAGGAAGCAGTCAGGCGCAGCCAAACCCTCAGGTAGCACAAGTGTTGAGCATTCGCCTCCAGCACTGAGAGCTGATGTTTCCGTACTATGTTCCTATTTGCAGAGCCTCCAAAGAGGAGCGCTTCAGTGATGAACGAAGGTCAAGTGTTTGGAGGAAGTAAGCGGAAGTTTTAGGTTGCAGGTGTATTTTCATGTGGTTTATAACGTCTCCTTTCTTCAAGGTTTAACCGCTTTTTTGGCCTCTCTAAAGAGCCCTTGATCCTTCCCTCCGTTCCTTCATACGGTCTCCAGACATCACAGTCTTTCAGTCGCCCACCACGGGAGTCTTCACATCTGCAGTCAGTCAGGAAGTCCGAGGCTGAGTACGCTGAACCCTCCTGACTCGTGGGTTTGCTCTTCAGTCTCTGACTGAGCTGCTCTGTGTGTAGATCTTCTGCTTCCTCTCCTCGTGCTCGGAGAAGAGAAGTCTACAAGGAAGTGCGCTCTCACATCTGGGGCTCCCTCGGGAAACGGCAGCTTCATGGATGGAGCGTGCCACTGGGAAGTGCTCAGGTCGAAGAGGTGACTGACGAAGAAAGTTGAAGTTAAGTACTTGAATATTAATCATAATGTTTTGCGGTTGAAGGATTCCCAGAGTCCAGCTCCGGAGCCTAAAGATGTTCCTGTTTTGATGCAGCTCAGATTGTTGGACCAAAGAGACTCCACAGCCAAAGTAAACATTGTCAGTGTTCAACAATTCAGCTGCAACCCAGAGTCATATCCAACTCAATATTTTGTGTCCTTTCAGATGAACTGTGCGGTCGCAGTTCCGCCAGAGATCTCAGGAGAGGCAACAGTAAGCCAGTCTTTGCTTGGCTGAATAGTCTAAAAATTCCTTTGCCGTGCTGTCACTCATCAACCCTGAACCCTCTGTCCACACTCACCGCTCATATCCTGCTTAACTGCTGTTTGCCTCTGTCAGTGTTCAGTGTGGGTAGTGTCTGGCCCCGCCTCCAGCAGTGAAGTCACAGTCATTGATCCCGCACGCTCCAACACTGTCCTGGATCAGTTCAGCCTCCCTCCCACTGCCCCAGCCCTCTGCATCTGTGCTGTGCCCCCTGTAGGTCAGTGTTGCTGCGTGAGCCTCAGGTGTGGTGGGAGGTTGTGATGGAGATTTCACTGAAACACATTTGTGACCGCAGGTGAATCTCGGGGAACTGTGTGGATCGGAACACAGGAGGGAAGGTAGGGTTCCCCCAAAATAACTGCTCAGTCCTGTGTATAATAAAGTGAAGGGAGTGTTCATTCAGCATGTGTTCTCCTAGTATTCTTGTCCACCCAGCATCAGGTGGAAGGAGAAGATGTCTTTACTCTGCCTCACTCTCAGAAAGTGTTCACTCACTCACGTAAGTTCCTCCTCTTCTACACACGTTTGTTCTACATCCATATACATTGCCTCAGTTCTGCTTCCAGCCATGCCCTTCAAAGTCACACCTACAGAATATGAGTCCGTACCGTCTTAGCTTGACAGATTCAACCCTCAAAAAGATCCACATGAACATATCTAACTAAATAACCACGTGTTTAACAACTTGTGTGTGTTGGAATGTTGCTACTAATGTCTTGACAGGGTTATGTGGATCCCATTTGTATTATTAACAAAAACAAAAGTTTGTTTAAACTGCTCCAAAGGAGGCTTCAAATGATTCATATATTAGATTTTTTTCAAAACCAGACCAGACTCTAAGGAACAGTGCGTCAGCCATTTTTGTAGTCTTTGATGCTCTTTCAACGTCATGAGCATTTTAAGTTGAAATAAACTTTCATGTGACTGTGGTCACTGTCACTGTTCATATGCCGTTCTTTTAGGGTTGCTCAATACAGTTGCTAGAGTTTTCACGCAAGAGTCGTTGCTAGTAGTATCAGCACATTGTCCAGCAGTGGTGAATACCAAGGGGCAGTAGCTCCAGTGTATAGCAGGAGCCTCTTTAACATGATGTTTTCTGTTCTTGTTTCACAGGTTTTCACAAAATCAGGTCATTGCCGGTTTTGGAAATGGGACATTAGCTTTCTTCTCACACAACTCAGGTAATATTTTACTTTTTTTCATTGTTTTCAGTTGCGGAGAAAGGAAACAGTGTCACAGTGCCTTATTCAAGAAAGTTGAGCTGCAGAATCAGAAACACTTTATTTATGCAGAGGGAAATTGCTTTTTGTTCCAACCACAACTCCTGCTCAAAATAAAGGAGTAATAAAGAAGAAAGAGAGATTGGGTAACGTGGAATGTTACTCAAACAAACTTGCAAGATAAAAATATAAAATGAAAATAAAGACATAATAATGTACACTACTAAGTGCAAATGAAAAGAACCATCTAAACAGTATTTACAGTGTAATCCCATATAAAAATAAAGACACATGCACTACTAAGAGTGAAATAAAAAAGAACCATCTCGACAGACTGTGAGCTCTTGAAATGCACCAGAAATAAATGCATGTTTTTATTATATTACTACTATGGTTGTTGTCTTTACCACTCTGATGACTGAAAACTCATAGTTTGCCCTGCTCTCTGCTCTGACCTGACAGGACATTGGAATCTGCAGATACACTCAGTCCTGCCTCTTGGCTCCACCCCTCTGCAGCCCATCCGCTGCTGCCTGGCAAGAAGTGGCAAGCTGTGGGTCGGCTATTGGAACAAAGTCCACGTGGTAGACGTGAAGAGCAAGAAGGTTGAGGTAACGCCTTTGGCCCGCTGTTTATTCTCATTATTATCAGATCTCGGATGTTCCATCGCTGTTTTCCAGCAAGTCTTCTCAGTGTCGGAGCGCAGCGAGCAGCAGGTTCGATTCCTGTGTGCCGGCGGCAGCGGTGTTTGGGCTTCCTGCCGGCTTGATCCCATCCTCAGGCTCTTTGACTGGACCACTGGACGGCCTCTGCAGCAAGTGGATTTCTCTGCTGTGGTCACCAAAACACTAGGCAGGTTTAAAGTTTGGAGCATATAGTTTTGTTAGAACTGTTCCCCAAAGCTCTCACACCACTGTGTGAATGCATTGAAACTGAATGCTGTTGTCGTCTCTCCACCGCAGGCCAGGCCTTCCTGACTCTGTCACCTCTTCAGATCTCATCTCTCAACATCATCTCTGGTCGACTATGGGTGGGCACTGGAGGTGGAGCCATCGTCTCCATCCCCTTATCAATAAGTAGGCATTCCTTCAGTCGCGCTTCAATGTCATTGGCAATAACTAATATGAGGCTGCTACAGGTTACAGCCTGAACCTAACGATATATTGAACTGTCCCATGTCATTTTCCATTTGAATAACCAGCTTTAAAGCCACGCTGGTCATAAAACATGGTGTACTCAGTTGCCCTGATGCTTCTGTGCCCACAGCGTCTGAGGACGTCTCTATTCCTTACTGCTCCACTGGCTCAGCCCAGCTCTGTTACCACGGACACCGGCAGGCGGTGCGATTCATCACTGCGGCGCCCGGTAATGGTTGTCACCTCGCAGCGCCCTCTGTTTGCGCAGCAACTAACCTGCCTTTGTTCCCAGGTTGTTTGATCACCTCTCCTGGCAGCGCAGTCACCACCTCCCTGCTGGTCATCAGCGGGGGCGAGGGCTACATCAACTTCAGAATCGGTCAGAAAATGTGCAGTAATTCTCAAATCTTGTCTTCAAATCTGACCCGTGTGTCTGACTCTCCAGGCGATGATGCAAGCGACGACTCTGCTTCTTTAACCCAAGCGACTCCACAGCGGTCCGAGCGCAGTCACATGATCATCTGGCAGATTCCCTCCTCCCCTGTCCCCGGTCCTGCCCTCTGACCTGGTGGACTGTGCTCTCTTGTCTCATGTTCTCTTGGGCAACTGGAATCAGTCTCTTTCTTGGATTCATGTTTACCCTTGTCAACTGGATTATCAAACTGGTGATGCTGCCTTTCCCTGCTTGTTCCTCTCACTGGATGAACACATGAAGTTTTGCACTGAGTTTGCGAAAGGCAGTTTAGTGTCTCATCAGTGTAGCATGAGCAGCCACAGTGTGTTGAGGGCTGACGTTTTAGCTGCAGGGCTGAATTGGACGTGTGGTGCCTTTTAATGTACATTTGTGCAGAACATGTATAGACCATCATTTTCTCTGAAAGAACCAAAGATGCAAATGTACTATTTATTTGACTGTCTTTCACCAATGCCATGATTTGTCTTAAAGTGTTATGTGCTTTACTTGATACACAATCAAAGAGCGAAATTCTTTATTTGTTCTCTGCAGTATTTATGTGCAGGTATTACTTCCTATGTCCTCATGTGACTGTATTTTTCTTTCAGAAACAATCAACTATGGGATTATGATTCTGTTTATCTGACTGTGATTAAACTATTCAGATGGATTTTTGTTGTTTTATTTTCCAATGTATTTCTCATTATTAACCAGTATAAATAAAAATGAAACCTACATTGCTTTCCAGTAGAGATATGAGATTCACACAGGTTTTAATGCATGTACATGTACATGCGTGTAACATCTAGTAAAAGTACTTTTGAAGTACTTTTTCTCATAGAAAGGAGACACACACACACACATATATATATATATATATATATATATATATTTCATGAATAGACTCTCAACAGGAAGAAATATAGTTTTGTCAAGGTACTACATGTAGTTTTACAAGCTTTGTTGCAGCAAAGTAACTTTTCTCTGTCACTGTTTTCATGTGCTAAATGATGTTGCTCCTACGGTGACAATTCAAGTCAATTCCGCTATGAAAGAGCTGTGTGATACTCTAGTTGTTTTAAGTGTTTATGTGAAACTCTCTTGACAGAGATGAGGTCAATGTCACCCAGCAATATTGACATGCTGTATTGACAATGAATGACTTTTTATTTCCCGAACATCGTAAGTCCACATCTGAGACAGTTTGGAGAAGGAACAATGACGTATGTGTTTGTTTGCTTGCTTTTAAGTACATTTTCTCAGTCAACACCTTTTTACTTTTTTTAATCAAAATAATATATTTATCAATGTTACATTGATAAATATGTTGCAGTGTATTTGTGATGCAGTCAATAATTCGACCTGTTATCAGTACAAACACTTTTATTTCCTACAAACCACACCAGCAATTCATCTCATCTCCTTCACTTCAGCAGTGAAACAAACATCAAAACTTACAGCGCATCAGACCGAGTGTCACTGACTGCTACAGCAATAGCACTTGCCTTCTGCTTGCTCCTTTCCAAACCGAGTTTATCCGGGTCTTCACTCTGCCTCATCACACCTGCATCTCTCCTTAGTTCCCATCACAAAACCTTTGTTGAGTTCACTCATCAACTCCAAGCGTAGAACACCTCAGTTTGTTGGGCAGCTTTAAGCATTTCGCTATGGTTCTATGAAGATCATGTGTGCAGAGGTAGTGGAGTGTAATAGGCCCTGAAAGTCAACTTTATTACTCACCAAGAGGAAAGGTTCTCCAATGAACCTTTGCATCACTGCCAAAACCAACATTTGGTGTCTTCGTATTTTAGGAAAAAATCCTGTGTAAATCATTGCCTCATGACAATGTGGCACTGATACAAAAAAGTCCACGTCCCTCTACACACGTAACACTGCCAGCACAGAGCGTCACCTGTCTGTTGAACAAGCAAGTCATTTACATGTGTTACCTGCTTATATTAAAGAGCATTGCAATGAATGAGAACACAGCTTAATGCCAGTCAAATACTTTAAAACTGAGAGTTGAAACCAGAAAGTCTTTAGAAAGAATCTTCCAATGTTTTGCAGTAAAATAAACAGCAACGCTCCCTTCACCGCGGGTTCAGTCACCAGATCCTGTGTGGAGGTTGTTTATGTTTCTTTAAGTTTGGTATTGTCCAGCGCCTAAGTTGAGCTGCTGTGAGTGGTGGGGATCCTTATCCTGCGGCTCAGCGAGCGAGCAAAGCGGTCCACAACGCCCCCTCCCAGCTCCCTCTTGGAGGTGAGTCCTTCAATGTTGCCACTGTACCACAAGACCCACCCGGCCAGAGAGAGGAGGACCAGCAGGGCTCCAGAGTAAACCAGCAAATCCCCAAAGTCTCTCCCCTTGATCTCCAGAGGGGCGAAGACACCAAGCAGCAGGGAAATGACTCCAAGCAGGTCCATCAACAGAGCGAACACCAGCGCCAGTTTACAGTGAGACAGACCATCGTACTTGGTGGCCATGGCTGCGGAGAGAAAGAATATGGATAAATATGGAGTGAAAAAAACATTTTGCTAACTCCTTTGCCACTTGTTTAAACCACAAACTTTATTTTGTTGTGATAAAATAATGAGTATGAGTAAACTTTATTAATTCAGAGGGAAATTTTGTTTGTAACTTAACATGCTCCGTAAATTACAAAATATAAATATGAAATGTAAAATATAAAATGTTAAATACAAAATAATTTGAAAAAAGCCCTCAAAAAATATACTTCACATAAAGACGCACATGGAAGCGGGCTATGTACTATACATAAAAATAAAAACAGATTGAGGTGAAAAAAAATGTGGCAAAAAAATATCGTTGTCTGTTTGTACAGTTTTATTCCCACAGGAAGAAAGGATCTGAAGTGGCGCTCAGTCTTTCAGATGGATCGTCTCAGTCAGACCATAAACTGAAGCCACTATTTCATTTCTTTTGCCCGATACACCTCACTCAAACGGCATTCAGGTCAAAAGTAACCACCGCCTGTTCTGGTTCTGCAGCCACCTGCTCGACTCGTTCCAGAGGACTCTGTCCTCGGGACTATTTCAACCACAACAAGGTCCAAATAAAAGCGTTTTATAACTGGAAAAAAAGAAGACGAATGACTTACCTCCAAGGTGCGGAGTTTATTGAGGGTATAAACGACACGTTGAACGCGTTTGTAGTCGCTGCAATGTTTGCGGCGCGACACTGCGCCCGTCAGTAAATACCTGAAACGTGACACCTTGTTTTACCTGGATTCGTCTACGGCGCATGTGCGCGCGCCTTTATAAACGCTTATATTTATGGATGCTTTATGTATCAATGAAAATATTAACAATATGTTTTAATTTGCCATTAGAAAATATTCAATGCCAAAAAAACAAGAAAACAGGCGATGGATAAAAATTGACAAAATATTTTTATTATTATTTTTAATACTAAAGAAATGTCATGCAAAGTGTAATTAATTAAAATATAGATTTTAAACGATTATTATTATTGTTATTTTGCCGGAGAATAACCCGGAAATGACGCAGAGCGGAGCTGAAACCATATGTAAATGTTATTGTTAGCTTGTTAGCTCGCGGGCGGTCCTGTGACATGGTGATATGACTGAGTTATAACGGCTTATTACACTTGAAGCTCAAGTTATTACAGGCGTACAGTGGTAAGTCTCGGCATCAGAACGTTGTCTCTGTTTCACTGAGGGTGTAATAACACTCAATCGACGGCGTATAAAGTCTGCGGTTTGATGAGAACCATTCGAATGTAATTTAATATTCACACGTAGCGAGTTGCTAACGTGATGCTAAGCTAACAAAGCACAGAGATGGCGACTACAGTGCGTGCACTGAACAGCACAACACTGACTAACACAAACATCACTACCAATTCTGTGCGGGGATATATCACATATTTCCAGTCAACTTTGTCTTTAGACGCGTTTCAAAGGAGCGAGTGTGAGGTTAACCTGTGACATCTGAAGGTCCCCACATCCCTCTGACCAGTAGATATGACCCACATCCACCTGTCTAAGTCCGACATGCTCATCCAAGTCCTCCACTAAGTGACCGGTCCTTGTTGTAGATGGAAGACCGTTCCGAAGCTGCGTCCACATCCAAGATCACCTCAGGTTCTCTACACCTGCAGAGTAAGTTGATGAACTATTCAGCATGAAGCTGGTGGTCCTGTCTCCATTTACAAGTCATCAAATGTATGTATCCCCACCCTTCTTTTGTCCAGCTCCTAAAAATGAAGAGGCATATGAAATAGCCATCCCTTATGAAGAGACTAACTTTGAGCAGCAAGGATTTTTCAATCAAAACGATCATAATTTTGATGGTGAGTAACACAATATACAGTAAATGTATCCCCACATCTCCATTTTAACAACCACTGCTGAGTTGTGGGAGCCACATTTTTACTAATGTTTTGCTGCTTCCCATTCATGAAAATAAAACAAGTACAAAGATGTGCTACCTTCCTCATCTGATCACATTGGGACTATACACTGCGGATGAAGGCATCGCTGAAGGCGTCAAAGCTATGAATGAAGACATGAAATTATGTAGTAAATATAAAGTGTGACATTACTCAAAATAGCAAAATAGACTCCCTTATCTTTGACTACTGCTTTGCACACTCTATTTGTTATGGTGAACTTCACGAGGTCACCACCGTCAATGGTTTTCTAATAGGTCACTGAAGGTCATGAAAAAGGATGAGGTTTTTGTCAACAAAGCGAACGGTCGCCAAAAATCTAAAACACACTTAGAGTTATTTAACATTTTTTTATTTGCTGCATAATTCCATAAATCCTACTTCATACATCTGATATCTTCAGTATGTATCTAAAATGTAGAAAGCAGTAAAAATAAGGTCAAAACACGGAATGAGAAGCTGCGTCCAAACTTGTTACCGGTACTGTTAGTCCATGCTGATGCATCTCTGCTGTGGGACAATTCCCTATATCTGCTGTTGTGGTTGGTGACGCCCTCGTCCTCTCTGCTCAGAGTCGCCTCCACCATCCGGCCCTTCGTCCGTCACCAACTCATACATGGTGATCACCAACCTGCGAACGCAGTTGCAGATCTCACTGGAGAAGAACTCGTGGCTGCAGAAAAGAATCGAGGATCTGGAAGAGGAGCGGGACTTCCTCCGGTGTCAGCTGGACCGCTTCATCTTCTCCACTAAAAGCCAGGGACCAGATCGGAGTGAGAGTTCCTACAGCAACGGTAGGGTTCTCCATGATCTGCATTGCTGTTGTAGTTTGCAAACTGCATTGTTATTCTGCTGCCACAACACTAACAGTTATTGTCTTTTTCTGCAGGTTATGAGTCGAGGCGCTTCAACTGGAGGGGCAGGAGAGAAGAGGAGCGACCGGCTGGTGAGGAAAAACGCTTTAGACGTCCTCATCATTTAGTGCGTCTGTCTGATGGTGTCGCCTCTTGGCTCCTCCCAGAACCAGCCAAGGCAGACTCGCAGCATTTCCCCTCACGCCAGTTCATTCACCGAAGACAAGCTCCTCCCACAATGGCCGCCTCCAAAAACCATGTGTCCAGCTCCATCAGCAGCCAGCTGGCCTCTTTGAACGCGCTCTTCCCGTCCACGCAGCCGCAGAGTCATCTCCAGAGTCACAGCCTCAACAGCTCCACTGCCGGCAGCAACAGCAGCAGCGCCGCCCGACAGTCCATGAACGAACTGAGCGCCAACGTCGGACCAGGTGACCCACCTCCTCCTTCACCAGGCTGTTTCCTTCACGACTTTTAGTGACTTGTTTTGTTTGAGCAGAGTCCATTTCTCTGCTGGGAGAGTCGGAGGAGTACCTGGACCACGAGGACTACATGGCAGAGGAGGACCTGACTTTGGGGGATGATGGTCTTCAAGACAACAGCAACAGACAACCGATAAAGAGGAGGCGGATTTTTAAACCTCCTCGGGAGCGACAGAGAGGTAAAACTGTACACTTTTCTGTACATTGTTACTGTGAAAGTACTGACTCTCTCTCTGCCTGTCTTCAGTCAAAGACGCCGCGGGAGTCTTGTTCCGCTACAAGAAGATCCTGCTGACGTACCAGCGACTGAAAAACATGTCCAAGGCCTTCCAGATCCACGGCGTGGACCGCAACACGGTGGCCTCCACGACGCCCATCGCAGAGATGCTGCTGGTGGCTCCGGAGAAGGTGGCCGAGGTCGGAGAGTTCGACCCGTCCAAGGAGAAGCTGCTGGACTACGCCCGGCGCTGCTACACGGTTCTGGACGAGGAGACGCTCAGTCGGGTTCAGGCGCTGAAGAAGAACAACCTGCTGCTGCCCATCTCCTACAGGTTCAGACACTGATCTCCTTTGCTGAAATCTTCACGCGCTCACAGGGATTTTTACCCGCACACTCGACTGCTTACTCTCAACCTGGTATTGCGCATTAGCACGTAGGATCACTGGGGGGCGCTAAAGATCCATTGAGTTGAAGACAGACATGAGATAAAGCTGTCAGCCAGGAGAGATTGAGTGTAAATCTTTAAGCGTCTGCAGGGATGTGGACAGAAGAGGCCTACAGACCTGACAGAGGCGTGTCTCCCGGGTGAGGCGTGTATGAGGGGTGGAGCCATGAGACCGTGCGCCCTCTTTGCTTCACGTTCCCCGACAGAGTCGACTGTTACTTCTCATGTCTGGCTCTAGCGTCGAAACATGGCCACTATTTTGACTGTTTCCAAGACAACACAGTTATGAGACTCCGTCCAGACTGCCCCCCACCCTTTTTAAATTTACTGTATCTCAGAGATGTTTCTGTCTAACCTGCGACTGTCGCTGAGTCACTCCCCTCAGTCAGTCCACAACCTTTCTTTGCTCCTTGAGATCCAGTCTTGAGGTGTTTTCTCATCAAACTGACTCTTGTCTTGCTCTTCTAAATGAAATGTTTTTATTTTATCAGATTTGAAAAATATATTATTTTCATTTATCCTTGTTGTTTTGCACATTAGAGGGGACCATTTACTGAGAGCCCCGTTTGCTCGACCCGACTCTGACTCAGAGGGCGGAACCAGCGTCTGAGTCTTTGTGTTCAGTCGAAGACAATGTTGAGACAACTGTTTAAATCAGTGTGTTTCACGGTGCTTGAGTCATAAAGTCATTCAATAATTCGACAGGACTCGGCACTTGCTTGGCACAAGCATCACCCAGTGTTTTGGTGGCAGTCAGAGCACTCTTTTTCTTCCCATGTATTTTGTCTGTTAAACCAGGATCTCTTCATACTATGGCCACGGTTTCCGTGTTCCTACAGGATGCGCTCAGTAAAGATGCTTTTTCCACGGGTGCTAAATATATAAATTAACATTTTCTCTTCCCCTGCTCAAGTTTCATATTCATTTCTGAGAAAGGACTAACTGATGCACAAAAGCTGCTCTGCCCCTTTGAAATACACGTACTGCTTTGATAGACCACGTTGGTGTTTTGAGCGTGAGGGTGTCAGTTCGTGCAAACATAGAAGTAAGTCCGTCCCTAAATGTCTTCTGCTGCTATTTAGTTCATTCTTTCACATCCAGTGAGTTTTTTTCTTTCTAATATTTTAACTCACAATGTACCAACATAAAGATAGTAAAAGTACTCAACTTGCTTGTGTTTTCTAATTGTTTTTTTATTTTTAATTGTTTCCCATTATAGTCTACAGTGAAATATTTAATACAAAAGAGTATAAATATGAAGAATTCCAGATAGAGTGATTCATGAAAATGAGTGCTGTATTACTCTCTTTATGATATTAACTGTGTCAGATTCTACATCTGAAGCAATACGACTTCTGCACTGCTCTGTTGTTCACTTCCATTTCATGTTAAAATAACGTGTTTAAAATGAATGTGTGGATGAGCTTGTTGTTTCCCCTACTTCACTTTACTCGCCTTTTTTTTGTTTATTTGCTCATATTACAATTGTGTTCCTCAAGTGTAAACCTCAACATGCGTGTTGGGAAGGAAACGAGAGAGAGAGAGAGAGTGGATGGAGCGTGAGAAGAACATTGATCTGAAGCCACGACATGTTTGAGCACCTTAACATTCCCACGTCCACCTTGTGTTGACAGAGTGGCATATGACGTGCGACCATCGGAACAGACTGTAGATATTTGCTTTTAGAGAACGTCAGTGTTTGTAAAACAAACTTGTTTTTGTTCATGTCATGTTTATTTAAATATGTATATCTCACTCCCGTGATGATTCTGCACTTACAGACAATGAGATTAAAAGTTGATTTTCCCTCAAACGTCCCACGTCTCTTTTGTGCGTCCACAGCAGGAAGTTTATCGATGATGTTCAAAGATGAAATGAAGATGTGTGTGTAATGTGGATCTAAGGAGCGGGGCTCGTTGCTGCCACCGTGTGGCCGCTTAGCGTCACTAGAGGAAAAGGCAAAAAAGCGACAGCGAGCCGAACCTGCAGCATCGCTTTGTTTACCGCGCGGATCGACGGCGGAGCGAGACGCCTCCATCTCTCTCCTCCTGGAATCGCAGTTCCCTCCGAGTTGACGGCGAATCGGCCCACATGATGACGCTGGTCGAGCAGGTCACCGACATGTGGACGGTGCCATGAGACCCGGCGGCATGGACCTGTTCTGGCGGATCCTGGCGGCTCTCAGCTTCGACTGCTTCAAGGATTCATCGCTGACGAGGTGAGAGCGCAGGATTCACGGGATTCGCCGTTGACATCAAGTGCGTTTATATCAAGCAGAAATGTCGCTGTCAATTCTCCTGAACATTCTCATGAACACGTCACGTTATCGTGTCTTCATCCGTTTTCTTTTCATAATATTGACCCCACAACTGTTTAAATCAAGTGCTAAAATGTTAATTTATTAAATCATACCTTCAAAAAAGTACAACTGTTATTATTACTATTATAATAATTAAAATGGCGATTCTATTTTTTTATTATTGACTTGGGCTGGTGGCCAAAAAATACGTTTAAAAATGTAAAGTAAGAATGAAATAACAATATTTACTGTAATATTAAATAGAAAAAACATGAAATTACTAATATTACAATGTTTTCCTTCATTACAGAAAATAATATCTATTCAATATCATCATTATTTATCATCATTTTATGTAATTTGCGGGGTCATTTTGTTCTGATCTTCATAATTCCCTTAGATAATCCCGATTGTGTAATGTCATGCGGCACGACGTCACTCTGATATCGCTTCCTCCATCGGTGGAGGCCGAATTGCCTCTGTGATGATGATGATGATGATGAGCGACTGCAAAACATCGTCCTTCATTCCACCGTTGTTATGACAACAGGAACCATGAGTCACCACAGCTGCCTACACAAGAGTCCAGATATAAAATCACAGTCGTGGATGATGTGCAGAACAACAGAGCAGAGCGAGGCCTTTTAGGAGGATTTAGCTCTGCGGTCATGTGACTTCAACTCACTCCAATTGTTCATCAAAATATTCTAAAGTTTGTCAGCAATGAATCACTGACCCATTGACCTATTTATATGAGTGAATTTTCATATGAAAAATGATTCTTCACTTCTATTTTAAGAAGTTTAACCTGACTCTGGCACCAAATCTGAGTTGCTGCGTCCCATTTGTGACTGTGAGGTTTCCTCCGCAAACTCCATGTACACGCTTCAAGTTCAGTGAGTTTGAGGTTGTCCCCCCCCCTTCCCCCTCTTCAGGTCACCCACCAAGCTGAGCTCCTGTGGGACGGGTAGTCTGGACAGCAGCTCCCTGACTGGCTCTCTCTCTCTGGGTCCGGACCTCCCTCACTGCCAGTGCTGCATCTCCTACGAGGCTCGGCTGAAGCGCCTGTCCTGCGGTCACCTCTACTGCGACCCCTGCTGCGACCAGATTGTCAACCTGGCCTTCGAGGACATCGAGGGTCTGTCTGACTACCCCTGCCCCATGTGCAAGTCCATCAGCCGCCTGGGAGCTCCCGGCCCGTCCTCGTCCGGCTGCTTCCACGCCGCCCTCCAGCACCAGGGCTCAGGGAAGGAGCACGGGAGTCGCTGGGGCTGAAGACCCACCGAGACACCTCTGCTTCTCCTGACTGCATCGCCATGACGACTGCTACTTCGCGCAGAGAACCGGTCCAAAGTGCCAAACTGCATCCGAGCAACAGAAAAGTCACCGTCCCACTCGCACCATGAACATTCTGTCGGATATGTTGTAAAGTTTGAAGCCGTGATGTAAATATTTTGTACCTTCAACAGTCTCCATTTTGCATCTTTGCACACGCTGTTTACATATCAGAAGGACCAGACGTCGCAGTGTCGCTACTTTTACAGTTTTTCCAAGTTGTTTGTACATATTTATTTTGTTATTAAATAAAACCACTTGTGTTTGACCTTTCCGTCGATGAGGTAATTTAAACACACATATGAACCGACTGGTTTATTCATCAGGCTCAAAACATGCAGATACAAAAATGTATATTTACATCTGGCAAATGAAGGTTTGTACCAAATAAAAAACATGAACAGGTTCTCATCCCGGGAGGTGAGGTACCTGGCCAGGACTGAACTGGTGCTCCAGACCCCAGAGCATCTACTTGATACCCTAAACACGCGGGAGGCTTGCAGGCCTGGTCCGGCTCTGACCCGAATACTGGCTGCATACTAATAAAGCAGGAGAGTCTGTGAGCACTGGCGTGACTCAACAACACATCTGATGCCTGGTGACACAATCCACAAACACATGTGAGTCCAGCAGGAAGTGAAGCATCAGCGTCACACGCCGACACCGTCTCATCCTACGGAGCCAAATTTGGGTCTGATGACGCGCTCGAGCATGAAAGTGGGCTGATAACGCGGCCGAACCAAAATAACTCATGTGTCCTAAATTCCTCGCTCCAGTCAGCAGAGACGCTGCGGAACAGTCCGGCCAACAAGACTCCACTGCTGCTTCACTCTCCGGACTCAGGTTACAGTGCTTTCATAAATACTTGAAATTATTACACAAGTGTATTGCACTCACTCAAGAAAAAAAAACATTTTTTTTCTGAACAAACTTTGAATTGAAGCAAATGCTTAAATTATTACTATAAATAAGTCAAAAATTATTACCAAAAACATCCTCATAAATTATTATAAAAAAACGTGTCAGATTATATTTATTCAAATCACAAAAAAATCATGGAAGATTTTTGGATTATTTAAAGCAATTTATCCAAACTAAAAGGCAATATTTTACCGAAATATATTTGTTTTTATTGAGAGCATTGATTTTTTTGTTTGTTGGAATTTATTGATCATTTACTCAATAGAATTTTATGAACGGATTCATAACAGAACAGAGTAAGGAAAAAGGAAAATGTTATGCCCCTTTATTTTACTGTATAATAAACATTGGATTCATTTTTTTGTTCTCTGAAATTGATTTAGCACCATATGATGAACAGCAAAATGGGATTAGAAAACACATTTCTTGTATTTTTTCATGGAGCAAACAGAAAACTAGCGCTGACCAGTGGGTTCACCTGCTTCTCAACAGGACCAACGTTCCACTTAACGTGTTAAACCGCTGACAGTCGTGCTTCTAAGATCACACAGCGATACTTGGAAGGTTCCTGAACGCACCACGAGGAGATTTAATAGATAGATAGATTTAATACTATTTTAATACTATTATTCATCACACTGGAGTAATGTGACACCATTTTTGAGTCATTATTACTACTGTGGAACCTTTGAGCAGTTCGCCGTGTGCAGTCTTAATCACTGCTTGCTCAGGACTTGAGCTCTCAGTAAAGGTTTAGGTTCAAGTTTCTAGAATGGTTTTGAAAAGTGGAGTTCAGCAGAGGCGCTGGTGTGATGATGGTTCCATCTTATTGAAGTCGCTTGTCATATTTTCACGTGTATGGAGGATAAATAGTGCTACAGTTTGAACTAAGCCAGCTAATAATACAAGGAAAATGGAGGCCCTTCTTCAGTGCATCGCTGTGGCACTGATCATCCTCCAGAGCGACTGAGGAGCTGTCACACTGACACTTTAGCACGAGAGTTCTTCCTGGCTGTGAATATTAAAGCCGGGTGCTGATATGTGTGGTGATGTTTCAGGTTCTGGTACCAGGTCTTTGGGTCTTCAGGAGACGACAGAAGAGCCGTTGCTCTTCGGCTGCTTCAGGTTTCTCGGCGCCGGGAAATACCTTGGCTCTGTTTGGGTCTCGGAGCCAGACGCGTGTCCGAACAGGAAAGTGTGCTTGTTGCTGCCGCTGCGTTCCCTGTGCCCGGGTCTGGCGGGGGCTGTGGAAGGAGGGCGCCTCTGGTGGTTGACGGAGGTAGGTGCAGTTCTGGGGACAGTCGAGCTCGGTGGCCTGGATGCTGGGAACAGGAAGGTGCCGTTGTTGGTGTTCTGGTTCATGTTGGAGTCAGTCTGCCGTGGCTCGGGCGTTTGAGCCGACGGGTCTGGATCCGTGTTGGTGGAGATGTGCGCTAGTTTGTCCTTCAGCTGCTGCACCTCCCGGGCCAGACGCTCCACTGGGTGAAGGTGGTTGGCAGAAATGGGATGAGAGAAGGCCTAAGGGCGGAAGAGAGGACGGTAACTCAAACAGCGCCGCCAGAACTGTGGTCGCACAAGCATTTAACATGAAAAATCCAAACTTGACCTGCAAAATAGAGGCGCAAAATTGTCGCCCTTTGCCATGAGAACTCTTTAGTCTACCTGAGCATGAAGCGCCCCCCGCAGGTAGCACTCCCGCCACACGCCCATGCAGGGACCCATGAGCAGAGGCAGCAAAGGCTCGTAAGGGTCTAGGGGTCCTTGAGTTCCTGGACTGGAGGCGAGGATGTGGGGCGTCTCCGACAGAGTCCAAGCTTTCAGCAGCCTCTCCAAACCTGGCACACTCTCGGAGGACGGCGCCCTCCTGTGGCTCTTCTTGTACACGCCCGTGCTGGTGCTGCGCCAGGGAAGCAGGTTGGCAGGACAAGAGAAAGTTCCCCTCGACAGGAGGAACACGGAGCCCGGTATCGTGTCGGTCAGCTGTGAGGAGGGGTGCACATGTGCGGGGAACTTAAAAACTCAATAGTGATTTTCAAATATTTTAGTTTTAAGTGTGATGGACTAGAGAGTAAAGTACTGACCACTAGATGGCGCCAAAGTAAAGAGGATCACTCACTCGGTGGGCGTCGGGGTTGGTGTTGAGGTTTCCATTGAGGAGGGGCTGCTGGGTGGCGGTTGGGGGCACGGGTTGGGTGAACTGGGTCTGTCTCTGCTTGCTGTACTGCAGGGCCCAGTCCCACACCGGAGGCAGAGGCGGGTCGGAGGGATCTGAGGACAAGTCCGAATTAAAGCTGCCTCTCCAACCGTTGTTGGGGGTGTAGGACTGTCCGAGACTCTGGAGGAGAGGAGGCCAGAACATGTGTATGTGAAGCAGCTGCAGGTATCGAGGAACGTTTCTTTCAGTACCTGAGAGCGCCGGCATCTCTCACGCTGACTGTTGGACAGGAAGCTGGAAAAGAGCGGCAGGTGAACGCTGTCATGAAGCGCCAACAGGAAGTCGACCGTCAGCTGGAAGCGAGAGGGAAACTGAGACCACAGCTGCCAGACACAGTCCAGGAAGAGCAGGAAGATCGGAGCCTGGATGGAGAGAAGGAGGGAAGGGGTGACAAAGAAGATGATGGAACGTGATGAGCACATCAAGATATAAATGTTTGCAGACTTGTATCACTAAAATCAGACTGATTTGGAAGTCAGATTTCACGTGTGTGTACTTGTTTATCCTGCTTTCTGGGGACCAATTCTTATGTGTGTGAGTGAGTTTGCTTCTAGATCGTGAGACGAGTAACAGCTCTTCCAACTTCTCCACAGCCTCAGCCTCCTTACTTCCTCCTTGTCATTGTCACGGTGGTAGTTGATGCGACTGTAGAAGCGATGGCCGGCCGTCACCCACTCCTTCTGCACCAGACCCTGGAAGCCATGTTGGGTGCGACAGTGGGGGTCACACATCACCTGCACCAGACTGGACACCACACAGCTCATGTCCCGGTCCTCCGTCTCTGGAAAATTCCGTCTCTGAATCAAACACGATGCGCCTCGGACTTTTATTTATAATAGAACGTTAATAGTTGAACAGCGAGTACTCAGACTGCAGTACTCCTATCTATGCTTCTACTCAGAAATGCCAGTCGCACGCTCCACACCTAGCAAGTATTAGTGACAAAAGGAAAGTTTTCTAAAGCAGAGGGAGTTGATGAGTCACTTTTACTGCAACAGGATGCTGATCCAGCGACAAGCATGAGTGAAACTCAATCCTCTCAGAGAGAAAGCTGATGCAGTTTGTTTGTAGTGAGTACATTTAACAGCATCTAGTTTTCTGGAAAATGCTGTGTCAAGCGTGACGTTTGCTAAACAGCTTGTTTATTTGTTGCAGTTGTCACGATCATTGGTCATGTTGGTTGTTAAGATCATTCTGACAGTGATGGCTGAGACTCTTTGAGGCTTGGTGGAACAGATCCTATTGCAGGTGTTTTGTTGTCCTTACAGTTATCGTTGCATCATGGTTATTTTTGTCATTGTTGATATAGAAGTAGTTGTTTATAGGCACTTGTTATGGTCACAGCTGTATTTGTATTCAACCTGCTCAGTTCATTCTCATCTAGTTACAGAATGAAAAAGGAGCAACGCTACAACATCCAATTATTTCTCCATGTTACATACTAAATAATTCATGGTTCACACCTATAATATTCATGATTTTTCCTCTCCTGTCCCGGTCATAAAATACCACAGGGAGATATTTCACCGAGCAGGTCATAGATGCTTCAATGAGACTTCAATGATCTGCTGTTAAAATTCAATTTGTTCACCATTGAATGTTGAGTTTCTGTACATAAGTTCGCATAACTCTCAAGGGTTATATTTTGGTTCGATTTTAAGAATTCAGTTTCAGTCCTGCCGGACCACGAGGTGCAGTTGGCAGTGGTCATGTCGGTGCAGTGGAGTGTTTCTGTCCCTGCTACACAGGGCGCAGGGCAAGCCCCGATCAGCCTTTAATGAGAGGGAGGTGAGGTGAATAATGAATGGGCTGAATAATACAAGCTGATCCGCCGTCACATGACTCACCTTGCAGAGCCACTGTCAGGTGACCGCTGCGAAGAAGGCAGGCTACCTCTGATGCTTTCTTCAGACAAGACCTGCACACAGAAACAAAAATCAATTCCTTTATTCCAAAAGACAGATTTACCACATTAAAATTCTTACTCTTACATTCTATTATCTAAACAAAGACAAAATGAGGCAGCAGCACTAACCACTCCACCACCGTGCTGCCGGCTTGGTATAAATACAACCTCAAATAATCAGTTACCTGGTGTAGTCCAGCCAGTGAGTAGACTCCAAGGTAGATAACCACTTATCATCCGGCACCGTCACAGACGTGGAAAGATCTGGAAGCCAAGCAACCATGGTGTCCAAGAGATGATACAGTAAAATACATTCCTATTGCTATTAAAATGCATAGGTATGTTTAACAAGGATTGAAAACAAATGAATATTATTGAGTATTTATTCAAACTACACATTCAAGATGTCTGTTTAGAAGAAAAGAAAGAATGATAGGAGCAGGATGTTCATGCAGGGCTGCCACAAGACAACATGCGACAAACAGCTCACTGTGTTGGATATGAAAAAATGAAATAAATAAAAAATAAATTTGAAGCTCCTACAGTATTTTTTTTATCATAATAGTATTGCTTTGATTTGTTGCTGAGTAATGACAGAGAGTCTGTGCAGGAAAATAAACAGTAGTGATCAAGGGACTTGACAAAACCACTAAATGTAACAATTCAAAGCCACTGATATGAAGTTGTAAAAACTTTGATCCTGCCCACAATTGGTACCTGAACACATCACCATGAGAGTTTCTACACCACAACCCAACAAGCTGTGACTCAAGCGACCTCAGACAAAACACTTCATGAACCAACCACTGTTGAACTGTCTGTGTGAGAGAGATGGGCATATGTCAGCAACTTTAAAACCAGGCCCAGTATTTGCCGACCAAAGTGGGCTTTGTAATCTGTGCTCGGGCTCCACCATGGAATGTGCTGTGCGTGACTTCATGACAATAACAACAATAAAGACATTTCCTCACTGAGGCATGAGAGACTGAACAAAGCTCTCCATTACAAAAAAGATCTGTAGAATATTTTAGCAAAAGAATAACATGAACAGACTGCGGACGCTCTCAGTGCTTGTAGCATGTAGCCAGGATTTCATGTGTGATGCCCACCTCCTAGACACAGCGCTCGGAGGCGGCTGTGTGCCAGCTGGATGTCGGCCGGTGACGGCAGCTCCTCGCCCAGTTCTACCACCACACACAGAGACGACTGGCAACCGAACAGGACGAGCTCCAGGTTCCTGCAGAACATCACATGCTGCTGTCAATGCCGCTTTGATTCAGCTCTCAATTGAGTTGAGGGTTTGATTTCTGGAGCCAGACAAACATGTTTAAAAATGCCTGGCACGTCAACCAATTTTGTTCAGACACCTACTTCTATCAAAAACGTAATCTCTCTGAAACCTTCCTGTAGAGGGAATTATTTTAAAAAGGGAGCTAAATGTTCAGCGAGGTCTTTTTAATGTGGATGATGAAAGTGAATTCCTGGCAGCTGGAGAAAACATGAATTATTTTTACACACTGTACATGTTTATAATAAAAATGATTCATCCTAAAGATAAGACGCCTGATGAAATACATCACAGGGTGGATATTTATTTGTCTGTGATGTGAGAAGTGATTGATGTTTCAGGAAAGCACGTAGGATTCTTCAGAGTCAGGCCAGAGGACAAGTCAGTAATGATATATCGTCACCTGATGTCATCCTTCTCGTGGTAGATGTTGTTTTGGAAGCTGGACATACGCAGGAGATCACTGCCTCGAGGGTGTCGCCAACACCAACGCTGGAGAGCAGAGTTTATCTTCATTCATTTATTCAGCATTCAAAGACCATCTGGGAGGTCAGTGACATGCAGCCTCACAGGGATGCGTCCTTCGTTGAAGTGGGCAAAGCTTTTCTTCAGCTCAGTGTCCAGAACCTTCTGTGGAACAACGATGAACCTCGGAAGACTGGGGGAAGAGGAGCGAGAGCACATGTTTAACAGAGACCTACTTTCATGATCATTGCCACTATATTTGTGAAATACTGAAGGTCAAGAACTATATAAGATGTCCCCATGTATTAATGCATTCATAAAGGAAAGCATCACAACAGCCACAGAAATAAAATACTGGCTTCAAGTTAGCCTAGAAAGAGTCTTGGAATAAACTAAAGCATGATTAATGAAAAGAATGTAGTGGTCATATTTCAATATGTACATGTATATGTAATAACCTCAGTCCTGTAAGGATTGAAAAGAGCTTTTTCCACCATGAATATTCAGTTTGTGTTTACCTGGTGGACATTTCAAAGCGGTCGTTGACTGAGCTGACTCTCCAGCCGACGGCCCCACAGCGCTCCAGCTCCTGCTCCCAGTCGGCGGAAGACTCAAACCAGTTCATGTGGGAGTCTCTGCGGCGGTTGCTTAGAAACTGCTTCATTTCTGGAGGTGGGAAGTGATTCCAACGTCGCTCAATTCAATTTCAAGATCATTCTCAGGACTCAATCAGCCAAGACCAGATATAGGTGCAAAATTATATTAGATTTATGTTAATGTTTCTATGTCAGTTAACCCATAAAAGGTTGCGCTCAGTTTAAAAAGGAACTTTTCATTTTAATAACTGCACATTGGAATGGGCTGCTTCAATAGCTTCGGTCAAGAAAAACAGAACTTAAATGATGCAGACTGACACTTCCGACAACATGACAGCATCAAAATAATGATATTAGAACTGATAACTAGATAGACTGACCACACACTGACCACACTTGACCCCAGGGACAGAGTTGAGATGTAGGTCGTCTAGTCGATGCTTTCAGGGGAATGTTTGCATTATTAATCTGACAGCTGACAGTGATGTGCAGCCCAGTCTAGTTTTAGTATAGGATAATGTACACGGGATCACATTTCCCAGGATGACAAAGCTTCTTCCAATAAAACCTTTACTTGTTTAGGGGTTATATATTATTTAATTGAATCGTTTAACAGCATTTTTCAACTTTAAAGCCACACACTTCTTCTGGACTATGTTTCTTCTCTTTGTTTTTCTGTCGCAGAAAACTGTCAAGGTTTAGTTGTTTTGACGAACAAAGGAGCTATAAGGTGATAAGCAACCTTAACCCAGTCACTCACTACATCAAATGTTATGTATGCAGTTAAAGATGAGATCAATATTGATGTAATGAGGCATTTATCTACTCACCCACACTCCCAAGGGCGGCGTTCTGGAAAGACAACACTGACCCGGGTTTGAGAGGCTGGTAGGTCTTGGCGATGGTGTAGGTCATCTGAGGGCGACCAGAGTGACTCCATCAAAACATGACAAAGGTAATCAGCTTTAAGCACTGACAGCAGATCAATACTGGAAAGAACAGCTTCTACTCGCTGAAAATGATGATCATGCAGCAACTGGCCTTGAATACACACAAACAGATGAAAATCAATACAATGTCAACCCCATTTTGAGAAGTTCACAGTCTATAAGAGGAGAATTAAATGTCAGCATCCTTACTACAGAGAACTAGCTATGTGAGCTAACTGAATACATTCTTTTCAGACTACAAGGAGACACACCTCTAGAACCTGTGGGTCTGGGGTGAGTCGGTCAAACAGGAAGCAGATGACACGGAGGTCTCGACAGTACAGAACCAGCTCTTCAGGGGTGAATTTGAGGGAAGAGTTTGGGGTCACTAGTTTGGTCCTGTTTGGTCCCACTGCAGCAAAGAGTGTGAGAGAGATAAACATTAAGACATATTTTTAATAACTTCTCACATATTAGCTTTTTAACTACAAATAAAGCATCCCATTAATATACCGCAAATTCCGGACTATAGAACGCACTGGAATATTAGCTGCACCCACTAGGAAAACACATCTTGTTCATATATAAGCTGCACTGGTCTATAAGTGGAAGCCGTAGAAAGAAGGTCAGTGGTGCACCCGGCTTAAAAATGCATGAGGATCTCTTGTAAATGTGTTTTGAGAACGGGGTCCAGCATCGAGACCGACTCATGAAACAACCTCAGCAATGTTTTGAACTTGAATCATGAACTCCTCACATCTTTTATTTACATTAAAGTGCTCGAAATGTGCTATGTTCGCCCATGTGTTCGAAGTTCCAACAACACAGCCGGTCTCAGCTGCTGCTTCTTGTGCCCGGTCCTCCAGGAGATCAGCTCAATGGGCGGAGCTGTGAACACGTGGGCGAAAACAGCGTATTTGAGTGCTTTAACGTATTCAGTTTGATATATTTATTTGGCATATTTCAGCGTGTAAAAACCCATATATTAGCCGCATCATCATATAAGCCGCAGCGGGAAAAAAGTAGCGGCTTATAGTCCAGAAATGACGGTATACATTTAGAGCTCAAAGCAATTTTAAGTGAAATACGGAAAACTTACCGACCACCACCTTTTCTATGGACGCTAAAGCCACATCATGGTCCCCTAAAAGGACTGGGTCAACATTGTCCTGTAATATTAACCACATTTGTTTGAAAATGAATATGCATTGAAGAACAACTTTATTTTAGCATAAAGCCTGAATGTATTCTGGGTCCTCACATCAGGTTTGGGACTGTCCTGCGGCACGAAGGCGACCCTAAAGTGGGTGCAGAAGAGAGTCCCTGACAGCCACCCTCTCCCTTCACTGGCTGTCAGCTTTTTCCTCACCATGACGGCCCTCTGGAGAACACACTCGCCTGGTCAGAACAGGAGGACACAACAGTTATGCAGGAAAACAGGAAACCTGAGGCCTATAAAAATTGCATAACGATTTTCCCTCATGTTTATATGGCAGCTTCAGGAGAGGATTCAAAACAGGAAGTGAGCTGACATTAAGACACAACAGAGGGTGTAACACGCTCTCGAGAAGGAACATCCTCAACATATTGTTATCAAGACCTCGGTCCAGGCCAGTAGACAGGAAGGAGAACAATGATAGTAAAGCCCCTTTTCCAGAGTGAAACTGCAGATCTGAACCCAGTATACAGTAATGCTCACTTTCATTATTTGCTCCTACATTCACTCATATGAAAGACTTTCTGGTGTTTAGTCCAAGATGCTCCTGGAGGTGAGGGACGGAAAACTCAATGGTTTTGGACAGACCTCTAAGGAAAGCAGCTCTTTTCAGGTTGTCACAGACCTCTTACAAGCTGTCATACTTTAAGCTTGCCGCTTCACAGGAAGGAAGTTCATCCAAACTCTTCCTTCAAGAACTGTGCTTTGAAATCTTCATCATAAAAAAAACGAAACATGAGGAAAAGAGACTCCAAAAATTCAACTTCACTCTTCAACGAAAGCACATCTAAACTATGCATTGAAAGACCTCAGCTGACCATGAGGCTGAAACCCATGCCCTTCCTGCTTTAAGTCAACAGCACATTCTTTCTTCGGGTTTCAATCTCAAGCACAAATCTTCCAAAAACAAACCCTATAGTCCAGAAAGCTCTCGCACATAAACACAGATGTGCGTCAACACTAACAAGTCAAATCAAAGGGAATAGTGCTTCTCGCGCACACAAAACTAAATCCTGCCAAACTGCGCACATTTCCAACATTCTCCAGCAGAATCACAAATTCTTTGCCAGCAAGAATGGAAGGTTCCATGGCAACTGAGTCGGCAGCACAATAATAGATTTTTTTCAGCTCTTTGGTTGGAGAAAAGGCAAATACTATTCAATCTCACTCATGACCCTGTAATTTGAAAACATTGTTAGGAAACAAAGATTCCTGGACTGTATGTGTGGAAGTGAAGCATGTCAGAGCAACACTATCCTTTTATTTGCTTTCAAGAGTGAATACCGGCTTTCTTGTTTATGCAGACACCAAGAGACTTCGATTTCAACACCATAATTTAGAAAATTATGAGTTATGTTTCAATTGTTAGTCTCTGCTTCATCATTATAGTTTTGCCTCACAGCATCACAAAGCCCTGCAAAATCCTCAGTGACACAGAAATACACTGCACCAGAATATATATTTTTTGTACCTTGGAAATGACAAAACATCTGCTGGATGTTCACAAGGACAATCTGTTGCTTTTGGCTGGCTCATTTAAATGCCTCCCCAGGGTGCAACGAAGCTGGAAACATTCTTGCAGGCTGAAAGGTTAAGCGTTTTCAAGGAGACAAAGAAAGGAACAAAGGATTCTGAACCTATAGGCCCTCTCACTGGCAGGTGTTTTGACAAGTATCAAAGTAATGTGCAAACAGCAAATTGTGGGATCTTAAAGGTTTAGTCACATCCCCTTAACTTCCAGCCTCTTAGCTTCGAGTCTTCTGTATATTTAGTATAGTTTAGTATATTTGATATTCTTTCTCTCTGATGTGCACTTCATCTTTGAATTGGATGAGACCAGATACTCCAGATACCACAATAATTGCCCAATAATAGACATTGTTTCTCAGTCAGTTTGCACTGAGCACACACCATCTTCATTTCTTATCTGCCTCCAAGGCCACGGATTCCCAGACTTAAGGCTGTCACTTCAGCCTTGACTGAGACATAAGATGTTTCACAGTCCGAACCATTCCTTATCTGTCACATGGGCAATCTGGACATATTAAGTTAAAGAGAAAATGCTCCTCTTGAATCTCAAATCTGATTATTATTCAATCACAAATGGCCACTTTGTAACTTAGCTTCTGGTGAATGTACACAAGTACTTGCACATATTTGTGGGAGTCAGGAGGTCTTCCGTTCATGACCGTGGTTTTAAACACAATACATGAAACGCTCATAAATTGCATCAGAAGTGAATGAGACTCTGGCCATGTAATCTAATCTAAAGAAGCATGTTATGTTATAAAAAATACTATTAATGTGGAGCTTAAGTTAATCCATTTCACATTGTTAGCAACAACTATCTTCAATATACGAGACAAAACACATAATTAACAATACCAAGTTGAAATATATTTCAAGCTATCACAAGTGTACTAAAGCGGATTCACAGTCTCAACACATGATGTGTAACATAAGACTACAGAGAAAGTGAATCGTGGCTTTAGAATCAACGAGGATGGGGGTCTCAGCCTTTTTCTCCTCAGCTCCCACTACATTCCCATAGCATTAACTTGGTGAATGATCTACTATTTCATGGCTATTGGACTTGTCCCGACCTGTCAGCCCTCCCACAGGTCGGCTCGGTTTCTGCAGCCCTGTGTCACACTGTCACTTGAGAACACAGAGTGATGGGTCCGGTCCAATGACGATGGGAGACCATACTTCCCTGTGATTCCTGACCTTTCAGGTTTTCTGATAACACTAATTCATACGTGAGTAAAGGATGTTACATGTACACAGGATTGTGCACAAAAGAGTGGAGGAGAAAGTGATGCCCCAAAGGTGCAACATGAGATCTTTCATCTACTGCTATCCATTGTGTCAGGAACTGAACATGTTGTCACAAATTGTCTTGACTCTTGAGCACAGTAAGATGTCACTCACATATCAGCACCCTCTTCAGTAAATAAACCCAGAAACATCTGACTCTACTTTATATCTGTGACCATTATTCAGAAGTGGAATGGTATAAAACTGCAAGAAGAATTGTGAAGCAACACTACTAACATGGTGCTTAAATATTATCATATTCTTCCCATCAAATATGAAATATTTTGTCTTTGATTGACACCTTTTTCTTTCCAAGCTGCATCCCTTGGGCCTGAAATACTGTAAATTCAGGAAACTATAAATCAGAGTGACGTTGAGGACAGTGTGACGAAGACTGACCTATACTGTAATCCCTCCAGGGGGGTGAAAAGGAGAAGTGCGGACTGTCGACATTTCACATTGAAATGTTAACAGCTAAATATAGAAGCAGTGCTGGTGGCGTCAGCAGGGTTTCGAAAGTATCTGACAAAAACACGCTGCTAAACTACTGTGTCAAGCATAGGAAGTAAATGCACATTACATATATTACATGTAAGAAATAATGTTGACTGGTGTCTGTTTAATGTTGTATGATATGACACATACCATTTGGCACGATTCATATTTCAAGGATCTCAGGCAGAAATATGAACTACAAAGACACTCTTTGTCTTGAAAAACTAGGGGTTGAGAATCCAATTTCCTTTTAAGAGGATTAAATCAGTGCAACCTTTTTTCTGAATGATTGGAGGAAAATTGTGCCTAGAATGTTGGCTGAAATTAAAAGTGGATACATTCAATGCATCAAATACAAAACAATCTCAGAAAACATCTCACCAGGCAGACATCGGAGTCCAAAAACATCTCGGCTCCTCGCGCTCACCCCACTCTGACTCAGCATCCTCTCCTGTGCAGAGGAAGAGAGGCGCAGTTTAACTCTTGACACCGCACTGCAGTTGATCAGAGAACCTTCAGAATACCTGACAAGGATGTGTGCGACCATATTTTTCATCACGACATGGAGGTGTATTTTGTGTGTGTGTGTCATCAACAAAACTGGTACACATCTGCTTGTTTTCACCAGAGCAACACTTTAGGATTAACCTGCATGCAGAATAGATTAATTCAACCATTCATCATCAGCGTTAAATAACAAAACCTCCTCTTGTTGACTAATGGATGATTCCAATTTCAACCCAGACATAGGTTTTCCCCATGTGTCCCTCCCAAACCCGCCAAATTAAGAGGAATTTATATGATCAGTCAGACTCAACATCCCCATTTGGGCCTTAGGAACACTTGACGTCTATTTCCCATACACAGCCTCCAAGTATTCCAAGTTAAATTATTCCATTACCCCTCCATGATACACTTACTGAGCTCGACTGTTGCACAGACTTGCCAATTACAAATACACTTGCAATGGTAACCTATCAAAACTAAAAGGGCAGAAATGATGAAATAATGGTTATGCTGTCATTTCACCTGCCCAAAATGAATCATCTGAAGAGGCCCATTTTCCAACACAAAGAGACAAAGCCAGAGCTCGATGGAGGAGAGTTTCCATGCGCTTGTTTTTCCTGCTCTCACTGCAAAGGCCTTGTAATTGTGTGCATTTGAGTCCAGCGGAATTTGGCTTCACACAGCAAACCACATTTTTTTATGATAAGTCTGCGAGCGCAGCAGGACATATGGATCCACTTAACTTTGCTACTAACCACCCATGGAGAGGACGGTTTGCATTTATTGGCGAAAAGTTCATGACATGCCAGGGTTGGTTACGTGAGAGGCTGAGGTGGTTACACAGGTGTCTGGAATGATTAACACAACATCAGAAAAGGAGGAAAGAAGCCAAGTTGACATCCAAGATAACTATATAGAAGGTAAAAACGCTCCCTCAGCAGCTCTGTTTCACACTGAAAGCATTAATAGGATTGATTTTGAGCCTCCAGCTTCATCACAATTCAACACAGTTCCATCTAGTCAGCAAGGACATGCCGGCGAAAACCCAAAGAAACTACTGAGTTGATATTATTATGATAGAAATTTTGCAGAGTGGTGAGTTCCAGGATGAGGAGTCTGCAGTGCACAAAACAAACCATGATAAAATTGTAAGGGAGAGATGAGCACAGCTTGAGTAATGAGAGAATTAGAGGAAACAGGATTATGCAAAAACCCAAAAGGAAACGCAATTTAGCAGAAGAAAGTTGCAAAACCCCACTCGACCAACAAGAGGGTTGCATGTGAGTGTGGTAAATACACAATTAAGGCTGCTTGGAGAGATGGGAAACCAACAATTAAAGAAAAAAAGATGACTAAAACCAGATCCGGCTGGTGAGATAAACTCTAGGGGGGTTGTGCCAGTAACAGAATCTCAAGCTATAAATGAAAATCTAATATGAGTTCTTGAAATTCATGCCAATCTCACTTTCATACAGAAGACACTGAAAATTCAAGAAGTTATTTGGTCAGTATAAACTAACATTGATAAATGAAAAATGCTGTTAGCATGCCGACACTAAACAGTTGTCTCCATCTTTAAGCTTCAGAAACAGTTGATCATGGCTAATGCGTAAGTAATGTGTCAGATATAATTATTAATAAATAATTATATTGGATGTAGAATTTATGGGCAGTTCGAAAACCTCATCACAGTGCCATGTGACCATTTCATGTCTGTGATTGGCTGAGCTTCTGTCGTGTCCACTTTTCTGCAGTGCCCCTCGAGCAGTATGCAATGAACAGATGCCACAGTCCGACAAAACACTTCCCTCTCAAATGCATTTAGATTCGATCAGATAACTTACGCCACTACAGTCAGGTACTTCAAAGTGCACAAGAGGTCTCACTAAAATTAACGCTGATCTGATCAAGAGTGGAGAGGAAATGTGGCTGAGCAGCTTCCTGAGATCATTTTCACACTTTTCAGAACCCTGACAAAACCTGCCAGTGCCAGCTCTGATGTTGTTGTGTGAATGCAGCCATTCAGTAATACTGGGTTGTACAGCACTCATCTGCCAACTATGCTTGGTATTATTAAATGTATTTCTGGCTCCACTGCAACCTTTTTGGCTTGTGAACATTGGTCGTGTGTCTGAATAAATGTGTATGTCCAACATAGATATAATAACACAGGTATAATAGACGCTGGCGCAGGATCTGAAGTCTGACACAGCTTCAAATGACCTTCAACTGTATCCAACAATCACAAAAAAAATTGTTGACTTTTTTTCAGTGAAAAATGAACAGCAGACTTGGAAGCATCTTCCTTTGCACCAATAAGTACACCCTATCTCTGATGACTCAAGGTCACAGAGAGATCAGACAAAACAACCCGGTCTGCAAAAAAGACGTGATGAACCTGTGTCTGCTCACCTAACCACAAGCTACATATTCTAGCGCAACAAAAAAAAGAAAATGAATGTGGCAATGTGGAGTCAAGGTCAAGGCCAACACCTGAACACAGCATGTTAAAAACTTTCCTTTAGATTATCTGAGAATCTGAGAATGTAATCAAAAGGTGGAGCCACGTACCTTTGAGGTCATTTCACTGGCAAACAAGACTTGAGAAGCCTTTCTATGATTACAAAACGGGACAAATAAAAGAAGCAAATAAAAACTTTACAATTCAGATTCTTAACTTGAAAGAGCCGTGTTCATTTTTTCCACCTCCTTTCAGTTTCAGTCAACACACTCCGGCAGCAGGATCTTGCTCTTTAAATGAACATCAGATGCATGTTCAGGTTTCCTTCTTCACACCTCCGCTACACTTGGTCATGTGCTGCAACTTTTCTCAGTAGCAACAATCAAATCACAGACCCTAACTGCAGGAAAGGCTTTCATGAGTAAGTCTTGTGAATTGATCTTACAGTGAATGACCAGAAGCCAAAGTCTGTCCATCTTTTACTATGGTAAATCAGTACACAAACCTCTGAATCCAATCATATGAGCAGGGATCTCACCGGTATTTTCTCCCCAACAGAGGGCGTGTCACTGATTTTCACGACAGCGAACAGTAAAACAGAGTGCGACAGTGATGCGACTTACATGATGAAGAGCATTAACACTATGTAGATTTTTCAAGTATAGGAGGTGACATCTCAGCGTAGAGGATTAAAAAAAACTCAGCTAATCTGCTAAAGCACTGGGGAGAACCCTGACATGACAGGCAACGCTCAAGCACTATGATAAGCTACATAACATATAATCAATTGGCCACAACTCACACAAGTCTCTTCAGAAGCAAAAGTCCTTTATGGACAAGAATAGTTTATAGGGGTGTTTGTGTGGTTAAGTGGACCGATGCAGTGACTGAGACCATTGGAGTTCAAAGAAAAACAGCAGATCTATAGACCTTTTGTGGCAGTTTAAGTCGTGTTCCCAAATGAAAACAAGCGCACGATCAATGGAAGGGAGACAAAGAACTGAGCTCAATGCCCTGAAGTCTAGCAGTTTATCACACAGCCATGCATTTCAGGGTTGTTTTGCTGAGGCTTCAATTTTGTGTTTTATTGTGTGGTTTTGATGTCACGTCTAATTCATTGCCTCATTCTCTCTCACAGCACTCTCTAACCCAATTCCCTTCCTCACAGACATACTGCAGTTTCCATTGCTAATGGCTTCCCTCTGTTACTGCGGCGAAACTTCAGCAGGCACCTTTGGACTAACTCTTTTTCCCACTCATGAGAACAGACACGCACAAGGATGCCAAACATCTTTCTAATGGAGCCCTGCCGTACATTTCAGTCAGCAACTTTTGATAGAATTAAAAAGAGCAAGCTTCGGTCATGAGCTTCACTTCAACCGATAGGAAAACAGAACAGTTGTAGGACTGCGACTATTTTAATAGTGGACTAGTGGGCTAGTAATGGACGGACATGCCATCTTGTCTGATTTTACATTTGAAGATTAATCTAATCTAATATAGTATTTTTAAAAATGTAGCCAAATTGTTGGAAACATCGTTTTTGAAACTTGAAACTAGCTACGGTGTGAAAGGTATGTTGGGCAAATGTTGCATCTCATGTGTCCATTGAGATGTGCCCATACTTATCGAAATTTTGGGTCGCACTGGTTCTGAAGCCTCAGCCATTTCTCTTCTGGATTACGCTAAGTCACGCACATATGGAAAGGAACACAGTCATGTTGTCACTAGTCAATGCAAGAAGCGGCTGGCGACTAATTTAAGAGTTGATCATAGTCAACTATGCCGCCTTTAACAGGTCATACCAAGGTAACATTCATGTACAATACACAAGTTACAACTATATAAATACAATAAAAGTGTTGGTAACAAAGACAGTCAGCCAGCAAACCCCTTGACACGTACAGGTATTCGCCACCAACTATATGAAAAGTGCCAGTTGTTATTGTGCTATTATTTATATCTCTCTTCTGCAGAGGTCCTCCAGCAGTAAAATAAGAAGCACAGATTAAATGCTAAACTCATGCATAATAATATTAGGTAGAAGGTACAAAAAATACATTTAAATGAGGTAGAATACATACAGAAAGTCCTACTTTGAAATTAAGTCTTGGCCTCATGTGCAATGTATTTGACATGACCCAATTCTTTCACACACATTTACACCACAGAAGTGACGAGATAATGCCTACACTCAACAGTAGAAGCAAAATGCCAGCTTATGTCAATTTAATTTTGGGGCAGCGTGAAGACTCATGACTTGTCACACCCCGTCACCAAACAAGATGAAGGAAGACGGTCTCACTGTTCACTTTCATTCCGTCTGTGACTCAGACTTGGGAGCGATTTACCAAGACAAAATCTACATACAGTAGTGCCCAACCCCTTTGAATAACATTTCACTTTGAAAGGAATTTCCGTAAAATCACTGCAAGATGTCTGGAAAGACCAGAAGGGTATCAGCCAATCTGTTTGCAAGGAGAACAGAAAGGTTGCCTTGTGTTCACCAGACTCCTCAGTGACGACAAAGTGTGATGGCCAACAGCCAGTGCATCCATCAACAGAAGTATTTATTTCGCCTGCTCTCTGGAGAACACTTCCACCTCTAAAAGACTTGCAGCATAACACAGAAGCTGCGTACTAAATGTGAGAATCTAATGCTGTAAATTACCGCCGCACATAATTGTTTCTTGTAGGAAACGTTTAGCAAGTTTGTGTTTCTCTCGCCAGCGTCCCTGAGGTGAGATTACCAGCGTCTGTCCATACTCTCACCAGACAAACGACACTGTATTCAATAGTGAATAGTACTGCTAGTTAATTATCACCCAGTGCCAAGTCGATACGGCTTCTAAATAGACCGTAAATCTAAGAGGAGCTCTTTGTTCTGCTGAGAAGATAAGCACTGAGAGACTGGAAATGAATTTGACGTGTGGCTCCAGTGGGAGCGGGCGTGGGTGTCTCTG
This sequence comes from Synchiropus splendidus, assembly GCF_027744825.2. Taxonomy (NCBI): domain Eukaryota; kingdom Metazoa; phylum Chordata; class Actinopteri; order Syngnathiformes; family Callionymidae; genus Synchiropus; species Synchiropus splendidus. The sequence continues at coordinate 12,060,465 of NC_071345.1, read as the reverse complement.
CCGCTTTGCTCCTATCAGGCTGAGATCTTCAGCCACAGTGAACAGAGGCTGGATGGGCCCTCCTCCTGCCGTTTCTGCTTCTGTGGAGCTTTTGAAGTGTGGGCCTTTCAAGCAGAGAGCTTCAAAGCAGCCAGCAAAGTTCGGATCAAGTCAACTAGAGAGAGCACCCCGAGCTCTTATTACTTTGGATACAAGCTGCTTGTTCATTTAGGATGGCAAACAACCACCTAACCATCTTTTATTTAAACATATAGTGATCAGACTGCATGCAGATTAAGCAGTAAAAGCAATGAAAATTACCTTTGAGTGCCAGTTGTGTGGTAGCAGCAATAGTGTTAGGTGTATTGTATGTATGCAGTGGGGCACTAAAGGACCAGGGGTCTTCTTCTTTTGGATCGGGAGTTGCCTCCTACCTATTAATCGACCCAGGCACACCCGTCTTCTTCATGTGATAAAGGGCAAATTCAAACTGTGTCTACATGAATGGTTTGAATGAGACATTGAGAACTAATTCTCCATGCTTTATTTCACAGATAAGCACGAATCAAAACTAGAAAGGTACTGGTACAGCACCGAGCTCCGGCAAGCCTCTCATGTCCACCCAGACTGATTTCTTTACTTGATGTTATTGACCTACATGTGCAGTATTTTACCTATACATTTATTTTATTTATTTATTTTTAAATGAGTGCAATTGGACAGCAGGTGGCGGTAGCATTACAGTGCTATATATAAGACACTCCTGTCAGCAGGAGCAGATAACAATGAATTATAAACCTTAGACAGGTTACTAATTCCAAAATTTGTCACCATAGTCATGATAGTTTCAGTGAGTTAATAGAGAGTTGCGTAAATAATAAATTATATTAAAATATTATTATTATAAAGTACAGACTTTTGCTCATTTTTAAATTGGAGCAGATCATGTGACACAAAATAATGAAAAGTAATAAAAATGAATGAGGAAATCTCCAGCACGAATCCACACAAGTTTTTTCTGCTTACTAACAAACCAATATAATGATAACATAATGATGTGCAAGAAAAAATTGGGAAAGTTCTCAACTAATCATGCCAAAAAATTGCAGCACAAGTGCAGATGGCAGCATTTGTTGACTACAAGTAACATCCGACCTACGACCGGGATTGGTTCCGACCACCCGGTTGCAAATCGGATTGGACGTAAGTCGAATGCCATTTAAAACAGCCGACACAAGGGTTATAGGTACTACAGTAGTGGTAGATCGCTGTGTGAGAATGAGATGCTGGGATACTGTGCTGCCGGGCTGGTACGTACTCAGGTGTCAGACAATGAATTAAAAAAAAAAAAAACAAAAAACTCTGTTGGACGTGGTCATAAGTACGGGTGGACGTAAGTCGAGCAGGACGTAAATCGGATGTTACTTGTATTGTCTAGATTATGGTCAAATGAGGAAAAGGAGACACAATAACTGAAATGACTTTGCGAAAAAACATCACAATCCCCCACAGCTCATGGCTCCAAATAATGTTACATCACACAAACTATGCTCGCCGGCGGAATTTTAAGGCTGGGAAACATCAGAGTCACTTATTTCTTAGATGTTTATGACTATTCATAGTCAAAGGGCACAGATTGGTGAAAAAGACATAGACAGACTTTAAAAAAGCAGAAATACTTGTGTTCTCCAACGCACGTTTAATGTGGGTACCTGTATCAATAAATAAATCCTTGAGCCTCAGTCAGGTCTCACAACACTGACACAAGTATAATCTGCACATCTGAAGGGAGCTCACTGAGAGGCTTGGGGCCTGGATATATCATACGCTCTCGCACAATCATAATTTGAATCAACAAACAAGTCTGCATCTGAAGCATTTACTTGCATCAAAAGTGAAATTCCATCTGGTCAGAATTCATTCTCAGATCAGATTGCGTTTCATTGCTCATGGTAGCAAAACCCACGGGATGGTGTGGGAGGTCTGTGAATACATCTACACATCTCCAACGCTCCAGATCAGCATGTTCCACGCACACACAGTTCAACACCTACACTTTGGGATTCCACAGCTGAAAGGCTGTGATCATTCCTTAGCATCTCATTTCCAAGATCGAATTCAAAACTCCTTCGTCTCCTCAGGGCTGTCTCCATAGCGACAGCCAGATGTTGAACAGCACATATAAACTACCCCCCCGCTCCCCAGCTCCACATGCAAGGGCTGGCCTGAGGGCAGAAACGCACAGGCATCTGTTACCGTTTCTCCCTGCGGCTGCTGAAAATAACCAAGAGAAACAAAAAGCTTGGGCGAAGCGAAGGCTGCGCCAAGACTCTGAGGGACACATTCTCCTTGAATCCATCACACTAACAAGCCCTTCTAACCTACTTTCTCACTGAAGCCTCCAGGCATCTGCAATATTCCATAGATTATTTAACATGAAGACGCCAAGCATAGAGCAGCACGTGAGCGTTAAAACCAAGGGAGTTCTCTGGGGGGTTGATCCAGCTTGGTGGTGTCTTTGCTCATCCTTGAGACTTAATTAGGATTCACCACCTCATTCATTAGGGGCGCAGCCAGGAATCACAATGAAGAATGACGCTCATTTCACCATACGTTACCAGCGCACTGTTGTATCTCTCTGGTGCAGCAGACTGGAAGAATTTCCCGTTCAGAGCTGCTGAGTCGAGAACAAAAATAACACGAAACAGAGGACATTCACACGCTGAATAGCCTCTCAGTGGGACCTCTGAGGACACACCACAGGTCTTTAATAAAGCCAGACTGCAGACCTGTCCATTTATAGCTGTGAACCATGAATGGAGGCCAGTGTTTTCTGCATCATTACATGCTTCCTGGCTTCAGCGCTTAAGACTCAACACAATGAATCTCAACCTGCTACTGAGGTTAAATGAATTCAGTGAGATATGCAATTCACTGTCAGGTTGGTAAACCATGATCCTAGAACAAGTTCAAGCTAAAGCTTCTAACTGTGAGAATCAGGATGTGAGGAAAACCGCCTTCTAGCTAAACTACTTTTTGGCAGAACAGTGTGGTTACATCACACCAGACCTAAAAATGTTGCTTTCGCAAAACATGTCTGAATGATCTTCATCAGATCAGGACGCAGCAAACAGCATCTGACACTGTTTCTGTCTGCAATTTCTTGTGAACCACATGTACTTTTCAAACAAGATAAGACGTACAGCATGTCTCTATGTAACCAGTATGGCTTGAAGACAGCCAGTGGGTATTTTGGGGTAAAGAGTGGACAAAAGGTAGAAGCTGAATTTAAGGGATTCTAAATACAATCAGCCAAAATAGGTTCCCTTAGGAAGTCACATCCTGTCGCAGGGATGATAATGGCTCATTCTCCAAAATACATGTTAGTTTTATCATCTCCTGAGGTTGGCAGAAGTATTCAGTAGAAGCCAGCAGAGACCAAGAATCCAAGGGCTACTCCAAAGCTAGTCCAATAGGGGGCATTAGGTCAAGAGGCAAGATTTTTTTAACAACCAAAACAACAATGTAACTTCCATCTTTCTAGTTTATCGTAAGACTACATTGTTAACTTGAGTCACATGTCACAGTGGACCAATGAGAAGCCTCAGCACACAAACTGACGTAAATGTGATTTCATTTGTCTTTTAATAGTGAAAGCATTCACCATTAAATGACGGGTTTGGCAGTGCTATCCACTCTAGCCTGGGAATGTCTCATCCATCATGGAGATGGAGCAGGAATGGGCTTTTAAATTATAAGATGTTGAATGTCAAAAAAATACTAGTCCTAAAAATAGTTAAATAAATATAATATGAACCCCAAAACACAGCCACAAATAGATGAAATATGTATATATATAGGTCATATGCATTTAGCTTTTAAAAAACGTTCTTACCTTGATGTCTGGCAGCATTTGCCTCACTTTGAAGGTTGTTTTAGATCCGGTCAACATCGTTGTAAAGAAGTGTGAATAAATTTAGACCGAAAGTATGTGTTATTTTGAAAAGACCATTAAAAAATGAAGAATTATTGGCAGCACAGGTAGTGTGTGGTGTCCCGGTGCGGTGGAGAGCCGGTGACACCGGACAATACAACTATTCTCGCCTCTCGCATCGCTCTTCTTCTCTCAGCTAGAGCTCTGAGGCCGGACAGCGTGGAAAAGCAACCGAGAACAGCTTCTCGACACGTCAGTCCGCTCAGCGGACTGTTAGTAACCAGCCTGAGTCACTAACGGAGAGACGTGTTCATCGTTTGTTTACTCCTTTTTCTTCTTCGCCGTCGTCAAACTGAAGAGCGGTGCAGCTTCTTAAAGGGCCAGTACACCTCAATAAGAAGAGCCCGCCCCTCAGCCAAATTTATTTGGAAACCGAAGCAACTGGGATTTTTCCTCACAGGCGAGCTCTTCGTGTGTGTTTCTTTTTACATTTATTTTGCAACCTCACAACCCAAAGCTCCTCCGCTCCGGTCACTATTTTTGGGTACTTAGCGAACAGAACACGCTCCTTATCTCGACTGCAGGTTAAGACCAAGAAAATGAATATACGGTGGTAATAAGGAGTGCAATTGCACACAACATGTCAGAGCTATTGTTCACCAAAAGTCACTCTTACTTGGCCTCAATAACACAAGTGCACAAAATTAAAAATACAGTCCTACCTGAACAAATGCACGCTCGACACATTGATTATTTAGCGTACTTGTCTGTGTTGGAGGTAAAACAGAGGCGTGAATTGTATGCTATCTGATAACAAACAATAATACACTAAACAATACAATAAGCCACTTTTCCTTCTATATTAGACGTTCCTTCTGCACCGATTTAACACCAAAGTCGAAGCACTGCCACCTAGTGGCAGGAGGCCACACTCTACAGCCCCCGTCACTGAGTTTGTCGCGTATTTTATTTCATGGCAAGAGTACAGGACAGAGTATTCAGAACTCAGTAATGCAAGCGTTTACAACAAACAAACATGCTTTTAATGTTCACACGGTGAAATTAAATCCAGGTATTCACAGTGTTTAATACCAAGATTTAACGCCGATGGTTTACCTTTCTGGTGATCTTCAGCAGCTCTGCTTCTTCCCCATCTAAATATATCCTGAGAATCAATAAGAAACGTCTGGATAATCCTGAGCGACTGCTGTACAGTCGAGGCCTCAGCGTCCCTATCAACTATGACCGAGAGCAAGGTCTGGATTTTTTACCACATGGGAAACTGATCAATATTACATAAGGGTCTCCGATTTCTCTAATACATAAAACCGCCGCAGACACAGGACCTTCATCATCTGAGCTGGACTTATTCATCCATGTATAATTCAACAAGGTTAATATAATACTGACAAATAAAAAACGTTGGCGGTTCACCTCCATTTGGATTTTCATTCATTTTAATAATCACTTTTCAAGTGGATTGTTTGATGCTAGGATTCACGCTAATAAACAGAGCCATATGAATTAGCATGACATAATCAAAGGAAAAAGTACATTGTATTTCTAATAATCATTTGACTTTTAAATATGAAACAGCCACAAATAGGAGCATACTTTTTTTTTTTTATTTCATTTAATCTTTTTAGACCATTTTCCAGACTATTTTTACTGATTTTTTTTTATTTTTTTGTGTGTCAGTTGGTCAGAAAAAGGGAAAATGTATCTTTAGTTCAAGTTTGATAACATGCTATTATTTAGAACAGAAAGGTCATTTATATTTAAATTAAGATTCTATTTTTGGAGTTGGAATGTGTCAACTTCAATGAAATTTCGATAACAAAAATTTAAGCATACGATGAAAAATAACATGGAAGCAAGACACAAGCAGACAATATTTTTGAATAACGATGAGAATTTATTCAAACGGTGCAAAAGAGAAAAAAAAACAAAAATTAAAATAACCTAACATAAAATCTGATGTTCTTTCTGTCCAATTGCATTGTCACACAGCCTCGGCGCACTCACAACACAACCTAAATTAATTTTAAGAATAAAAACAAAAGAGCAGGAAAAATGCAGTTCAAATAATGCACAAATTTGGTAAAATATAGATTAGCAGTTTACATGCAACAGTTCCAGTCCCATGCAACTAAAACATTTTAATGATAAAAATCTTGTTGCCACAAAAATGACACCATATAAAAATATATCACTTGTTTTGCCAATAAAAAGGAAAAAAAAACACACAAAATGAAATTAATCGAGTCGACAGGAAACACCATATATTTTTGCTCTCCTGAAGGGACATGTGCACACCAGATGTTTCTATGATAAATGGTGATCATTTCATGTCATCGAAGCGTTCAGATTCATCAACACTTATCTTGCGCTCACACATGGCTTTGAATAATCGCCTGGTGCTATTTTGCACATGTTGTGACTTGCTAACTCATTAGTTCCTTTGTAGTGTACTTCCCAAAGTCAGCATCTTTCCTCCCGTGAAATTCCAATCATCAGACGCTGGGCCGACTTTAATATGATTTTTAATATCATTTTCAACCCTGTCAAAACTCAAACTAGGTCACCATCTCTGCTAACTACACCTCAAACTACACCTGTATCATATGGCTACTTAGGCTTCAACACATGTCCCCTAAGGAGCCCTGCTCACAACATAGCAACAGTGAAAAACAAAAAAAACTTTATTTAAATTTCCAAATGAGGAACAAACACAAGCCAGACTGCTAGACAATTCGTCATGTGAGAAAGAACATCCTAAATTTTCTTAACTAAACATTCCACAAGGAAGGCTAATAAAAAAAACTCACTATAAATATATATATATTTATATACTCTCATATGTGGTTAGGTCAGCGTGGAGGAAATTACTTGGTACGTCCGGGTGTCGCCTTCAACACAACGTCCCTTTCTGGTAAAACACTCTCCCGACGCGCTCCTCATCCACACACCATACATTCTCACCGTATTTTTAAAAACACTGTAAAACTTTGGGCTTACAAAAATAACCTGGAGCATATTTAAAGAACTTTTCATTTTGTTTTTAAATAAAAAAAAAAAAAAAGCCTGTCGAGCGCGAGCTCATATCTGGGGGCGAGAGAAAGCATGTAGTCTTTGAAAATAGAAAAACAGGCATCACTTTGGAACAGTCGAGAAACTGTCTTTTCTCTGATAGGTCTCGTCGGAATTAAATGCTAGTGCAGGAACATGTCGGCACATAAACACAGCAAACATTTTTCCTGTTATTTGAGGCAAAAACAGAGCAAGTTATGGTCTATAAAAATGCCACTTTGAACAGAAATCTGGAACACAACACTTAAAGGAGGGTTGATATATGACGCTATATGAATCAGTTTTGTCGACGCAAACGGCTTTTGTGAGAGAAACAGAGCAACAGTGCCCTCATCTGGGCAAGGCAGTAAGTTGCATACTAAATTGTGCTTCTTTCATAATTTCTTAGGCCAAGGCGTTACAAAATAAACCAACATGACATTGGGGCTGAAACAGTTTAGTCCTATTAACCGGTGGAAGTGCCATGTCAATTAAATAAAGCTAGTTCATCTTGTAAGGGTGAGTTTAATTAAAGGAGCAGGGGTTTGACTGCTGAAAAGGCAAGAAAAAAAACTGAATGAGATGGTGACAGTGGCACCAGGAGGTTAAAAAAAGAAAAAAAAGTGGTGAAAAGAAAACCCCGCTTTAAAACAGTGGCAGTGATTGTTGAGAAAACAGTCAGGCCTCTTCAGTTTCACTTTTACCGACACGAGAAAAGTGCTTCAAATTGTGCAACAACAGAAAAACAACTAGAACATTTCCTTCAATGGAACATATTTTTGCAGCCATCCTCATGAGTTCTGACCCACAAATATTGAAGTTCCCCTCATGCCACGGCAGCAATGTTGGATTTTGCGTTACTTATTTTTGTTTTATTTCCTTTACCAACACAGGAGTACTGACACGTAAAAGCAGCGAATAAAATCAGGTAAATAATCTTGAATTAAAGAGAAAAAAAAATCTAGTTCCTCAAGCAAACGATTTTAGAGCAGTAGTAAATCAACCAACATGCACTTATTGTCCAATTTATTTTCACAAACAGAGCTAAAACAATGAGTTTACTGTACCAGTCTCAAGTCCAAAAAAAGCTATTGTACGTTCATTTCAAATTTGAAGCTATTAGATTATCTTAAACAAAGGTTTGCTTTATTAGAGGGTTCCACTATAAGTAGAATGGAATTTGCTTCTAAAATATATATATATATTTGAAGTAACTGCCTGTGGGTTCATTGCTTTTTTTTAAGAATGTAAAAAAAACTTGTTACAGTAGAGAAAAACATAATACTTACATCACCTGAACTGCATGTGACTTTAAAAATAAAAGCCCTTCATTAGTTATGCCTCACACCTTCCTGTTTGTGCTTATGTCACCGTGTATTTTGACTGAAGTGTTTTTGTTCCTGTATGTGTTTAATGTCAATATTGCCTGCCATATACATTCCCTCCATTAGGAGACGCCGGCGAGACATATATCTCGAAAAATGGGGGAGGCTGTAGCTAACACTCAGCAGCACACGCACACGCACATGCACACACACACACACACACACTCATAGACAATGCCTGCATTAGAGACACAGCAAAATGTAACAGAAGTGCAGTTAGTCATACAGTCAAGACCCAAAACCAGTTTTCTGTCAATGTTTCAGTCCTACAGGAAGTGACGGCATAAAGTTGGGGAGATGGTTTCACCTTTCTCTCACACGTATTGAGGCTGCCCGAGTTTTATTTTTTTTTGTGAACTGAAAAAGGCCACTCTTAAATACGACGCCACAATTGCTTCAGAACCTGCTGATGGCTGGTTCTGTCTCCCGCTTCTTCAGCTCCTCCCGGTAACAGTAGGAGCAGTAGTTCCCCGTCTCGGGGTGTCCATAGTAGTTGCAGGTGGGTGTCCGACAGCGGCTGGACTGCAGGCTGCCCAAACCACCAGCGCTGCCTAAGGAGTAGTGTCTGACCGGCGGCAGCCCGCTACGAGAGTCTAAGGTCGGCCGAATGTCTCTGAATCCATTAGTGTAATTCCCACCCACAGTCTCAGACCCGGGGTAGTCGGGAGGATCAAACTCAGTGGGGTACGAGGGTGTGAGGCGGGAGGGACTAAGTGACGAGGGGCCTTGTGAGATATTGCACTGAGGATGGGAAACACCCTGTGTTGAGGGAATGTTCCGAGGAAGGGTGGCATAAGACGGCAGTCCAGGGTATGAGGTTAAGGGGGAGCCACCGGCCAGCTGACGCCTGGAGTCCATGTAACTCTGCATATGAAGGTGTTGCGTGAGGGGAGCAGGGGCTGGAGGTTGGTCGATGAATGATGGCCGAGGGATGGCCACCACGCCTGGGTAGATGGACGTGGACAATGGAGAGACCTTGAGCTGATTGAAGGAGGACGGCAAAGTCTGATCTGTGAGCTCTTCTTTGGTCTCGTACGGGCGATAAGTTGGATCAGTACCAAGAACCGTCTCCTTCTTGGGCAGCTGTATTCCGTTAGTGACACATTTCCGTTCAGGTTCGCGCCGCTGCTGGTCTTGCTCAGCCCGAAATCGCTCCTCTGCGTAAGCTAGGTATTGCTGGATCATCTCCTCCTGGAACGGCTGTCGGTTGCTGGTTGTGAGGAGGCTGGCGAATATGAACTTCCGCTCTCCTTGCATTGCGGCTCGCAGGATGCCGAGGCTCACCTTGACGTCGGCACTGTATTTGTAGGTCTCGCTCTCTGTGCTGCTGCCTCCGCTGCTGCTCATGCTGCTTCCTGTTCCATTGAGGCGCTCACTACCTGAGGACGGGGAGCCTTTCCCGGAGTCCTCAGAGACCTGGGCTGAAGGCAAGCTGTCCTTGCTGCCCTTCCGCCCCCTAAAGGAGCCCTTCTTTTTCTCCACGCCGTCCTGCTTCACACCACCGGCTCCAGCATTCTTTCCGGTCATTAGTCCACCCACGTTTTTCTTCAGCTTGCTGCCCAGACTTTTTCCAAAACTACCCAGTTTATTAGCCACAGAGTCGGCCCGTTTTTTGTCTTTATCTTTATCCTTCTCCTTTTTACTTTTGTCCTTCCCTGTTGTCCCTGTGCCGGCTGAGCCACTGCTGGAACTTGATGATGAGGACGAATTGTTCTTCACCAAAGAGCTCCCTCCATTTAAGGTCGACGTTGTGGTGGTATCGCCGTTGCCATTGGAGCTGCTGCTGACCGACTCCTTGTCTGACTCTCCAGAGTCCGGAGGCGTCCGTGCGTCTTCTCCCGCTGATGCAGTCGGAGACTCAGGCTGAGCCAGAGGAGCTTGCTGTGGGGCAGAAAGCAGGAACATATGTCATCCGACAAAGGACAAAGTAATTTCATTCACAATGTCCAATGCACCACTAAATACTATGAAACTGTTTTCATCTGAACCTGCTGATCGCTGGTTTGAATGCTTTGGATCAAGTTGATGGCAATGGAATATTTATAAATCAGGAAAAAAGAAGTGAGCAGACTGAATCATCGAGCTATTTTCATGCGCAAATGCCCCAAGACCCAAACATGATGACTCATCTTTAGGGGGCCTGCTCATTTGCAAACAGATTGAAGATAAAAACTAACAAAACATTTTCCAGTAGAAGCATACAAGTTATTTCAAGTCTGAAAAAGTAATAACACAGTTTCACAGGCCAAGGGTGAGCGCAATATTTAGGAACACCTACTGTTATATTTCCTTTCAAAACTATTTCCTCCCTTATGTTAATAAATACTCCTACTTATTTAAAGATGAATATTTTATTATCATGCACTACTGTTCCTTTTTGTATTTTGTTTAAATATTTCTAGTCAATAATGCAATTTATTTTGAAACAGATAACTCTCACGGCATTTCTTTGAAAGAACAGAGTGCTCACGATTTTGTGCACTATTAAAATGAAATAATAATGAATCATGTTTTCTTACCAGCAAATGTTTTAGCTCCATTTTCATATCTGCAGAAATGACTAACCTTGAGACTAGGATTTGTCTACGGCTGTGAGTCACTGTGACGTAAAGACTGTGAGCAGACAACAGCGCCTTTGTGTGTCTGGGTGAGAATCTATGACCTGAATGGCTCAGTGTAGTTTTCCGGAAAGAGCTGCTCTGGTGGAAAAGGAAGGAAAACTCACACTCGTTTTGACCACATTTGGAACACACTGTCTGTTTACGCACAGTTACGGATAACTGCTCTTTCTATTGAGAAAAAAATAGAATGCCATACTATCTGATTTTACTAATTTACAGAGAAAAAAACATTTGATTTTAACTGCATGTCCTGGCTGGCAAAGGACAGTAGGACAATTGTATTTATTGATCAGGAAAAACCAATGTGTTTTTTGGACCGAAAACATATTTAGATAAACATAGATCATTTATCTTCATGAATTTGCTCTGATACCAAGAAAAAGACTGCAGACCAAAACATTTAATAATATATCAATTTAAATATTACTCTAATATGACTTTAGAATGAGCTTCAAGGCATTTAAGAACAGAAACCTTTAACATTCATACAGTTCTTCTAACATGCGCTCAGTGGTTTAGCAATACATATAAATACAATTGTTGATAATGGTGAGCCAAAAAGGATTTGGTTTCAATCTTAGTTTTTTTCACTACAACTTAACACAGCTAAAAACGCAACAGGATCCTAACCTCGCAGGGAAGTGGCAGCCAGGTGACCGTCATGTAGCTGTGCAGCATCTGGAGCTTAGCCTCCAAAGAGAGAGCAACACTGGAGGAGAGAGGCTCAACATGAGAACAGATCAATGCTTCGATGAAAGAACTAACATGAAAAATGTAAGAAAGAATAATCATTTTAGAAAGACAGTTGCTTTCATTAATCACACTGATGCAGTCCATGTTATTTCATTCTCCTGCTGCTACACAATATTAAAGCAAACTTGCCAAAAAATACTTCCATTCATTTTCTACCGCTTATTCCCTTAACAAGGTCGCAACAATATTCAATCTCATCTTATACAGAAATTCTAAGCAAGACGGAGGTGGATACAGACACCAGGATATTTTTATCTAGGGGCTATTTTTGTGCTGAAGAAAGGTATTTAGAGCTTATCTGAGTGGCTGTGAAAATCCTTAATCTGGATTGAAAGATCAATCCCTGTGACAACACCACCACTGGACGTTTGACCCAACTAACCCTGCAGCTATTAGCACAAGGAAGATTCTTCAAAAAAAAAGACAGTTTACATTTTTTAAACCCTGTCTTCAGGGGACAAAATACAAAACAAAATTAATACAAATTGCTACCAAGTTATTATCATAATTTATAAAAAAAAGTAATTAAAACTGAACACATATATTCAATCATATCTAACTCAACACTGTTGAATCCTGTAATGTTCATGATGTTCACAGACTACCTTGCCAGCATCACGTTGTCAGTGTCATCCTTGCCCCACTCCCACTCCTTCCCAGGATCCACCGCAAAGTGCAGAGGCAACATTTTATGCTCAGAGTCAGTGAGCGGGATCACAACTGCAGAGACAATTATGAAAACATCGTTCAATATAGTGGATTTTAAAGAGATAATGAAAAACAAAACAAAAAAAAACAGCGGTTGTTGATACTGGAAAAGCTTCTGACTACTTTTATTAGATGTAAACGTTTGACCTGGCCCATTAAAACATCCTCAGTGACAGGCGGCACCACCTGGTCTGAGTCACTGGGTCTGCGCTGGCCTGATCCTTGCTATATCAGGTGGACACTCCACTTTTGCACCATGCACAACCAAGCGCCGATACTTTCATCTTTGAGGTGTACACAGTTTGTAGCTTGTGTCTGCCATGTTGACGATCCAGCCCTGAATGAGACTTTAAATTTGTCATGTTGGTGGACTACTTATAATGGGGGCATGCTAAAGGAAATACACTAAAAGCCAAAAGCTCAACAACAAAGATTAAAGCATTGATTCTGTGCTAGTCACCTCTTTTGAAATCCACTGTTGTTAAACAGCATTGGCTTATTTAAATCCTGGTAAGTTGTTTGGACTAATTCATCCAAGTTAAATTGAAAAGACCTGCTTAGATTTTTTAAATCAAGAGTAACGGATTATGAATTGTGCCATACAACACAAAGGTCCTCATTAAAGAACATTTTACAGAAGTAGAAAAAGTCCTGTGTCATCACTCTTCAGACTTTTACCTTGCTCTTTGGAACTGTCCTTCTGTTCCATGGACACCAGGGCAGAGAAGTGGGCCTGGTCATACGCCAAGACCAGGGGTGAGCGGTGGCACTTGGCAGCTGGCACTTCCAGTGGTAGGTATATGCCTCCGAATGGGATGGGAGCAAAAGCTGTGACACAAAATCAAGGTCATTTGCAAATCTCAAAGTCACGATTCTTCTTCTCTTATCAAGTGAAACGGTTCTTAAATGATTCACAGGTCCATTAAAAAAAAGCCAACTGAAGTTAACGCTTTTGATACTATTGGATCCAAAAAAGCAGAGGCTAATTGAGGTCAAAGTGCGCACATATTTGCCTAATACAGAAATCACACACCCCTAAGATGCACAATATTTCCGATGAGCGGCTTCCCCTACACAAGCGCCGGTGTTAATTCATTAGATGGAGGGTGAGAAGTCATAAATCACCAAGAAGACGAATGCTTCTTTGTCATCTAACTCTCTGTGCTGTTATTCCAGGACATGATTAAGATGCTCTTCAGAAACATAACAAATGATATAATAAGATTATTATTATAAGGAAATAAGATTAAATCCCACAAGACAAGGGTGATTTATTAGTCAGGAGGGAGTCTCACCTTCCCCTCCCGAGTCCCTCAGCATGGTGTCGGCCACCACTACGATGGGACGTTTCAGGACATGAGCCAGGACGAAAACGTGGAACTCTTCTAAGCTCTCGTAAACAGGTTCATCTGAGGACTCACCACTGAAGAGAAAAACATAAAAATATAGTGATATTAAGCACTGCTGACAACAAAAGAGTTGTGTGTCGGATGCTGAAGAAGTGTGCAGGGAGTAGTTATAAAAGTTATAAACTGACTTCCTGACTTTCTATATTCAATTATGGTTAAAAGAAAATTCCCTCATTTTTGCCAAGGGACGGCAAAAAAAGGAACTTGAAACCAAAAGACTGAATGAGTTTCCGTTTCATTGTCTAGGAACTCAGTTGTTAGGTGGGTCATTTCATTTTTCCCGGCTCTTACCCGTTAGTGCTGTTGGTGCTGTAGTGTATTCTGGGCTCACTGGAGGCCAATTTCAGCAGTTCGTTCCACTCCTTCTGCCACTCTTCCTCAGTGTACACCAGACCAGACTATAAAGTCACACACACACACACGTTTGTATTTTAGAAAGCGAGGTTGGACACGACAAGCACACACACACACACTGACCAAAACAATGCAGTTCACTGAGTGACAAAATTCATATTTTGTTTTAAAATATGTTGGACGCTTTATTTTTTACTTGGAAATTTCTGTACATGGTAAACAAAAAATAATAATGATTGACTGCAAAAATGGACAAAAACAGCAACTACTTTTATGCTCAAAAGGTCCAACTCCAACACATTCTGCAATCCATTTCTTTCACATGAGCTGAAGTTGAAAGACATCTGTACCTGATGAGATGATCGAAACTAGTCAGACACCAGAAATAAAGCGTTTATCCTGACACAACATTACCAGAGACGCCAAAGGTAATTATTTTATTTAATAATGGTAATTCACAGTGTTAGTGTGTGTGTAGCTTTTCCCCTACTCCACTCATGTTCTGTTCAGAATGTGGAAAATAAACGCATACTCAGTAATGATAATTTATTTTTCAGGTTTCTCCAAATCTGACATCACCATGGTCAGATATTGGAAAGAGTTTTTAACCAGGTGTATATGCTGAAGGGACAAAACAAAAAAATTACTCACTTTTCAGTAAATAAAGCAAAAGAGAAGAATCTATTTATATCAAATGAGGATTGGATGAACTTGTGTGAGGACCAATAAACCTGAGTTTAGCTGGAAAAACCTGGTTACACAATCACATCCAACTGCTGGAAACAATACAGAGTGACTCCAACACACCATCACCGTACATTCTCATCTTGCCCACTAATAATTCCTTTCAGAAAAGAGATTCAGGAAATATTTTAAGTGCATTAAAGATTATCATACCTTTTGAATTCAGGACAAAGAGAACACCACTAAAACCAGATATTTATTTGGCATTATGAGAGCCATGGAAAAGAAAGCAATAATAAAGAAATGGTCCCATATCCCAACCATAGATGACTGGGTTGATATAATTTATGATGTTCGTAAAATGAATAGAATGATAAATAGAAACAGATAACAACAAAATGTCTTTTTTCTTGATGGAAAAAGCAAAATGGAGTTTGTATAGATTTTTATTAAACCACTTACAAAAACCTGTGTTTAAATTTATTAAAACCCCCAGAAAAAAGGTTTAGCTTTCCATCCATCGATCCTCATTGCTTCAAATATTGTTTTTTATTTAATTATTATTCAAACAGCAGCTGAGACTGGCTGTGGTGTCGGAACTCGGCACACATGGGTGGAAACAGCATTTTTTGATGTCTTTAATGTAAATAAAAGATGAGCCGAGTTCATGATTCGTGTTCAGAACATTGCCCAGTTGGTTTCATGAGTCAGTCTCGATGTTGAACCCTGTGTTGAAAGTAGTTTAGAAATGATCCTTAGACATTTTTAAGCCGGGTGCACCACTGACCTTTCTACGGTGCAGACAGCACCACTGCACTCTGGTGCGGCCTATGTATGAACAAAATCCATTTTTCATCTTAAATTTAGTGGGTGCAGCTAATATTCCGCTGCAATCTACAGTCCGGAAATTACGGTACTAAAGAAACAAAATATAACACATAACTTTAGTGACAAAGTTTGAAATAAAAATAACACTGCACACGATTCTGTGCCTGACATTCCGACTATGTAACGGGAAGCATAACTCAAATCTGTCCATATACATTTTCTCAGGAAAACTCCTGCCAACACAGATACCTTTATTTACTACATACCTCTTTGTTCTGCTGTGTCTGCTGCCACCTCCATCTGCGCTTCAGGGCTTCCCTCTCCATCCCATTGTCCATCAAGGCATACAAGGATTTTCGCAGCATCAGATCGCGGTCATGGAACCCCCACATTCCTAAACAGGTGTTGAATCAATGTATTTATCATGCAATTGAAATTACAACTGTACTTCAAAACCATGAAAATTAGAAACATAGTAAGCATAGCCGCAAACGCCAGCCAACTGCGCAGTCATTTTTACAAATTATAATAGCCTTCAACATATTAAGCACCTTTCAGGAGGAGCACTCCTCTGTCTGGAACAAAGCCAGCTCCATCATTTAAAGCTATTAAGCCACAGAGCCTCAATCAATGTGCTCCGGGACGTCGTAAAACACAATTGTTGCGTAAGCTAACACAGAAGCTCTCTAAATGAGTGCAAATGGAGCATAACGACACAGTCATTGGGGTCTTGTCAAAACAGCTGTAGGACTTACCGAGCGAAGCAGCATGTAACAGGCAGTTTCCATCGCCGCTTGTTGCCAGAGGCAGCAAGTTCTGACAGTTTGAAACTACTTTTGTCCACCAATTTAGCCGCCCTGCATCAGAAAGGAACATTTTCATTGACTACTTTAGTTACTGCTGATTATCAATTTAGAAAAGATATATATATAAATATATATATATATATATATATATATATATATATATATATGTAGCATTCTTGTGTTTTTCAGTCTCTTTTACAAAGGCGGAGTCTTTCCAAAGCATCGTAAATTAACTACAAAGGGTCAAAACTGACTTGTCATATGAAATGTTTTGTGTTTGACTTGTTATGTTATGCAATATGCTCAATACTTGCTTGAGAGAACAACTCTAGTCAGTGTTCACTCACCAGCATGCTCTAAGGCCACCATCATCGACTGCTCGATGAGATCCCTCTCGATGAAGCCACGGAAGTCGTCGCGGTACATGGTGAGGTCTGGTAGTTGGAAAGTGCACAGTGGCGTGTCCAAAAGTGGCTCAGTGCTGCTTCCTCCAGTGCTTGAGACGTGAGAGCGAGCCAGTGACACGATGGTGGAACTAGCGTGGGATATGCCCCTCGACAGCCGCTTTTCGGTGGCTAGAGAAAAAACGAGCTCGGTTTTACTGCATGGTTGTGATTTATCATTGATTTATTTACTGTTTTCAGGAGGAACAAAACTGCTGAGACTAGCAGGACCACACTAAGTTGGAACAGCAGTTGCATTACTGTGGCTGCTTTAATGATGACCAAAGAGAAAAAAATGAATTTGTCATGTGGGATGTTGAAGAAATTTATTTTTGTGTAAGTATGTGTCAGTTTACAAGAGTGGGGCTTGAAAAAGTTCTAATCCTCATCATCAGTAAGTGCTGATGGTTGTGAAGGAGGCCTTTGAAGGTAAAGGACGACATCATTTGCAAAAACCGGCAATCAATCCTTGAGCTATCCAATGACGAAACCTAGTCGCGGCTGAGCCCTGGAATTCTATCTATGCAAATCATGGGCAGGCTTATGGAGAGGCAAAATGTTGGCGGTGTATCCCTATCTGTCAACATGTCTGACTTATTACAGAGAACCTTGAAACAGATTCCACTTTGGGGCTACAACGGTTCCTGCAGGACGTTGTTCTATGCTAACTCAAATCTTAGAAACACATGTACACTGCCCTTGGCCCTTCTATTAGCGCTCCAAGAGTAACAACATCCGTGTTTCGTATTCAGGAATGATTATATCTTGGCTCCAAGTCTTGGGAGAACTGCGCAGGATGACATTGCTTTGGGAAAGGGGACACTTGTTCTTGTAGAGTTACAATTTGTGTTGGATGCATTCTTGGTTGCTCTCGCCGAGGGCAAGCGTGCAGCACAAAACAAGTCTAAATCATTGTTGGCGAATGAAGAGCGTGACGTTGCCTCACCTTGCACCACTTCATCTTGACGTTGCAATATTGGCCGTCCCACTCTGGCCATCTCCTTCTCAGGCGGTGGATATGTCCTCTCTTCTGTAAATGAATATGAAAGATTCCCAGCATGCACCTGTCGCAACTGCTCAAAGTCATTGAGGGCTGCGGAGAAGTCCCAGTTCTTGCCTGCAGAGAAACAAAGTCAGCTTGTCAGGTCCAGCATGACAACTTGAAGGTTGTATGGAGTAAATTGCAGCTATCAATCACAGACACAGTGAAGGCCAGGTGACTTACTTCTAAATAATACAAACAACACTGACGCTTGCTCTCTGGTTTGCTGCTGTGTGCTGCATTGCAGAACTCAACATTGCTGACAGATATTCTTATCCACAACTTGTGTTGCTGCTAGGCAACAGCAGCCCTGTTGACTCCAGCTATAGCTTCTCATCATGCATGATGGTGCAATTAACATAAACATGGGACAACTGAGAAGGAGAAACTAATTCATCTGCAGCCTGTGAGTCATTAAAGGAGGTGTCGCCTAATAGAAAATTAAACACCGGATAATTAAGCGTTCAAATTACATTAGATCTCAGTAATTTACAATTTCAAGCTCATAAAGTTTTTGCAGAAGCAGCATTGGTCATTAAAGTGCCAGCTTCAGTAGATGTCACAGCAGGAGTAGTTCGGGTCGCATTAGTCGTAGTAAAAATAGCTAGCTCAGAATTAGCGATAGTTTTGATGGCTTAAACGTAGTAGTAGACCTGGCGGAAGAAACAGTGAAACAGTTACATCAGTTGCAGAAGTGGCCAGATTAGAACAAGTGTCTCACCTTCTAGCAGATCTCTGGCCAATCCCGGTTCGGCTCCAGTGGAACGGACAAAGTCGGACAGGACCGCGTCCATATCCACGGTCATGTGATCATGAATTCAACAGTTGGCGGGTTCTTCCGTGCAGAAAAAAAAAATTCAAACAGGATTCTCAGCAACAGGGCAGAGAGGGAAAGGGGGAGGGCTCCGCTCACAACCTCAATGAGCTGCTACACTGTCCTCTTCACCTGGAAGACATCACAGAAAGAAAAAAAACAAACTTTTGTATATGGAACCAAAAAAGGAGGATAGCAGAAAGATGAAAAGCCTAGGCGGTGTTAGATGTATTGTGCTGTGTTGCATTACATATTGTGACCTTGTTTGACTTTCTGAAGACTAGCTGTGGCCTGGTTCTGATGGAACATGACACCTTGCTAGCCACACCTAGGGTCCGAACACATTCACTAAACAGGTTATACTGTTGTAATGACAAATAAAGCCCATGAAAATAAAAAGGGTAATCTGTACTCATTACTACAAAACACAATCAATTTATCATAATGTTCCAGGTCAGTGAATACTATTGAAAGTATTCCGAACACAAAAACAGAGAGCAAGGGAGTATTAGAGTCCGGGGCACCTGGACTCCAATACTCCCGTCACCATGCCGACATGCAAAATTTCCCCATTGTGGGATAAATAAAGCCAATCTCTCGCTATCTGAATTATCAATCCTGTTGGAAGTAAAGAGACGAAGATAAGCAGGTTGTTACAGCTGATTCAACAGTACAGTGATAGAAAGTAATTAAGACTAAGTGCAGGGTGCTGAATCAAAGAGAAATAAATAATAAATTACACTGCATTACATCAAGAAAATCACTTAAAATATAATTAACTCAGAAACTAAAGATAAATCGATGACGTTGCTGAAATCAGGCTGGTTCCGCTGTGACTGCACCAACAGTCATTTTTCCTCCAACATGTTGTGTCCCTGCCTCTTCTCTGACTCAGCGAAGCTTTTCCACTGCGCCTGATGAGTCACGAGTTTACTCTTCTTACACCTCTCCATCACGCTCTCACTTTAGACTCACCATCGACCTCAGCTCCGGTCCCTATTATGGGCTTCCCGGGCTCACAGGGCAAGAACACCGCTCAGTGGAAGCGACCTTTGTGAGTGACTATTATTTGTGAGATAATCATCTCAAGAGGGAACTGCAGCCTCAGATATAAGGCTCCCAGATAGTCTTCTTTTCTCAAGACTATTTGAAAGAAGTATGAGAATACCCGAGAAAATACTGAGAACCACTGGAAAAGGGACCATCTTTGGACACAATGTCAATGGGGTTGAAGGGTAAGATATTTCAAATATTAATGTGACTCTTGTTACCATACTGTCAATAACAGAGAAAGAATAAACAGTCCCCCTGAAAAACCTTTATATCAGACAGGAGCTGGTTAAAAGGCATGACTGCAACATACAATATTATCCAACTTTTCATGCAATAATCAATGCTACAATTATGAGAAGCTATTTTATTGACATAAGAATTGTGGAATCATGGGTCCTGAGTGAGACTGTGGCAAACATAAGTCAATATACTTAAAACAATATGATGGCCACTGAAGGTACAGGGATGTAGCACGTAACATGCCCCTGGTCTCGTCCTTGCTGTACACATATTGAAAGCTTCTGGGAACATCATTACGAGATGCCTGAATCACATGAGCTATATCTCTCCCTGAGACAGAATCCTGCCCTTCAGCCTTTATAACTAGAGTCCATGGGGATGAGTTGAAAAGAGAGAAAGATCGATTGGAGAATATACTGAGAATTTTACCTCCAGCTTATAGCTGTCATTGTACAGCAAGAAACTATTTCCACTGAGCCGATTAAGATCCCTCATTTGTGAAGAGCCACGATGGTAAAGCTTCTGCACTTGAGGCAAGTACATGTTCTCTATTTGAACTGCATTTGATTAATTTGCTTTAACAGATGAAATTAATCAAATCAGTTGGTGGCCATTTATAAATCGAAAAACTCTACAAGTTCAGTGTCTATTACCATAGAATACTCAGCATGCCCAGGGGCATGACAAGAAGGGGTCAAATGTCTTGTTCTTGGCAACAAGTAGGGCTGAAAGTTACCAAAATGTGTGTTTTACGCAGAAATATGCTGCTGCCAACACAGGGCAGTGATTTGTGTCTAGGATGGCTGAGCTTTTGTCTGGCAGTGGGGCTTACGTAATGAGAGCCGCTGACAACACGTGGGCGTGGAGCTGCGAGAACAGCCTACATCACGGAAGGAGGCAGAGGTCACCACTGTCCACTGCAGCAGCTCGCAGTGGACATGAATAGGGTCAATTCAGTCCTCTGACTGGAGCCACACGTTAGTCTATGCAGCCTTCAGCTCACGGAGGAGGAGAGCTGTTCTGTGTTCACTGGAACAAACGCCTTCACATTTCTGTGATTGTGCAGTGCAGCTGCTGTTTTTGAATCTAAACCAACAAAAAAGGCCGCAATTGTCTGTGTTTAAAAGCAGTGTGGTACTAAAAAGCTACCGAGTAAGCTTAAAATTTGCCAAAGGTAAAGGCTAACCCAAATTACAAAACAGAAAATAATCTGGAAACCTTGACCAACAGTCGACAGAATACCAAACTAGATGAGCCACTAGTTCTGTCCAAGGTATTTGACATACAGTATGTGTATAATCAACTTCAGCTTAGTAAGGAGTACCAAGTAAAGGATTGAAAATTGGAGAACAATGTGAATGAGATAACAGAGCGTGTTAATAAGATTAAAAGCTCCAGCGGAAAGAGTCCAGCGGAAACTTGTTAAAGCAGAGGACACACTTGAGAAGCTGGAGACATGTGGAAGGAGGACAGACAAGAGAATTTATGATGTTCTGCAAATATAGAGGTCGCCAGTGACAAGGGATTTGCTGAAAGGCTAATATAAAAAAAAAAGGAAGCACTCACAGGCAGGTGAACGCAGGGTCTATTCCGTGCAGAGAACTGTTCTCCCATAATGGGTCTGTGTCTAAAACCATTTTCAATTGATTCGAAAGAACAGTCCGGTAAGATAAGTACTCACTTTTTACAACCACATATTTTACAACTCTATGCTTCAACTGATTTTCTTCATTTGTACAATGATCATATACATTAATTCATTCATAGTTCACTTGTATTTATTAATTAAAAATGATTTATTATTTTTATTTATGATGTATATATTTACTCTAATTGCTGTGGGCATTATGCACAAAAAAATAATAATTGAAATTAACTGAATTACATACCTGTATTACAATAACTGAACTTCTGAAATGATCATCAACAACAGAAATTGAAAGCTCCACAGTTCCCCGACAATAATTTTCAAAGAGTCCTTGTTTTTTTTGGGGGTGGAAAAGAACTTCAAGGCAGATTACGGAATCTGATCCCCGGATAATAATAAGCCAGAAGAAAAACAACTTCATCTGCTGTTTTGACTTCCAGCTTCATGTGTTCGAGGAGGCATGTTTTTCCACCTGACCCATTGTGTTCACACTGACTTGACATAAATTGAAACATTTAAACTGAGCTATCAAATTATATTCACACAAGAATAGGAAAGGAATAGAGGAAACCCCGCTTTATTAGAGGTCATATTGGGATGAGGCAATCCGGAATTCTCATCACTATGTAACTTATTTGTTTGAATTATAATGTTGAATTATCCACACAGTAACTTTTTAAAAAAGGCGCATTAAACAAAAGAGGACTTCTCTGACTAGCAAGTTGATCGCAGTGGTCTAAAATCATCCAAACTGATTGTTTTATTACCCTTCGAGACGTGGAATTACAAGGAAAGACACAGTTTTGGAGTGCTGGAAACGATTAAACAACTTTATCATGCAATGTCCTTTTAGTTTTACTTTGAGATTACATCCTTCATTTACTCAACAGCAAGAGAGACAGAGGGTTATCTAAAGGTATTTGTTTTCCAGGGTTTTGTATTTTCGGCTGGCATTTTTGGTGAACTCCCTTCCCCTCTCAATTTACCTAACCTTATTTTGATTCCCTCTTGATCGCCTCCTCTCCCCGTGAGCTACCGCGTATCACTCTCTCATGCTTCTCCTCGTTCCAAAATCTCTTTTTCATTTGCTGGTCATATCCTGTACTGACTTCCTGTAAATAGTTTGCCAGTCTGAAAGAAATAGACAGAAGTTGTCCTGCTCACTTTAAAACCAGGCACAAAATGGAAATACTGAATGACTATTGTGTCTAGTGTTCAGTAACCAAAAGATGTTTGTACTGTAGAAGCTTTGTCACGCTTCATTGTGTAAGAGACTCAAGCTGGGTCAGTCAGTATAGTGTGACCTAAATTAAAGGAACACTATGCACTGCAATGCACAAAAGTACAATTTAAAGCATCTATAAAAAACACGATGAAAACCTAATTCACACTTTTGACATTTAACCAAAGGACTTTCTGAATGCTCAAGCAGTTGTGTACCCATTTGTATTAATTGTGTTGAACTCCGATTCATTTTCAGGTCACTGGTTTTACATCCGCAGCGCCTGCCGCTCCACACATTCAACTGGGTTCAACATGTGGAATGGGGCAACTTATCTTCACAGTTGAAGGTTACAACATCCACCATGTGAAATTTGAACTCTTGCCGTTAACAGGGAAACAAGGGCAGTGGTTGGGGGTCACAGAACAAGAGACTACACCTGAATAGCAGGCAAACAATGACCTAGTCCAGGACAGCAGAAACATGTCAACAGAGCAACAATACTCCCTTTGCCAGCCACTGCAGAGCTCAACCTTTTCCGTCATTTTTCTCCATCTGATGAAGCCCATAAGACACACCCATCTTCTTGCCTGGTTTGGCAATATATCCATTTATATTGTTTTACACTCTCCTTATCTTATCTTCACCACTACGCAACATTCTTTCTGGCTCGCCTTTCATTATTAACAATGTTAGATTGTTGCACAATTTTCTTTTATTGAAGAGTGAGAGGTGGGTAAATAAGGGTTGCTGCTCATAGTAGCAACAAGTCAACAACACTTTATGAATAAGAATATACCAGGTTAAAGATTAAATTTCTTTGTCTCAAAATAGAGAAAATAAAATTATAGCTTAATTTATATACATATGCCAAGATACATAATCATGTCAGTGAAGGATATTGGAGTAAATGTAATAAAATAAATGCTGTAATCACGCAGTACTATACTCAGATGAGACTCCCTCACATATACTGTCATAATAACTGATCTCTTCAAATTGTGCTTCATATTATATTTTCATTAATGGATTTCACTCAGAGGTTGTTGGGAAATCATCCAAGAGCAGTTGAATTAAAAAAAAAGTTATTTAAAACCAACATGAAAACACTTCCAAAAACAGCTGAAAAGCTCACTTTGAATGTTTTTAAAATGGGACGACTGATTGGCTTGGATTGGGATCTATAAATATGTCAGTTCTATTTTGGTTCCAGCACATAAACTATCTGTGTGACTTCAGCGGGTCTGACACGCCCTCTGTGCATGGTTTGGCTGTGTGAGTAATGAAACAAAGGGTAAACAGGGCGTACCGATGAGGCAGCAGGCAGCTTCAGAACAAGTGTGTCATCCAGGGAAGTGTCAGGACCTTTGCGCTAAGTACTGACTGCTAAAAATGGACATTTGAAGGAAGACCGACTGTTGTTGAAAGGTTTTATGTCATTCTTCCTGAGTAACCTCGGATTCTATTTTGATTTCACTGGAAAGGGCACAGAAGTGATGTTTAAACTCGATTTTATGTGTGCAAAATACCTAAAAAATGGACATTTGAAGGAAGACAGACTGTTGTGCTAATCAAAAATGAAACGTTTTATGTCATTCTTCCTAAGTAACATCTGATACTATTTTGATTTCCCTGGAAAGGGCACAGAAATTATTTTTAAACTCAAGTTTGAGTGCAAAATACCTTTCCTTCACCAACAACGAGCAAGTCAATTCAAGAGTCCATCATAATCTCAGTTTCAAAAGGAGACATAAGTGCTACATTTCATGTAAAAGGATATCACGATATCTACCTCATTTCAGTCAAGACCAGTAAAATGAACATGAGAGGTTCTTTGTTATGGCTAATTTTTTCATGTGATGTGAATATGTGGAACGCTCAACTGGTTTTATAACTTTGTGAAAGAATGGTCGAATGAAGCAGTTGGGGAGGACAGTGTAATTGTACTTCGTATTGCCTTGGTAATGAAGACGTTATGAGACTCACTATCTCAGTGGGATCTTCGAATCGAAAATGATTGTAATGTGAAACATTAGTTTATATTCCTAACTGTTGACAAACCTCCAATGCACAACGTGTCCAGAATGTCCTCATCGACACAGAAGTGCTTCTGTGTGAAAGAACAACATGTGGCCCAACAGGTGGAAACTTTGAATGTCCTTTTATAAGAGAGTTTGGCGGTGAGACATGATCATGTATTTAGATTATTATGGCATTAAAAACACGCAAGACAAAGCAGCCTTGAAAGGAAACAGCATTAGACAAGCCACACTTTAAAGGCTTGGGATAATTAAAGGAAATTACAGCATTTATGAATGCATGAAAAGTATTTTTGCACTTGCTTATTGAATCACTATTCTGTGATAACCCTAGTAATTACCTTCAGGTGGTGTCCCTGCGTCATCCCAATTTTGGCTTCACTTTAATGTCAGGGCAGGTGAAGGTTAGATTGGTAGCATGTTTCTCACGTTTGACCATCAAAAGGCATCATTCAGACCAGCACCCAGTTTGGCTAGCCACTTGCCAGGTTTTTACATAAAACTAACCAGGAGCTAAGTCAGGGCTCGGGACAGGATCTGGAAAATGGGAGTGAATGTGCGACACTTGCTCTCTGACAATACATCACATGTTCTGAATAACAATAATTAATTACATTTCTTTTTTTGTACTTGGAAGTCACACTGCCAGAATGGTGAAGAACAGAAATAGGCTTGGATAAAAGTTGGCATCATTTGGGCGAATATTTGATGGGCTACCACACCCAATGAATGCCATAATTTGGAGACAAATCATTCTACATCCTACCTGTAAATAACTATCACTGATTTTAGATGGATACAAATGGTACACATTTTAACTCAAAAACTACACACCCAGCCCCTTCCCCCAAACCAAACACAGACACCCACACTGCATTATAGTTGATGAATGTTTAAAGTACAGAAAATATTAAGTCACATGTCAGCAAAACAGTACATTATGTTGTATATTGTACCCAAAGGGTCTCACAAAGTATAAGAATTCTTAAATCCAAAACTAAACCTTAAGTAGAACTATTGACGAAATATTGAGATACGTCTTGGATATTACGACACAGCCAGTTCATGTGTCAACAGAGCGCATGTGACACTTCGATACGCAGGTCTGGGATTTGTTCACTTAATATAAAACCAGTTTGCAAGCTATTACTTCCACCCAACCCTCGAAACACTTTGAATGTCTAAGAAAGGTGGAGAACAGCAGACTGAAAATTGAAATAAAACATTAGTCTGAACCCAGGGAACTAGTAAAATCCAAAGAGTCAGATCACCGAATTGGTCCCTTTTGGCACTGCTCTCCTGGTGCAGCCACAACAACCTGGAGCTCAACGCCCAGAAGACAGTGGAGATGGTCATAGACTTCAGGAGAGTAACAGTTTCTATGTCCCCTCTCATGTTGGCTGGTTTACCTATTCCTATTGTAGACTCCTTCTGCTTCCTGGGAACCACCATCACTGAGGACCTCAAATGGGAGCCAACTATCAGGTCCCTCATCAGGAAGGCCCAGCAGAGAATGTTCTTCCTGAGGCAGCTACGAAAACTACGACTGCCGACGAAGTTGCTGGTGGAGTTCTACACGGCCATCATCCAGTCCATCCTCACCTCCTCTATCACTGTCTGGTACAACAGCGCCACCTCCAGGGACAGAGCAGACTGCAGCGCATCGTACGTTCTGCTGAGAAGGTGATCGGTTGCAGCCTGCCACCTCTTCAGGACCTGTATGTCTCCAGGACCCAGAGACGCGCAGGTCGGATCAGAGCCGACCCTTCTCACCCTGGACATGGACTGTTTGTCCCTCTTCCCTCTGGCAGGAGGCTACGGTCCATCCAGACCAGAACCTCCCGTCACAGGAACAGCTTCTTCCCCTCGGCCGTCAGACAGTTGAATTCGTGAACAGCCTTGTTGTTATTTTATTTTATTTATTTATTTATTTTTATTTTACTTTATTTTACTTTATTATTTATTTACTTTTTGACTGCACGTTATTCCAAAACACTCTCCTAGTTAGCGGGCTCCCCACTGACCATGGCAATAAATTTGATTCTGATTCTGATTTGATTCTGGTTGTTTTCTATATAAAATCCAAAGCCATCAATTCACCCCTAGAGTGCAGTAGTAACTTCACACTTTAGGCGCCACTGTTGCAAAATTGCGACATCAACGTCACAGCATTTAAACAAGCCAAGCTGCAAATGTGGTGCTTGGTGTATTTACCACTTTACACCAGGTATTTCTATCCATGTTGTGGTGTAAATACAGTTCTTATCTCATTTGCAAGATTAGGAAGAGTATCACTAGTGGATCAAACAAACATCCGTAGAAGATACATAATTCACTATGGCTGCTGTCCAGTGACATCATCATGTAGAAATGAGCGAATTTACTCCCATCAAAATTTAAGTCAAACTGATGATTTTTCCCATTTACAGTATGCCTTCATCACTAACGGTTTTCCAGCTGTAGCCTTTTGAAAAGGTGCTAAGTGGAATATTTCATAGAAAAAACTGAACAGTAAAAGTGGTCATTAGCAACAACTTGTTTGCTTTCTTACATCAAGACACCAAAGTGCATCCAACTTTAACTAAAACAAATCATCACATCTGAATTGTCTAACTAGTAATTGAAGTGTAAATTTATTATTCACAAAGACTGAGACTGAGACCCTAAGAGCACTTTTACACAAGATCCAATGTAAAAATCTAAAATAAAAAAAAGTGTTTGTTAAAAGGGCATGAGATTTTCTCTTCCTAATTCAGTGCATACTGTTCTGATCTTTAGTGACAAATGACAGCAGTACATGGGTATCATCATTAGCCAGTCTCGCCAATAAGAAAAAGACATTAGCAAAACAGATTTGCTATAAGCAAGAAAAGAACAAGCAGCAGAACCAGACGAGGATGAAAAACAGAGGTGTGGTGAGATCGCCGTCCTACAGGCGTCTTGATCTGTGTTGTGTGGTAATCTGGTTATTGACCGAGCCGCGTTTACACTCACACGTTACATAACATGGCAGCTATAGGGAGCAGCTTGATCTCTGCTTGAGTGGTGGAAACCCTACACACAGTTAATCCCAAGTTTCGCTGCACAGATGATTGCACATATGCTGAGCAATCAGTGTATACGCTACAGTAGTAGAGGCTTTCTGGACTAAACCAATGACAGAAAATGCTTGCTCTGAAGTTCTGGGGAAAAAAATATATAAATTACTCTCTACATTTGTATGAAATAAATGGAATAACAATGATAAATATAATTCATACGCGAGCGCTGTGAAGACCATTTCAGGGATTAACATGTGCACAGCCATACAGAGGCAACACCATAAATCAGGTGGTACATCTGTATTGCAAGTGATCACTTCCATTTCCTGCTGGTCCTGAAGCATGACGACCTGCTGGAAGGAATCAACAATGGCAACATGACATAAGAGAACCAAGCCACCTTTCACCTCCATTGCATCATGGGACGGCACTGCTCATGCACTGCGCTCAAGAGACACCAATATGCTGTTTGCTGTAAGGCATCTCATATCTTGTCAACTCACACAAGGCAAACCTTCACACCCACATGCATTATGTCTCAGTTGGTCATGATCCTATTACTAATTCAGAATTCTTATATAAAGCATAACTCCCAAAACAGATCATTAAGGGGCTGCTTCGGCTCAATGTTCAGTGGCATTTCAAGGAAAAATGAGAGACAAGTTTGCTATGCATCAGGAGATGGACTGATTTCACTGTTTTAAATTAGTTTACATTTTGCTCATTGAGGCTAATGGACAGTCCATTAGCTTGTATTCATGTACGTCCAAGAAAGCTTTTTAGGCGTATTGATGCAAAGGAAACAGATGTTGCTGCAGTCCAGGAAAAGAAGAGCGTGTTTCCAAAAAAGGCATTCATTCTATTTCGGCTTTGACCTCGAGTGCAAAAGTGTCACATTCATTTCAATGCGCGAGTACTTATTAGGACATTTTTTCTGAGTGACACATGTTAGCACATTCCAAACCTGATGAAGTTTTCACCATCAGCTGTGGGGGTTTGTGTGTGTAATGAAAAACAAAACAGAAGCGTGAACACATACACAGCTGATGTAAGAGATTCCACACGGAGCCTGCCCTCTCTGACCACATCTCACTGACACCGGTCCAGTCCAGAAGCTGCCCAGTCATAACACAAAAATCTGGGAGAGGAGGAGGAAACCTATTCCCCTGCGATGTCCTCCTGCTCCACACTACTGCTTAAAAAAAACCTAAAAATGCAAAGATACGAAAGAAGTTTGAGTTTCTCTCTTCTAACAAGAGCTCACGGAAAAAAATCTTAATAAGGAAAGCAAATGCTTAAAAGAACTTTGACCACAGATGTACTTTCTGACTCATCTGGAACGAAAAGAATGCGTCACCAAGATAACATTTGCTTTGAACTTCATGAATAGACTTTTTTCATATATAGTTTATTTACCCTAAACAGAACTAAGGAGAGAATTAATTATCAACAGAATAGTGTATAGAATAGAATAGTGTTTTGTCAGTGCTTGTTGCCTTAATATTGAAGGTTGGGGAAAACGTAGGCTGAACACCCATTTTTCTTGTGTTGGCCCAAAACTAAGTGCTGTGCTGTAACTGAGTGGCTGTACTCAAAACATCAACACCCAGCCACAGGGACTTTCTAGTCAGCTAACCTGGCACAAAGTTCTAGTGACTATAACACAGGTTCTTAAACTGTGTATTCCTGCATTATTTTAACAACCTAACACTTATAACAAAGACAATTGCGTTTTTAACTGTATTTTTTTATTACAGTAAGTCGAAAAAAAATCCCCAAATTACATTTCATACTACATTAGGTCACCACTACATGTGACATCACATGTAATTGACAGATATGTCCAAAACATGAGTTAATTTGGTGGCAACAGCCCCAAGTTGTACAGGGTTCAAACAACAATTCAATATATATTTAAATCAACTTCCTGCAGTGGCAAATTCATAAGCGTTCCTCTATGGTAACCACATTATGACAACATTCAGATTTGCAACTTTTTAAATTTTTGTTGAAAAAAAAGATGTTTAGAACTTAAAGCTATACTCAAAAATCACACTTACAATCAGAAAAAAAGATCATTTTGAACGGAGAACATGGAGTTTCTATGGCATATGTATAACATGCTTTCACTCAGACTTTGCAGACAGGCTGTGCAGCAATGTAGCAAACACAAAGCTCCACCACCGCTGCACCATGACATCAGCTCTCAGAGATTACGATAAACGGTGGTGCTTGACGTTTTTTCAGCCGCATCTACTCCACTGTTATTACTCACCAAGCGGTGTTTATGACAAACCTTAGCTAATGCAATGGTCACCAAAAACGTTTTTCGATGAATAACTGACTTACCAGATTTCTATTATTATTTCAAAAGCCAGCATTTTTGTGTCTGGGTAGAAGGTTCAGTCTTTAACTGCATTCAACTGAGAATAATGTATCTGCCATGTGCCCTATTTCGTCATTAATGACTTCTGACCAACCTCCAACTCACAAGATCAACTTCATCAGGAACAAGGACCATGACTGTTCTGTGTTCCATCAACCCACTGTATATCTCAATGATGAAGAGAGAAGAGAAGAGAAGAGAATGCACCCTCTTTCCAGATTCAGACCCGTTATCAATAGTCTTGTTTACATTAAAGAAAAGACTGCTCTCAAGTCTGAAATCACACCTGCGGCTTTAAGCCCCTGTTCGCTCTCTGCTTGTCCCCCAGCTGAGTGCACAAACAGGGGTTTATGAGTCCATCCATTAAAAGTGGCCTCAGAGTTTCCTGGGGCACATCACGGCAGTCAGAACCAGTAATCACCAGTAAAGGAGTGCTAATTAACAGCCCTGCGAAGCGGTGTGCCGCCAGCCATACTATAGGGGATCATAACCAGCATGCCAACATTCCACACAAGACCACATTATGGCTTGGACATAAGCTGACTGGAGCTAAGACAGACAGGAGCAAGTTTGATGGTGAAGGTTATCTGCTATTGGATTCCATTCATATCTGTGTCATACAGAGAAGCAAAAGGGTCAATGTTGGTCATAAGCTGCTCCTACAGTAGAATGGAAATTAAGATTTTATCGCCTCTGTAGTTTATGTTGTTATGGAGCAGAGGATGTTAATACAGGCATCAACTTGTCAGGCAAACTGATCGGCAATAGCTCATCTGCCAAATCAGGATTGGTAATTCATAAATACTACCACGAATAATACAAATTAATATCTAGACTAGGGGAAATACCATTCTCTGAAAAACATTAAGTTTACATAAGCAAATGAACAATGTAATTAGAAAAAAAAATCCATGCCATCTCAGAGTGAGCTGCAGTAATGTATACAAGCATGATGTGTCGAACCGAGGTACAGTAGAAAGGTTGGTCAGCTACTTCAGACCTTTGAATATGCTTAGCGCTGCCGTCGCATCGATCAGCTTGGGACATTTTTAGTTCAAGCATCTGCAAAAATGGTTTGTGCTGGAGGCAACTTACTGCAAGCTCAATGTCTGGAGTCGTTTCTGGTGCAGTTGCAACAGGGTGTGAGAACAAATCGATTACCTTTAAGAGTACTGTATATTACAAGCCAGAGTTGTATACAATGTTGTAAATACCTTCCAGGATCTGATGGCGATTGAAAGCTCTTGGCCAAATAAGTGTCGAAACACACAATGGATTGAATAAGTGTCAGGGTTTCCACTGATGCCATAACACTCCTTGATTACAGTACAAACTGTGTTACATAAATCACATTTAAAAAGGAACACCAGCTGCTTCAATTTGCATTTTTCATACCCTGAAGGAGCACAAGACATTTGTTTCACATAAACCTGATCTTGGGTCTGTTCGTTTCCTTTTTTATATCGTCAGTCACTCCATTCATTTTTGTCCCACTCTGGAAAATGAAATGAACTTAATAGCGTTAGGTAGAGAGTTAAGAGAAAATAGAAATGTGATACTTTTATTCCAGCAAAAATATCTTTCGGTTACCACGCCTCACTTCATCAGTTCTGCTCAGCGTAAACATCAATGAAAAAAAAAAGAAATATTCAGCATTTGAAGGCTCATGCATGTGCACAAAATATTGACAAATAAAATTAAGTTATTTACTAAAAAAAAAAAAAAAAAAAAAAAAAAAAAAAGACTTCCTCCTGGGTTTAATGCAGTCATCTTGAACAACACTGTTACAAAACAGCGCTAATTCAGATGTTCACTCGCTCCAAATCAGCCTGAATGTGAAGCCGACCAAGCCCAGAAAGATCTAAAGCCAGTGGCTAAACAGGCACCAAGCTCTGCAGGCGGCCGGCACTAATGCTCATGTGAATCCCCACGTGCTTCAGGGCAGGCCTCGTTCACAGCAGGGACACACCACGTCACTCTCTGTGTGATGTCATCGTGGGTGACAGGCGTCTCATCAGGGCTGTGAGCGGGATTACTCCTGCAGTAAAGGATCAACATGCCGGGAAAAGAGACTGAAGGCCAAGAAACCTTGACCAAACTGGTCTCAAACATCTAGATCCCATATTAATTGGAAAAAAAAATACTTCTCTCAACTATCACTCACTAACCAATGACGCAAAACATCATCTGTGTGGAGTGAAAAGCTGACAAGGACTAAAGATTTGTATTCACTAAAAGACACATCTTTCGGCAAGGAACTTCAACAATAGCAACGTACACCTTTCTCACAACCTGACACTCGCTCCATTCACTTCGAAGCAGAATACTGACCAGTCTGCAATGATTCCGCCAGACAAGCATCAGCTTGTCAAAGGAAGGTTTGCCATTGATTATGATGAATTAAAGCATTAGGCTGCATCTACACAATTTCTCCAAATATGAATAAAACGGGGGACTGATAAAGTTCACAGTGACACCTGCAAAAAATGAGCAGAGTATAGGAAAAGTCTAGTAAAGACAACAAAAAGGACCGGTTCAGAAGGTCATTACTGACTGCATTCATGTGGTCAGATGGTTCTGGGCAGGAATAACCAGCCTTGCCCTGCACTGAGGGTGGAGCTAAAGGACCTGCTAGGGGATCCTGTGCCCCCGATTCCATGAGTCTTCATTTCTTCTTCAGTCGCATTGACTTAAGCACAAGAATGCATATGCAAATCATGCACTTTTGCCACAAAAAAAGTTTGGCTTATCTTGTCACATGATCTAAAACCATTTAATGCCCTATTCTGCTCATGACTTAACAGTGAAGCACTACTTGCTGCGTCTGGTTACCACTTATCCTCAGGTAGCTGGCCCGATTCTACACAAACATCCCTCATACTGGCTGGATTGCTGTGTCACAAGACTGGCAGGAAATCAGCCACGCCGGCAGGGCGAGGCTCCAAGCAGTTTTACGAGTTGCTGTCTGGACACAGAGGCCTCTTGGAGACATAGGCCACCTATTGATCCCACAGTGGCAGGAGAAGGTGCACAAAACCACCTTAGAGGACACAACTGCATCAAAAATGATTTGTCAATTGTCAGACGTTTGGCACAATATTCGCTACATGTGACCAAAACAGCTCATGATTAGATTAAGCAGAAAAGTACACAATATCGCATGAGTTAAGAGAATGAGACTTTATAGCAACACAAAATTCACAATGATGGGCAATAAAGCAGTAATAAAACAAAAAACAAAAAAATGTTTAGGTAATTACAGTAATAAAAGTGGAAGCACAGCGGAACAACTGTGTGTGTTGTCAGAATACAGTTGCAATAGTATTCTGCCTGTTGACATTGGCAAGCCAGGTTTCATCAGAAAGATTAATTTTCGCTAGACCAAAATTAGTTTACTGACTTCTTCTACTTGGTGATGCAGCCACTCTCAGTCAGGACACCCCACAACCATCTTAAAAAATCAAATGCTTACGTCTTTTACCAATAACCCATATTAACACTCACTAGATATTTCTTACTTGGTTTGTTTCACTTGCTCCCTGACTTTAATATCTGAAACAATTTATCCAATCCTTTAATGTTGTTTGAAGGTTGTTTCAAGACCACTCGTTCAACTGAGATGATAATAATAATAATTAATAAATTACCATTAAAATTAATAAATAATAACTATTCTTTTAAACAGGATGTTTATATGGCGGTGACATTCAAGACGTGTTCATCTTATGTGTGGCTGTTTATGCGGGCGAAGATCTTGAAACCTTCTGACGCATTATGAAACTATATCACGTGCGACAATAGTAACACTAGCACAGCTGATAAATGATGGCAATGCAACTCAAACTGAGTGCAAGTCAAGCAACAATGACAAGACGTGTCTTCTAAGACAACTATAGCTGAACACGTATTGTAATGACGATTAAAAAAAAACAATCTGAAATACTGACCAATTCTTCCATTGAGGTGCAAGTGTTGTTGCAGTCTCTTAACCAAGGCGAATTAGTAATAGATGCACCTCCAGAAATGGGATGATAAAAAACGTTGCCAGACAAACACGGTGCATGACTGAGTGGAAAACTTACATTTGACACATCCGTATTTTCGTCTGTCCCACTAACCTGAGGGAGCACTGGTCCGATTACTTATTAATCTGACCGGGTTTGAGATATCCGAAGGGAATACCTCTGCAGCCAAATGGGCTTGGCTCTGAAACTGACACTAGCCCTCAGATACATACACACTTGGTGAACAGCTGTTTGGGGGAGCCCAGGGAAGAGGGGAATTTAAAATTTCATACCCTCAGCTTTGCTGAAGCAGCACCATTGCCCTGTGAAACACTATATACGCCAATAACATCAGACAGACACATCCTTTACTCTGAAGCCTGTTAAAGATATTAAACGTATGACAGAGGGCTAAGGCTGTAACACAAAACCTTCGGGTGGAGTAATGTCATCAATGTGCCAGGAAAAACAAGTTTGACACCAAAGAAGTCATACAGCCTCCGAATAGAAATTACTGGTAGTGGATGTAACCAGTAGATAAATATTCACTCGTTCTTTGGGAAATTGAGATTCCGTATTTTAACCATTAAATCAACTTGTTCGGTCATACTGAAGTTCTATCTATCTATCTTAACAGTCTCAAGGGCATTTTTGACGATGAGAACCAAGGGTTACATTTTACTTGGTCGTGTCTTCAGGCGCATCAAGGCTTTATTTCAATACCTGTTCAAGACCCATCAGGGCTTCAGAACATATTAGCACAAGTTTATCTTAAGTTTGAGAAGCTTACTCCATGGAGAAGGAAGGTTTTCCACCATAGACTACAATACCATTATTTTTGAACCAATTGATTGTGGATGAAATTAAAGTACTTTGTTAACAGCATTACAGTGTATCTGTAATGATATATAATAAAAAGGCAAATGTCAAATGAAGACGGTTCTATGGAAAATAATTTCCCAAAGGGGACAATAAAGTGAAAATCTAAGTCTAAGATGAAAATGGTGGGTCACTTTTTGTACGAGATGAGGCTACAGTATTTATCAATACTTCTTCAGTTTTAAAGGTCTTAAAGTGTCAAGAAATGTGCATCCAGCTGATCAATCTCTAAGAGATGTCATAGCATGCGATACATATGAATCAGCTGACTGATCAGCAAGTGAGTGTAAAAATGGAGACTGACAAAAAAACTTTAGTATGTGTGACTCGGACTGGTTCAACTGACTACTGTAAATCTAGCAAATCAAAACAAATGAGACTATGAGGCTATGAGACTTGTTTTTCCTAACGTCCCTAGGAAGACCAGTTTTTCCATTATGAAAATGAAGTACGAAAACAAATAAATTCATCCACATTGTGGACCATGAACTTTCTGTTATTTCCAGTCAGTCTGTGAAGTTTGGTCCGTTTGTTTGAAAGTTTAACTCTGGCACAGTGATGTATTTTGGTAATAACAGCACCGTGAAAGTGACGTTTGCATAACAGCAAAATGACACCACCAGTGAAGACATTAAGACTCCACTTTTCCTTTAAGAGTGGGCCAATGAGAAATCCAAACACCAGGAGGAGGACTTTACTTAAAATACTCGCCTGAAGTGCTCAGTGTGCTGACCTGTGTATCAAAGGTGTAGAGGACTCACAAATCGTCATGTACACGTATCTTTTTTTTAAACAGTATGATTGTGATGTTATCTACATTTGTATTGATATTTGCATGGATACTTTTATAAATACATATGTCATGTGAGAATGTAGTTTCCATGCATATTACATCCCAGGGATATAGTTATATTGGACTATGCCGTTTAAATTTGATAATACTAATTCATCTGTCTTGCTGGAGACTGTTTCACTCCAAAGCTGATAACTTTACTTCACACACACACTCACACACACCCTTATGTGACAGTATATCCCATATTATCATGAAAAATCTTGTTCTTAATAACAAATGTTCTTAATAGAAACTAAAATAGACTAAATTCTTGACAGTCAGTTCTCAGCATTGTCTGAATCAAAGTGAACAAACAAAACTCAGCAAAAAATCCATAAACCATGAGATGATCAAATGTATTAGTTTAATGCCATTAGCACACAGTAGAATGCCTGAAACTTTTTTTTCCGCAAGTACGGTTACTCCTGGAAAACTCCCTACGCATGAATTCCAAAATTCAGTGGAAGGAATTGTGACATAACTGCAGTAAAATGAGATGAGCATAGGACTTTAAGCGGTTTAGCTTTACCATTGCTAAATGAACATGAATATGAATGTCATGTCGGGACAGAGAGACCTAAGAGGACTTCTACGAGTCAAACATAAATTACAGGGAACTGCAATTTTAGGGAACAAGTACAGGTTTTCAACTACCTCTTCCTTGGAATTGCAGATCAGTCCACTTGTTCATTAATCATTTGCTGTTTATTCTAATGTAAACAGGCTCCATTCAATTCTATAAGACATGTTATGACAAGGAGTTGAAGATCTAAATGCTAGTCTCTGATGAATGATTTCCTTATCCCATCTGGAAAGTACACACTGGCCTGAGGAAACACAACACACTGCTGGTATTTGGGATCTTGCACTTAGATTTGAGTTCAAGACATTAACTCACAATTTGTGTGTCCGACAACAACTGAGCAAAATTGTAAACGTATCAGTTAAAACAAACTACATTCGATATAACCTAATGAACCAACACTTTCATCTTTCTTGCTTTATTGGTGTAATAAAAACTTCACATTCAACTGCCACACTGATAAGTTATGTTTCCAACAGTCTTTAACTTTTTGACAGCACCAGCCTTTTGCAACGGTCAGGTGTCATAAACAACATGTACCTGTCCTATTTTTCATGTTGGCTGTCTGTCCGTTGTCTTGGCAAACAAAGAGGCGCATAAACACAGCTCTGAATAATTGAACACTAAGTGTAATACAGTCCTCGCTCATCGCGGTGAAGTTGGAAATGTTTGCGAATCAGCCTGTCCTGGTTTCAAAACCAGCACGGAAAAATGAACCCAATGACCAGTCAGCTTCAGGCATGGAGACATGCCACCGCCATTCACTTCCCTCAATTTTGACTTTCCAAAATGATTCCTTCTTGAAGTTATAAAACGCACGCGCGTGAACGAAAACAATCGACTGCAGCTTTCTAACTAATCTGATTCTTTACTAGACTATTACATCATCGCGCGCACACAGAGAGACATAGATGCCGGCGTCGTGACTCTGTATGTATACTGCTTAAGTGGAAGAGAATTATTCCTAAAATGCAGACTGCCTTCTAGCAATGGGTGCGAGAATAACAAAACCCGTGACCAACACATACTATGGCAAATTAAATGAACAGTTAGCAGAATCCCCCTTGGTCACTGGGCTGACCATTAGGAGTTGATAAAAGTCAACTGCGTTGGAATTTTTTTCCAACATTATATTAAGAGAAACAACGTCAATAGAAGACAGAAATGTAAAGGGTTATAACAATGCTTACATAAATGCATATGCCGCGTTCGCACACTTCAACTTCACGTGTGCACGATGAGACTGTGTAGCCATAAACGCATTTGTGCATCACAAAAGTTAAAGATAAAAGCTTGTCGATGCACAAATGGTCCGAAGCTTGAAGAAAGGCGAGCAAGTGGCGACTTCTCTGGGAGCTAATCAGCAGCTAGCGGTGGCTAATGTTAACGCTAGGAGCAGGAGTATTCCTTTAGTGCTTACCTTCAACGGCCTAGTTCTTTTCATCGCGCCTATTAGTTTTCCCATCCGTGCTCCCTCGTGAGGACCGTGTGAGTATTAGAGAGCACCACTTTCAACTTTTTAGCATCACTGTTGGACGAAATAGACGTAGAATTCCACACCGGACCACCGCCGACAAAGTAATTTCACCACCACTTACAACAACAACGTCAAGCGAAGATGTGGAGCAACCCACTCCCAGCAGGCCAATCAGCAGGAGCAGGAGGCATGACTGGCGTTTCCACCCGCCAATGCGCATCTTTGATATATGAAACTGACGTTTCACAGAACAAATTAGAGGGACTACGGGCCAAACTCGTGCACGCTGATTGGTTGGACAGAAAAAGAGGGCGTGCCTCGTTTAACATCCTTTACAGCCTATGAGTGCAACACTGGGTCCAGAGTGACAGGTGCTTCAGAGTTCACTAAACAGCCAGGGCGGTCCCTCCGCCCCAGTGAGGTCATTCACGATGATGTAAACGCAACGTCACTGTCATGCTAGAAAAGAATAAACAGCGCAGGCATTCACCTTTTAAAAACTTTAATGATTCCCAAATATAAAAACTAAACAATTCAGCACGTTAAAATGCTTACAACTGGGCAAACTGAACACACGTTTAGAGAAAGTCATCATCACGCACCGCCAGCAAAGTGGTGGGAAAAGGATTTTTCTTTCACTTGCAGCCAAAATGAAACTTCATCTCACTTCAGGCAATGAAACTACACAAGCAATTCAAGTCAATTGCAAGTGAAAAAAAGATCCAAAACAGAAAACAATTACTGATAACAAAAAGGGTTGTCTTGAGAAAGAGCTTTGCTCTGTCAATGGAATCTTAACGCCGCCTCCTGTCTGGACTTCTGCTTCGTCTGCGACCTCCAGTCCTACAATACAGGAAAAACACATTAAGCAGAAGAAATATCAGGCAGAATATTCCTCACCGTTAGAAAATTCAAATGCTGTAACTGCCTATACTGTTAAACAAATGGCAAATATTTTTTCAAAAAGAGAGGCCCCCCGCAGGACTTTTACACTCACGATATGTTGCTTTCTGGAAGTGATTTTATCATACATTTCAGCACCATATGCCGACAACTTTTAGTATATTTGCGATGTTGCCATAAAACCATGTTTAATCAAGTACAACATGCATGAAGGAACACATCAATGACCACAAATGAAGTGAACGTCACCCTGACTCTAAGTGAAATATAAAGAGATTGCGCCACCTGCAGGCATAAAAATAAATAGTTTATATATGTGACAGGTATTTCGCTTGAGCTGACATTAATATTTTTACAATGACAGTAACTTTAATTAAAAAAAATTTTTTTTTTGAAAAGTTGAAACTAAGAAGGAATACAACCGCTTAGCTACGTCGGTGTATACAAGTTACCTTGCAAAAAGAAGCTTTAAATGTATTTTGATGAGAGAGTTTCATGAGATCAGCACAGAACAGAGATGAAAACTCACCTTCTCTTGTTCTTTGGGGGTCCTCTAACAAATCCCCAGTCAACACTGATTGACTGACCCATCATGTCTTGGCCGTTGAGACCTTCCATGGCAGCCTGAGCCTCCTTGTACGTCTCATACTCAACGAGAGCATAACCCTGATGAAATTGAAAATGTTGTGGTTAGCGCACACTTAGTGGTGATTAATCAATAACTTTTTTAGAAACATGAACATTGTACACTACAGTCTACAACCCATGAAACCATTTTATTTTAGCCGAATGTTTCTTAAGTCAGACAGATGAAGCAAGGTGGCCCCCTAGTGGATAGAAGGAGCCAACATCCTGATCAAAGTCTGAAATTCTGTGGGCATTTACGTGTATGGGGTCTATATCTACAGTCAGCAAAATGAAACGTCACGTTAGCATTTATTCTAACTGACTGAAAGGACCATGGGATAAATGAAACAGTGACACCACACTGTGTGCCAATCAATGCATTACCAACCTATTTCATGGAGCTACTTCTTCACTGCAGTCACACATTATCCAAAGAGACAAGGAATGAGATTTACTATGAGGAAGAGGGACTAGGATCTGCCTTTCTTTGTAGTCGTCTTTCACTTTCCCTAAGAAATACTTTTCCTAGAGGTAGATATTTTGCTAATTGAATATAACTTGGGCAATGAAGACAAGAAATGTATTTTGATAGAAAAACTAACCCCTAAAAATGACCATTATAAATAACAATATACAAACGGCACCAGAAACATGTCTGAAAAGTTCTCACCTTGAGGTAACCTGTTCTGCGGTCAAGGGGAAGGTGGAGGTTCTTAATTTCTCCAAACTCAGAAAATTTGTCATGGATGTCTTCTTCAGTGGCCTCTTCATGTACTCCAGTCACAAACAGGATCCAGCCTTCTACAGCTACATGGGGATATTAATTAGTAAAAACAGATACCACTAAAAGAAGACTTTCAGAAGACCAATTCTAAAAGTTTATATCGCTCAAAATAAACTAATAAGTCCAGTGCCTCATGAATGCCTGAAACTGTTGTTATAAATGGGGTATAAATCTTATTATTGCATAAGCTAAGAGTTGTTTCCTTTTTAGCCACAGAGCATTATCAATGAGTTAATCAGAAGAGGCACTTTTCTAAGTACCACTATGGAAACAACATGATTAGCTATGTATTTGTGAATTTCACACTAAATAACACCATCCATAAGCATCAGTAACAGTATAACCTAATAATGTATATAATATTCAAATAAGAATTATAACTTACATCGTTGTGGACCTGGTTCATCCCCATCCTGCTCCACAGTATCGTAGTCTTCTTTAACTCTGGATCTTGCACCTTCCTCTGCAAAACGGGTTAAATTAAAGACAGTGAAGGAAATGTATCAGAATCATCCCTCCATTTTTTGTCCTTCACGGGTACTCACCAGCTCCAAATCCTCGTCCCTTCCTCTTCTTAGCCTTCTCCTTTAACTTGTGGATGCTTTCTGCAATTTGAGTTCCGTATTAATTTCATTTATTTGGTTTAAAAGGTACTCATAATGCGATAGAATCTTACTCTATCGCCCAACTAAGGTTAGATAAACAACAACGCAAAAACTCCAGTGTTGGCTTATTCACAGCGCTTAAGTTGCTGTAAAAAAAACGATCTCTCGTTTTGTAAATAATTCAGCACATACGCTGATAAACATAAATGAATTAAAACGCCTAATACAGCCAAAACCATTAGGACGAAAAGCAAATGAAGGGGAAAAAACCCATACACAACCAGTCCAGCATTAGCTTCTTAGCATCAGTGAGGCCCGCAACCACGCAGTCTGCCATTGTTGCTGGTTTACAACTGGACCAGTCAACTCAATCGCTCATTACTTGCCCTTAATTTCAACATAAACATTTGAAAATCCTTTTTAGAAAAAGCAATTATCAAACTTATTTACCATCGCCATCCTCGTCCATAGGAAAGTCCTCGCCTCCCGCTTCATGAAGATCCAGTACGTCCGCCATGATGTCTGAGTGTGAGTAGACAGGAAACGAGTCAGAATCGGATCTTTTTCTTCGTCGGTTTGGGGATCCGGGTTGTGCGCCGGATGCGTCTAGGATCCGACTTCTTCTCTGTCAAATTAATAGTAGTAATGGTATCGTTAAAGTAGATAGTTATAGATACAAATTATGATCACATAATATATATGTTTTAACAATCTAAATAGTGTAAGTTC
The DNA here is from genome assembly GCF_027744825.2 of Synchiropus splendidus. NCBI lineage: Eukaryota > Metazoa > Chordata > Actinopteri > Syngnathiformes > Callionymidae > Synchiropus > Synchiropus splendidus. The sequence goes on along the minus strand of NC_071345.1, from coordinate 12,018,581 downwards.
TTTGACTCAACTCTTCATGATGATGATGATGATGATGATGATGATGATTATTACTATTATTATTGTTATTATTATTATTATTATTATTATTAGGGGGAAAAAATGTCAAGAATAATACAGGGCAAGCATATTTAGCACAACCGGAATTCAGTATGTGTCTCTATGTATCTATTCCAACGTGTATGAATCAAGGTCGTCACCAGCGAGAGTACGCATAATTTTCAGAGCACTGTCTTTCACTTCATTTAAAATGTAAAAATAAACAAAACACATGCGAATTGACGCACAACCATAATTCCTTGTTCTGTATCACGACGACAGTCGAATAGAAAATAAAAAAGAGAAACGTGAATAGGCTTTCACTGTTTTTCTTTTTTTTTTTTTTTTTACATTTTCATTGAATGGCATAGTGTATGTCTAAAGCTCACTGTTGAACTAAGAAAAGCGTGGGTGAATAAAAACAAGTCTTGGAATTCTATCAATCATCTCTCGATGCATCATTCAAGTGAACGGCACGCCCCTTCGAGACGCCGTGCTGTGAGCCAATCAGAATCGAAAAGCGGGACGGCTGGCTCACGCTGATTGGCTCATTCAAAAATAACACGCGCGTGACCCATCCATTTAAATGTTTTTAAAATGTGTCGGTTCCATGCGTTTATCTCACAACTGCAGACCAAAGAGTGAAAGGACTACGCCTGTCGTGCAGAACTCAACCGTTAACACTGACTCAAGTAAGTGGACATTTGGAAGTGGTTTCGTTTAAAAGGTTATGTTTTGTTAAATAGCATTGTTGTTTAAGTTAAACGGACGATTTAGCTTGACTTTCTCTACCGCGGGAAAAGTAACATTCGCTAGCATGTCACCGTATTGGCCGAATTCGCCTTCATGAGATGTACATGTGAACGTAGAGGCTTTCAATCTATCATCGAGAAATCCACGTTAACTCGCGCTATGACTGAATTGAGAGTGAGTTAGCATCATGTTATTCAGGAATCATCAAGGTTTGATTAAACAAAGTTTAAACATATTATAGCTTACATGTTTGCACTTGAAGATTAGGCAGGTGTGGTTACTGTAAATATGTTATGATGTTTTAACTGTTTTATTCCCCTCAACTGCAGTAGTACGAGACAAAGGGTTATTTTTTTATTTTTTAAGTCAGATATCTTATTTGATTTCATTAATGGTGTTTTGTTTTAGTGTTATTTATAAAATATTTTGTTTTTAACCACCATGAAACTGGAAGGTTAATGACTGAACCAATTTTAAGAGACTTCATTTTTTTCCTCCCAAAGTGTGATGCTTTGAAGTCAGTTAGTGACTTAAAAAACAGTTACTTTGAATGTGGGGGGTTAATGTTGGAATCTGGTGTGGTCATAAGTTCATTACATCTGCAGGTAACCATCAAGCTACATCATGGGATCCAGTGAGAGTAAGCCTGCCATTCCAGCAGAGAAACAAAGGGAGGATGTGGTTAAACACAACCGCATAAGTGACCTGTTTGATCCACGCTCTCCGTCTGTTGGCATTGATCGCACACCAATTCAGGTACAAAGTGCACCACCCAACACTGAATGTCAGATGAGCTCCGTCATGTGCTCATCTTGACTCCTGTGTTTGGCAATGACAATGTGGTGATGTTCTAGTTCAACTGTCCCGGAGCCAAACCTTCTGCTGGGGTTCGAAATGAATGTCCAGTAGCCTTTGCTGACCCACGGTCCCCTTCAATTGGAATTTCGCGTACGCCTGTCAGAGATGCTATGAGAGGTATTCTTTTTGGAAAAAAACTGAAATGATTGATCCAAATATTTAAAATTGTGTTTCTAAATGTAGGTAGATCTGGCACTTGTCTTTGTAGGTACAACAAACCCTATTTTGGTTTAATAAAAGTACATCTGTAATACTGAATTTACATGCATACGGAAGATTGCGTCATCACGAACCTTGCTGTGTCAAATGCCTACAATTCAGTCAAAGTCAATATTGTCTTGTTAAGTGGTGTTACTTGTTTTTTTTTAAATGCACATTCTAATGATTGTTTTTATGTCATTGTCTCTTTAGCAACAGTGGGTTCATTGGCTCGGCGCCTTGGCCTCTTTTTCAATGCTGAAATGGAGTATCCAGTCTCCGAGGGTAAATCTGTGGAAGAAGAGAAGGTCCTGTTTAAAGAGGAACTCGATTCTACAGAACCTCTTCTGACACCTCAAGTACGTCAGTCCTTTGGCTCGATGGGTGAACACGCCAAGCTGCTTGCCACTCCTGTCCAGCCGCCTGTGCACACACTAGGCCAGTCCAGCCCATATATTCTTCTGGAAGAGCCTCAGGTTGAGGTTGAGATTGAGTCCGAACTTGGTGTGGAGGATGCTGAAGAAGCCATCGAATCTCCACTTCACAACAGACTCAGTATGAGTCTGATCACCTGCCACGAGGGAGCACCTGCGTTTCAGATATTTGCCGAAGTTCACGCCGACGTCCCGGCAGCCCCTAATGTGGAAGTTCAGAACGATGCGGAGCATTCTTACGCCATCCCGACAATCACTGTTGAACCAAACTCTTCCTTTGAGCCAAGTGTGGAATCCACCGAACCAAATTCTCCAACACTGCCAAAGATGACAGCGCAGCTAGAACTGGCTGAAGAAACCAAAGAGGAACCTGATATGGCCATTACGTGTGAACCAACATCCTGCTCAAGCCCACAGCAGCAGCCCATATGTACCCCATGCCTCACCTTGGACCCGAAGAGTCCGAGTCAAGCGGTATTCAAACCTCAGTGGCTGGGGAAAGGTTTTGGTGCCACTGGATTGAGAGCAAGAACCATCCAGGGAAACTCCGGTAAACGGGCCTCTTCACCTCTTGCCAAATCTGTGGCTGTCCGCAATGTGACCAACGAAAACAAGGGAGTGACTGGAAAGCTGAAGCAACGAGGTTTGTGACAATTAGTTGGGGAAAAAAAAAAAAAGATTCTTCTCAATATCCGCCCATTTTGCAGGTAATGAGGGAAGATCTCCTCTTCAAATCCTCAAGGGGACCAACTCGCCTCGAGACCATCAGCAGGTACTCAAACTCTCAAGACTCCGATATAAAAACTACTAACGTGTCCACCATGGGACTAACCGGTTCTTCATTTCAGGTCAAGCTGAAAGTGTCCACCCCTGAGAGGCAGCGGCTTGGACAGATGGACCGGCGTGTACTGGCTTTGGGTCTGGACAAGGAGAACAGATGATTCCTCAGTGACTCCATTCCACTCCCTTTAAACATGGACACTTTCATTCAATACTTTCTTTTAAATATCTCAGAATTTCTGCTGTCCCTTTTTGTAAATATGAATTAAAAACGTATGTATTTGATTCTGGTCTTTGTATTTTGAGTTTTTCTATTAATGTAGCCGTTTGTCCCTAAACAGTTTCATAAGTTCCACTACAGTGAGTCCCATAATGCAGTTGCTTTCCTCGGTTCTCGGGTTCAAGTAACTGCAAGGCATTGATATTTTGGTCATTCGAGCAGAAATCTCAGGGGCTGGATTTATGCCTTTGAATGCTAAACTTGTGTATTTCAGTGAGTAGCTGGCTGACTGTTTAGATATTGACTACATGCACTCTCAAGTTCTTCACTCTGCCTTACTGAGACCCTTGCTAGCAGTGATCTGATCACGCAACGCACAACAAACAAAATCCACAATAATGCAATACGTAATCCAGAATCCAAGTTTATTAAATAATCTCTGTTATTGCTTTGCTTTGCACAGTGAAAAGGAGGCTGAGTATTTTTCGAATTAAGATTCATTTGACAGAAGAAGTCCATGGTTGCTGACAATAGTTTATGTACAGGTGGAAACGTTTTGGTCGTCCTTACACAAGTGCTGTGTTTGCTAAAACAATCACACACAAACCTCTGTCCTGATACAAAATAGGTCATTTGAATGAATTATCTTGGTGAGCCATGATTTCGCCCATCTGTCACCTCACGGCTGATTCATAGCACTTTCCAGATCTTGCTACTGGGTGGAGGAGAGAGAGGAGGGGGGCGGGGGGGAAGACCCCAAATTCATCACTCACATACAAAACAACTCAAACACTAAGTAAAACAGCTGCAAACTAGAACTTAGATTTAAATAAAATTAGAAATGAAAAGAGGAAAGTCCAGGAAATCAACCTAAACTAGAAACAAACAAAAATGCTCATATTATCCATGTCACTTATTGTTTGTTTGAACACAGCAGAGAGCTAATGTGGAAGCTATGACGACACAATCCTACCTCATCCAGTGTGCTACCATTTTCATTTGGCAACCATTTTGTGGCGTGACTATCTAATCGCTGTGCATGTTGTCGGTACGATTCTCAATTTGTGGAGCTGCTGATAGAAATGATCGTTTTCTCACCCTTCCATCCCAAATCCTTCCTATGGAGTGACCAGAAAGGTGAGAGCTCAATGTGACACCGCAAAGAGACGTCTATCACATTAAACCTCCCCACCAACTTTAGATAGGACTTGGCACGATTAAATGATCACATTCTCCCTCCATATCAAACATCTCTGTGCTCATTGTTATTTTACTCTTTACTCTCTGTTGGCTGCTCTCAACATGGGTGCTGATGATAGGAAGGCTTCAGTTCCAAATTTTCAGGAAGCTATCCCAGGATCCTGTGCAGCACGCCATCCCGTCTGAGGACACTCCGATACAGCTCACTCTGTTGTCGTGGCCAGCCAGAACGCCTGGAAGACACACAGTTGTGTTCAACACGTTCAGATGCAACCAAAATCTTCCTTCGCATCTCTCGGCCTCTGTGGCCATTATTCTCATCTTCTATTGCCCAAGAAGCTTCTTCATTGTCGGGGCACCAATCCAAAAGTGGGAGCTTAGTCCACCCTAAGTAACTCAGAAAAACGTGTCCATCACTGGAATGGTGTTTTGGGATCTAGTTTATGATTGAATCCATTGTTTAAGCTGTGCTCACTTTAACCCGGGATGAAAAGGTCTGCTCTCCTCTGAGCTTCTTGACTTACCGACTCGCTCTGCTTTGAGTGAATCCCAAATGTTGACGTTGAAGTCGTCATAGCCAGCCAGGATCAGGCGGCCTGACAGGGAGGGGGCCAGAGAGGTGACTCCGCACATGATGCTGGAGTCCTGGTAGGTGATCAGCTCCTGGTCGGCCCTCAGGTCGTACAGTTTGCATGTGGCGTCGTCTGAACCTGTTATCACTGCGTTGCCGTTGGGGAAGAACTGAGGAGAAAAAAATTGAATGAGTTATTCACTAAGATGTCTCTGTTTGAACGAATAAAAAGACTTAGCTTTATTATACAGGACTTTAAAATATACAATATAATTATGCAAGTGAGGTTTCAGATCTTAAGAATCTGAAAATGTTCTCACCTTTTTAGACCATAAAATAGATCATATAGATTTGCATTAGATGCAAGGTGTCATGCTCAACATTTGTTTGGGCTTATGGTGCATCTGTCAGCTGTGTTTGCTGAGTTTTGGGAAAATGTTTCACCCAAACTCAAATCTTTTTTCAGTAAAAGCAAGATGAAATCACCCCAATGGCATTGATGTCACTCTCATGGCCTCCGAAGGTCTGTCTGCACTGGCCTTCTCGAATGTCCCACAGCTTGGCCGTGTAGTCACAAGCGCCTGAGATGAAAAATTTGAAGTCGGGGGACACGGCCAGTGACATGCAGTCACCCTGGTGTCCTGCGAAGACTGTCTTCTGTGTCCCAGTCTCGATGTCCCACAGCACACTGATGAAAGAGTCAGTCATCGCGAATCTTGAATAAATATCAGAGAGGGTCCATTTGGTTCCTCACCAAGTACAGTCTCCAGAGCTGGTGATGATCTCGCTGTCACTGATGAAACGACAGCAGGATAGGTAACCTAGGCAACCAGTTAGAGTCGAACATCAGCGACAGATGACGATAGGGATAAAGAAACTGTCAGGTTCATCTGGATCCTACCTGTGTGCGCTGCCAGCTCCCGCATGACTTTGACATTCCCGTCTTTTCCTTTAAGGTTGTAGATGGAGCACATGTTGTCCAGACCACCACAAGCAACCAGGTTCCCGGACGGGGCGTAGGCACAGGTCATCACCCATGATGACTTCAGAGGGATGGCATTTACCTGTAGAACCACAGAAGGACCAGTGTATCAGACTTGTCAGTGGCAAGACAAAACTCAAAAACAATGCAAGATGTTATTTGGGCCCAAAATCGTCAAGTTGGTTTTTCATAATTCCTAATGACACAGTAGGCATATTCCAGGGGTGTCAAACTCATTCTGGTACGGGGCCAAAATGTGCCCCTATGAGGTCAGACTAAAACTATCCTGATATGTCATTTGTTTGGCCATTACTAGTTCAATATATCATTTCAATTTAGTCTAGTTCAATTTCTCCTTTATCCCTTCTTTAGTCATTTTTGTGTGTTTCTTGTTCCTCAAAATACATAGAAAGTTTTTTTTTTTAATAAATTGATGTCTGGTCCATACTTTTATATTGATTTATGTTAAAATAAAATGGTTACATAATTATTTAAAAAATGTTTCATGACATATTAACACTTAATCTTTTTAGTTCCGTTATGTCGTTGTTACTTAAGTATATATTGTGGCCCTTTAGGAACATTTATAGCCCACCTCTGTTTGAGAAGGAAATATCAGAATGTGATATGACTCTGTTTAATTATTGGACACCAATTTCAATGTAAAACCACCACTGACTAGAGGCACCTTTGTTTTAGTGCATGCAGTCTCTCACCACCATGCATATGTGGGCCACATTTAAACGACTAGGTGGGCCAGATTCGGCCCTCGGGCCTTGAGTTTGGCACACATTGTATAAAGACTGTCAAAGGCCTATTTTTTCAGACTTTACTTTAGCAACTGCAAAAATCACAAAAACATAACACGATAATCAACATTTTGAGCAGACGTTTCATAACATGATTCCTTTAAAACACTTATAGGGCGTCAAAGATTATTCCCAAAGTTGTTTTTAGGATCGGATCCTGCCACCCGCCAAAACACAAGCGAATATAATGCCATCTTCCTTACCTTGTTGGTGGTGATGGTGTCCCACACGATGAGTTTGCCATCTTGAGAGGCGCTGACGCACAACCTGTTCAATAGTGCAGGATTAGAAACAACAACGGCGAAGAAAATGGCTCACATCGAACGTGCGTTGTTTCCATTGGCCACTGTACTAACAGCATTCCTCGTCTTCATCTGGGTGATCCCTCAAAAACATTACAACCGCATCTTGAACTTCACCAAGTAGGTAAGGTGATCTTTTAAAAACGTTCCTTTCCTTGTCTCTTTGTTTGTCTGCACCACTGGGCTGATCCTCAGCTGTGGAAGAGTCAATAAAGGGTAGACTCTTCATCCGGTTAATTACAGACAAGCTTGTCATTGGGCCCTTTGATGCACAAACATGACCACAACATACCGGACCTCTAAAATGGGTTACTCCCAACCAACTGTTGATATATTTAATGTAGCTTTTCAAAACCGTATGATCAGAAACATAGCTTAAGGTGACGCAAAACCAAATGAAAACGTGTTAATGTGTTTAAAAGCTGAGATGAAAAATAGAATTATTACTTGGAGTCAGTGGACCAGTGCATTGCATAGATCTTGGCAAGATGACCCCTCAGGGTTTTCCTTGTTTTCAATTGGACACGTCCCACTACAGCGATCGCAGATGCAGCCTCCTGAAATGTAGTGTCCTGCACTGCCTTGCGAGCAGCCTACAGAAGACACGAGAAGACAGGTAAGAAGGAGGAAATCAAAAGTGGATGAGAAATGATCCATCACTCACGGTGATCTGGTCTTTAAGATTATCCGCCTCCTTCCTCAGTTGCTCCATTTCACCCATGGTGCTGGTTTGTAGTCGCTCTCACCAGTGGAGAAGAGAGAAGATGGAAGACTAATAATCCCCCCAAAAAAGACAAGTAAAAAATAAAAAGGCGAATATAGTTTTCTTCCTTTCAATGGAGGAATGTTGCCTGGACAAGTATCCGTCTTTGCGCTAGTCTCCCACCAAGTGCTACTTTGCAAGTCAAACTTGCTCTTGTCTACTTTGCAAACTTTCACCAACACGTCGGCGCGCACAGAGAAACCCACAGAACACGCCTATGAATGTGTTCTGTGACACACTTGCACAGGCAATGAATATTCAAGCGCTGCATTAGCAAGCAAAAGTGTTTGCTCTTGGTATGATGTGACTCTTGTGGAGAACACACATCCTCACCCTGAATGTACACATAAACCAGTAAGTCCTGTCGTAATGTCAGCGTTTGCTGGCAGTTCTTTGATCATGTTGAGGAGTTCGCCGTCTCACTGAGCACTAATGATGATGGTTATTGAATTTGGTCATGTCTTGATTAAATGACGTTGTTTAAAGCGGTAACCAATCGACTAATGGGCGAACCCATGCGGTGTGGCAAATTTAATCAGCAGAATTGACCAACGCAACCGAAAAAACCTCAACATGTGCAACCATTAGAATGCGCTTACTTTATTTTGCTTACCTCGAAAATAGACCGATACAGTGTTTTTGTTGGTCTTTGGCTCCCCTGCGGCGATTTGTCTGACGTCTCCTATTTGACTTGGTATCTCTGTCAAAACACATGACCAGATGGATTTGCCTTTAATTTGTTTACAGTGAAACATGGAGGAAGGGAGTGAGGCTGAAGTTACTCTGAAAAAGATCGAGATTTGCTGTTCATTCATATTCATATTTAGTGATCTATAAAACACGCTAGTAGTAGGCGATTACTTCGTAATATGTCCTCAGGGGTTGCTGTGAGGTTGTTTGACAGAATAATAAGGAGACACTGAAGACACAGGGCAGTTAGGGACAAATATTGCTGTGGCTCTGTCAAACAAAACAACAGATACCCAATTATGTGGTGGTCAGGTCAGACAACACAACATTCTCCTGAGATTAATATATGACATGGGGTCAGTGTTACATTTAGGGTTAGTGTATTTCTTTTCTTCTATAAAACTAAAAGTGACTTGGAATAATATTTTATAGAAAAGCTCATGGCCCAAGCCTTTTTGGCAACAAAAAGTGTCTTTTTGCTCATTTATTTGAGGATAAATTGAATCAACTAGTTTACAATTCAGTAAAACTACTAGATGTGACATCTTTTCATACAACATGATATGGATGTCATGAATGCATCATCAAAGAGGGCATGTAAAGGCCAGCTTGCTAGCCATTTAGCTCATGTGAAATTATTAAATGCAAAAGAAAAGCTCTGGTGTAACAGGACGTACGTCTGTTTTATAACTGACATTACATTAGAAATGTGCCTAAGCAAGGTAAATAAAAAATATTGACCTTAAACAGTTAAACATATTTGTGTTTAAGAAACCACTAGACAACAGAGAGGTACACAAGTGGGTCATCTGGGTTCCTCTCACCAAATGTGCACCAACTAAAAATCTGGAAACATCAGTTGGCAACAGAAATTTTGCTCTCAGCCTGAAAAGCAGAAAGCACTGCAAGTTTTTGGTCATTGACCAATCAATTCAACAATAAAGATCACTTGCATTTAGGTTTCTTGCTTGTGTTGGCATTGGTAGTTATCTGTAGCAGAATTAAAGGTAATCGATCTGGTCCTGGTTCAGCTGTAGGCTTTCCTTAAGTCGCTCCCCAATACATCTAAAGTAGGCAACCGTGTCATTCCAATGCCAAATAAAGTGGCTCCTCCATAAAACCTTTTTAGCTGCGGCATGAGAGATGTTCAGTCTTAAAACATTTGGTCTGGGTCAAATTTTAAAACTGGAATGGTTGTAAAGTAATGCGGAGTCACAGTAAAAAACAAACATGCTTGGTGAAGAACCACATCTTACAAACTGAAACATTAACAGGTCAGATGTTTTTAGGACCGTTAATTGATAGAGTAACAGACAATGAAGTGAGGGTAGAGAAGGATACAAAAAAGAAGGACATTTGGCCTTGGTAGAAGAGGGACACAGGTGAGACAGACGAAGACCTGCATTATTAACAAGATAAATAAAACATCAATAATTTGCATGCTGAGTGTTGGAAACAAGAGTTGAAACACCGGCCAGATCAGAAGAGCGGGACATAGCGTGTTACCAGATTATAGAATGGACATCATTGTGTATTGCATGTAAAAACAAATAAAGGTGAATTTGATAACACCTTTGTCCTTCAGCAGTAAATGAATTGGTAATCTGGAATTCCACTAAAACCACTTTTAATTGTTTACATTGTCACCCATAATAGGTGACTATGATAACAACTATAACTTTTTTTTAGGTGTCAGAGAGTATATCTTCGTCAGCAGTAGTTGTTTTGGGTAACACCAGTGCAAAGTAAAATCCAAATATTCACTGTGTCACCGGTCACATTTGCCACTTCCGTACAGTTCCCTGAAATATATTCCCTTCTAGCAGGGAAAGCAGGGGAATCACCAAAGGAGTCTTGTTCAGTCTAACTTTCTCATGTATTTCTCGTTTTCAACAAACATCCTAAGGTCTCACACTTCACAGCACGTAACCCTGCGGTACTTAATTCAGGATCACTGGCCTTACTTTGAATGGAAACATTCTCTGTCATATTTAAAAAGAAAAACGCAATCTCCAAAACATGTTTTCTCTCCTCTCTTGCATCTTGTTGGCACGAAAAGAACTCATCTGCCCCGGCAGGCTCCACATGATTGAGCAATTTAACCTTTTCGACAGCCAAACATGCCAACATTTTTTGTAATCCCACTTTCATGCAAAGATTATTTTGGGAGATCAGCGGAGAGTGGTCTAACATGCAAGATCAGGGCACCTTATTGGACGTCGTCAAGTTTTTAGATGTGCCCCATTTTTCAGCTGGTATTTTGTTACTCCATGATTCAGTCTGTTGACATATTCAACTTTTTATGAACATGACTACCTATAATCATGTTTAATAATGTCAGAATGAACAGTTCTAGCTGTGGCGGTGTCATGAATAAAATGACTGCGTGGACCTCCCGGACTTCAAAGTGCATTAACACTGTTAAAGAGGGGGGAGCAGCGGAGGCAGAGTGAGGTGGGGGTAAGAGGCGTTGCAGGAGAGTGAGTTTTAAATCCTACCGGCTGAGATTTTAAAGGGAAGCCTTTTGAATCAAATCTGCTCTCATCCGATTACTGACTGCTCTTTGCATCTGGATAAGAGATGGAGAAAGGCAAAGGGGAGGAGACGAGAGTGGGGTGGGGGTGGGAGTTCAGATGGCGTGAGCTGGGAGAGTGTCAAGACTGGACATATGAACTTGAGCAGAATCAAAATATGATCATTCACTTAGCAGTTAAAGCAAGTGACAAACAAAAAATATACATATTTATTGGGTATCAACTGGGGCTGAGCGGCTTTCCAAGCATGAACCGAATTACAAAGAAGAACAAGGGATTTCTGGTGTTCTGTGTCTTCGACATGTTAAAACCCGATGTTTTTGTTATTGTAATCGTCTTCTATTCCACTCTATTCATTCTCACAGCCTCTGTGTCTCTGTTTGCAACAGCAAGTCAGGCTCCTCCACCTGAACCTATCTTGCTATCCTCTCTCATCATACTTATCTTCCATGTACTCATCCACCACATCTATAAACCTCACTGGTTGTCTCTCTCTTCTCTGTACTCTCCAGCTCCAACATTTGTCGTCCAGTTTATCCCATCTCTCCTCTCCACATGTCCAAACCATCTGGCCTCCTTAACTTCGTCTCTCCATGGGAGCTGACCCTCTGACATGAGATCCAAGCCATTATGCTACCTATGTTATGTTCATATTATGTTGTCTTATTTAACCTGCCGACTTCTGAGTCCTTTTCTTACATCAGCAGTTTAGAGCGCTGTCTGTTGGTGGCCATTAGGATAGCAATATTATCCAGGGCCTTCAAAATTCTCTCCTCTTAGCTGGATGATGTCTGGAGAACTTTCTCATGAAAATTCACATTTCAACATGGAGAAATAATAGCTCTACTCTGAATCCCAAATGACTTAGCTCCACATCACTGATGGGGTAAATAAATAGCAAAAGGGTCTGGCTGTTGTTTAATAATTTCACAACAAGTAAACAAGAAAATACATGTTCAGACTAAAAAATGCAGAACCCTATTTTGGGTTGTCTTCAGCATGATAACAGAAAGATCCCGCATTGTATCATTCACAGTTTTTATGTCGAAAAAAAAATTATACATTTTTATATCTGTGTTCTTTTTAAGATACCTATCCTAGTTAATCAGATATTAATAATTTAAAAAAATGTTTTACATTTTCATGTCTGTATTGACTTGTAATTTCTACAGCAGAAAATATGAATTGAAATAATAAAAATGTTGTTTGGATGTTGGACGAGATGGAATGTTGACACATGATAATACATGTCACCCAGGAAGTGCTCTATGGCGTAAGTGCTATTGACCTTTGATGTGTGCACACCAGTGTGTGTTCTAACTCTCTGTCTACATCTTTTACTGTTCTTGTAAGTTCTTCATCTTTTTTTTTTCTTTACTTCATACAGTAAACCATATTTGAAAAAGAATTTCAAGCTATATCCCCTTAGTTAGTTATTAAAATTTCAAACTGAAATCGTAAGTAATTTTGGGTTGAACAATTGAATTACATTTGTCAATATGGGGTACAGAACAAGAGTAAATCTTTGTATTGCAGCTCCACTCGGGCTTGGAAATTTGTCAATGCTCAGGTGGTTAGTATTTAAGTCTCATATCAACATGGTCTTGGGTTTAAATCCAATTTGAGGCAGTGCTTTGATGCAAGCATGTTCTTTCGTGTGAAGTATATGTTCTTCAAATGCCTGTGTGAGCTTCGTCGAGCACTCTGGTTTCCTCCCACAGTTGATGTTAATTGTCTTTAGGACTGTCCAGAATGTAGCTTGTGGCACTTCCATTAGACGTAGAATGATTTGAACATTAACTAGTATCAACAATCTTTTTGCAGTATTTTTTCTCTTTTCTCTTTTCTTCTAGTTTATATTCTTCAAGAAAAATCTAACTTCCCGACTAACATTACTCATATTTTTTTTAATGTTGACATCAGCAACATTGACTAGCTGAGTAAAGACTTGATTATTGGTAAGATATCCAAAACAACCTGACCCTTTGGCAGTGATCCATCAAACGGGTCTGATGTCCCAACAGCCACAACATATCCGAGTGTACATAAAAACAAGAAAACAACCAGGCTCACCGGTTAGTTCCTCACAGGAAGTTTTGGCTAAATGGTTAATCAGGCTTGGTCCGGCTCGTCCAGTTGTCGTACTTTCTCCCGCTCATTCACTTTTGCTGTCACACTATTCCACTCTGTGCTCCTCCTGTGAGGAACAGATGAGGATTGGAGGGATGAAGAGATCAGTGATGAGGGGATAAAGCCTGGGATGGACAGAGAGAGGTGTGGGTTGGTGCGAGACAGTGGGTGAAACACATGGGAAGGCACTGAGACAAAGAGGAGAAGACCATGCAGTGCTGGGTGATGGGGGTCACAAGACACAAGCTGGGGTGAAGCAAAGTGGATGGAAACATCGGAGGGGAGGGGGAAGAGGGTAAATAGAAGGAGCGGGGATCATGGCTTTTTATGGCGTTGAGAGTTTTTTTTTCAAAGATCCGAGACAGGCAGCAGAGTTTGTGTTCTGTAAACCTGAGCTGAAGCTAATATTAGAAGCTTCAGCGGGAGAGACAAATGCGACTCATTCTTTACCCCACCACCTGAGTTGGATCTGCACAGGCCTTCACACAAGCCACTGTCCTTCACAACCTCGACAGGCAAAACGCATGCTGATTTGACTCCACAAGCTGCTGAGGTGGCGGGAGTACCTGCTGATGGCCAATCAGATCCACTGAGACCCACAACATGAGTGGTGCTCAGATGTTCTGACAATGACCCTGGACAGAGTTGTGTCTTGTCATCAAGCCCTTTCTGGTTTCCTGATGACCACAGTGTTATGTCACTGAGGGAGAGAGGATACGCAGATGATGCGGTTCCTTTGTGTGACCCTCACGGGATTGGCTCAAGTGTATAGCACCTTGGTGATTTTACACCTCCTATAAATGGCTGATCTAAGAAGGTTGACTTTTTTTTTTTATTGTAAACATCTTTTGGAGTTTGAAAAACTACTTGGAAATCTTGGAAAACTAGTCCACCTCCTCATAAAATATGATGGGGTGAAGTGAAATAAGATCTTGGGTGACACAGCTGCTCTCCTGGAGTCTTCCTGGACCCTTCAGGTGGTCCAGACAGAAGTGCTGTAATAGGGCAATGGGTTCATGGATCACAGAGAGAAGTCTGAGAGCAATGGCTGCTCAACAACTGCACTGCCCATGTGACCCATATCTGAGCTAGAGTATAACTTTTGTTGCTCAGATATTTTAATCAACATATTTCAGTGAACTTAATTTCAACACAAAACTACATAAATACTTCACCGAGACAAAACAATCGAAGGCATTGAACATTCAAGTTCAAACTGTTATGTGGTCCCCATGAAAGATTCACTTGTTGAAAGATATTCTACATATATTTTAAATAAATTCTTCACAAAAAGCAACAGTAGATATGTTATAATAAAAACTATTTAAAACATTTTAAAGACCGCATAAGTGGGGAAAGTACGCATGAAGAATCATCGCTGAAACAGGACATACATTAAAAACAGTCACTGGATTTATGATAAAAGAGGTTGGATTAAAAGACGTATAGAGCTCTTGGCCTTGTTTTGAATGGTAAACAAGGTGCCAGTGTTGTTGGGGGTGACGTGAGCAGATTAAAAAAGCAAGTGGCAAGTGACACAAATGAACTGAAAAAACCCTCATCTGCTTCCATCTGTGCCCAGGGTCGTTCACTGAAACTGTTTTCTAACACTCATTTTAAATCAAAACTTGTTTTCCAGGATCCTTCAGAGAGTCCCTTGGGCTTTACGTGAGCGAAATGAAACATACCCCCTTCATATTTACACTTCCACCGCCACCAGGGACCATAAAATTGGGTTGAATGTTTTTTGTTACATAATCTTGCTTGCACCAAAGCAAAAACATCACCTTCTCACCAGACTTTAGATGATCATTTCAAGGTTTTGTGTTATTTAAAATGTGAAGTATATCTCATGAGATTAATGTTTGTCGCAAACTCAAGTCTTCTTCTTTGACAATGCTGTAGGAAAGACGTCTCGCTCTAATGAAGGGTCCTGACTCACTTAGTAATGGAGGCATCTGTGTCTTTAGAGACTACTATTTTCAGGGTGGATGTGACTCCCTATCCAGGACAGACTTTATTTAGGAGGTATTTAGTCAGTACACCAAGGTGGGTTTTGTTGCGCTATGTTCAAGAAGATTGAGTCTTTTGGGAGGGCATGGTGGACCTGGTCTTCTGGGGACGTTAGAGAAAACAGAGGTTGGTTCTGGCGTCTGGTCTGCTTTACTGAGGCCAAGAATCTGAACAAATTGAAAGTGCAAATTTACAAATAATCTAATCTGATCTAGAGTGCATGAACCTCTGTTGACATTCCCAAATGATACATAAAGAGAAATACTGCTGCAGAAGGAAGGTAGTTTAGCTGTTGCTTCTTTGTACCTGACAGAGGAAAAACTACTTTGTGATGAAGTTGTTCAGACACCAAACATGGGTATAAAAATGGTAAATAAAATAAAACAAAAATTGGTGCAGAATACAAAGACAGGTGGTTGTGATCTGTTAGGCGGAGTGTAAAGTCTGGCTCGCCCCCGACGCTAAAACTCACTGACCGACTCGCTGGCGCTTTCAGATTCTGATTCACACAGCACGCCTGTGTGGACCTGGGTCCTCAGTTCACCTAAAAATAAAATGATTCATCCCGTCACCTTCTCACCTAACACCCACACCGACTACCGGATGATGCTATTCCTGTTTCTTACATAATTTCTGTTAATCAAATGGAACAGTGATGTCACAGCGGCATCCACTCGGTGCTCTTCTGTGTAATTAGAACAGCAGACGCCGGCTGCACTTACAGTGAGCAAGATGCATTATGGAGACGTCGCACCTACTTTCAGAGGGATTAATGCAGACATTTAGGGTTCCGCTTCAAAAAAGGAAAAGGTTAAAACCAGCCTTCCATTAAAGAGGCCTGTCGACCCACTTGTCCGGTGACGGGGGATTATAACACAGAGGGGGGAGTGAGAGTGTTAATATGGGCCATAAACAGTGGTGGGCTCTAATGCGCACGGAGACTGGCCTGTGAGGAGCAACTGGTTGTAATGGGACAGATGAGGGAGAAGAGAGTGTCACTCCGCTGAATGATTAAATGATCTCTCGCTGGATTACTATTCCATATTCTAAATGGGAGATTTTTTAAGCTTCATAAACAAATGCACTCATTTATGAGGGATTACCAGTAATCTCTCTATTTCTATCCTCCCCCTCCGTGTGCCCCTCTCCCTCTCCTGTCCTCTCTTTTTCTGCTTCCAACCAGATGTGGGTAGTTGAGTCCCTGGGGCCACGAGTGCTCCTTTAACAGCCCCTGCAAGGGCTTTGTGAACCACAAGAACATTTACATCCATAGCTGCTTGGAAATCTCTGATCGAGCATTTCTTCTTCAGTGAATGGACGGGGGATATGAGAATTGGTTTTGTCGTGAATTTACTACCACTTTTATTAATGAACTGCAACGTTCTTTAAAACGCAAGAAAGTTTGTCACTTCATGAATCCACCACTGTTTACTCGGGCATGTTCCATCTGTAGTCGCATGTCTCTTATCAATCACTCTGACTTTTAAGTGGGCCGCAGTTTATCTGCTTTTTAGCAGTATAAATGTAGTTGAGGCGTTCAGTTTGAACAGGACGCCTCAAGCAAACATGAAGGATTTAAAAAAAGGAAGAGGGAGTAGAAGATGTGTGCTCCAGAGAGGTCTAAAGAAAGATGAGCTAAAGAAAGCCTAGTGTGCAGAGGAGCCTGGTAAGTTCCACCAAGGATCGATGATGTTTCTGTGAAAAACTAATGCTAATGCTAAATACCATTTTAGTTGATTATTAAGCATTATTATAATTTCAAACCTTAATGTTTACAGTATGTAATGTACACTAGAAAACAAATGTTATGAGCCAGTATTCCAAGGACTGATGATGTTTCAGTGAAAAACAATGTTTACGGCAAATGATGTTATTAAGTATTGTTATATTTCAAACTGTATTATTTACAGTATCATATCTTGTTTTTTGTGTTTTTTAGCATCCTCTACATACGGTAGTTATCCCAGTAAAGGTTCATTAGAAAATAAATGTTTTCAGCATTAAATATGTCTGGTTGTTACGTGGTTATTGTCAGAACCAGTATTCCAACCATGGACTCCCTGACAGGATTCAGTAAAACTCTCGGGCCCTGTTTCATCAGTCAGTGACTTTCTGTTTTGCAACTGTCGTTGTTAGTAGCTTGACAAATAAATGTACTTTTATACTTCCATTGCCAAAATCTACACACCCATTTGTACATCATCACATTTAAGAAACTCAGAAGGGGTTCAGAGGATTCACCCTTCAACTAGCCATGCTAGCAAAGAAGATTTCTGTCTGGACTCTCCATTCAAATTGAAGTGAGAAGTCCAGTCACACCCGTGGTTCAAAGTAGAGCAGCTCATCCGACATGTTGGACTGGGATAAGGTCTTGCACAGGCCAAGAACATGCCTAAGAAATGATGTCCCAGCTGGTCTGGGAACACTGTTCAGAATAGCAGAGTCTAGAACTGTTCTATTTTTTTTATATATTTGTTTACTAATTTTTTAACAATAATAATAGCTGGTTATTTTACTGCCAAGAAGCACAAATAAAAATGTTTAAAACAACACACTAATATTTATTTCTAATCAGATGTATGCATCGTTTTACAGTGAAAGGCCACACACAGCAGGGAAGACACAAGTTCTAAAAGCCAAACATACATTTTCATTCTGTTTGAAAGGTAAGGAACAAACAACTTTAAATTCAGCTTGAGACAAATTACATTCATTGAAGTGCTTGGTCTCACATTGTATTTGCCAGTTTCTGAAAATACCTCATATATTATCTCTGAATTCAGTATAGCAAAATAAAACAATCATGTTTCCATTGGTTGAGAACAGGCAAATAAATTCCTGTACTGTCACATAATTTTAGACACAGTTGGTCATAAAGACTACGCAAATCTAAATCTGTCATGTGTTTCCTCTTCATATCTTCTACAAGTCTTCCTTTGGATGGTTTAAAAAAAAGTTAAAACATAAAAACATTTATATATACACATTAGTTGAAGAATGACTCAAATTCCCTTTGATCCTCTTGTTACCCTGATCTCCACGTCGTTCTATGAGAGAGTGAAGACAGTGTAAGTGTACATGTGCCACATGATAGCACTGCATTAAGTGGACACAAGTGGTGGAAGGTCGGTCTTCCTGTAGTATGAAATACATGGGTGCATGTTGGTTCATATTGAGGTCCTGATCCTGTGTTCATGAGATGGCCAATTCCTTCACACACACAAATAAATGTACATGGACTCAAAAGTGAGACCTTTTTCTTTGACTATAATGTGCAAGAACTGTCCAGATGGCACCTTAGGATGTTTCCCCCTCACAACTCATCTCTGCCTCCTGTGACCCTTCCTCTCTCTTTGCTTTTGTCTTTTGATGATTGACTTCGAGCATTCCGACTGGCGGTGTTGCCACCACCTTCCTCTTCGTTTTTAACACCCGGTTCCCCCCACATGACCTCAGCTTCCTCCCGCTCCTGAAGGAAAAAAACAGTTTTAAACAAGTTTTAGATTCATTTCTACTGTATAAAAACATTAAATATTTCAGTGTGTAACAAGCCTGTATAACATATTGGTTTCACTTTCTGACATTAGTAACAAATATGCGTCACTTTTCTCTCAGACTAAATTCTATTGTACCTGCATACATGACCGTATCATGAATTTTCAACGCTTTTCCTAACAACAGGCCTGACAAATGCATTCAAAAAATTCCGGCTCTGGCCCCGGTTATTGTCTTTGCACACATGCACACAATTCATCATCATTAAGAGCCATCACAGACAGAGGCCGACGAGAGCAGCCACCACATTTGCATCCTACTTGCCTCTCCATCTGGCCCTGCACGACCAGAACAACAACAATTGTCCTGTTGGAATCAGAGCCATCCTAAAACTCACCATGTCTCGGTACAGCTTCTCCTTTGTGAACCAGAGGGCCAGCGCACACCTGCGGCCGCTGGTTACCGCGGTAACGCCATGAGGATTGACAGGCCCAGATGAGAACCCGACCAGCCGCCCACACGCTGGTTTGACACGAGCCTGCAGGGAAATGATCGCTTGTTCACTGAACTAAGTACAGAACGACTGAACACAATCGCTTACTGTGACTGTCTTGGCATCTCTGTGAGTGAAGAACAACTCTCCTCCTTCAAAGTCCTGGTTCAGGTAGAGAATCGCACTGGAACGTAGAGTTACATGAGTAGACAGAAACAGACTGGCAATGGGTCAGTGGTTGAAAAAGAAAAGAAAAATTCCATCAACCTGAGGTCTCTGTGAATGAACGCCGGAGCCTCTCTCCAACACTGTTTGGTCTCCGGCTCCAGGAGACAGTTGTCCACGTGGACGGGGTGAGACAGGTCTATCCTGCCCTGCTGGTCCCCTGAGCAATACAAACACAACCAGGCTCACAACGTCTTCTCGCCCACATCTAAACTCTTCATCCAATTTTGTATTCAACCTTTCCCTTTCTATCTATCGTTCTCTTTATTTCTCCCTACGGATTTTAAGGATTTCCTTCCTAGTTTGCTATCAAACAATACCTTCCGTTCTTTAATACCTCCTCCTTTATTTACAGCCATATTAGAGCTCTGTTTGTTAGTTTAACTCCAGAAGGACAAATGCCTAGTTGACAACAGGCTAACTTAGAAGCGATGTGATTTTGGTGGTGATCAGAAGGTTCGTTTTGGAATTATGACCCGTACGAAGTATTAATAATGTTACTGCACATAAGGTCACATGACAAGCACTGGTGAAAAACCTGCAATAAACAGACATTGTGACTTTATAAAATACCTCATGCAGCGGAAGCACCAGAATAAATTATCTTTTGTGTCACTTTAAAATGTGGATTTAACAACATTTCAAATGTTTTCACTCTTATTCCTGATAAAGAAGCCTCTTCTTCGTATATCTCTTTGGTACTGTCTCACTAGACCACTATAGCAGCGCTACCGCCATCTGCTGTTCATTTTAACTCATTACAATCTAAATATCAGATTATAGATAGATAAATATAACTTGGTAACTCCAAACATTTAAGATACTACGATGGTTATCTTCATAAGCAGAATTGTAAATTGAGCAATTTGAGTGCTAAGCTCACGTCAACAGACCAAAAAAGTTTTCTTGTACCTGGGACGGCATTGCGGCAGACCAGATGAGTGAACGCAACAAAAAGTCCCGACGGGCTCCTGAAGTAGGAATGGAGCAGGATTCGGGCCCGCTCTCCGAGCTCATACAGCAGCTTAGCGTCTGTTTGGTTCACCAGGGCATCCTGAGCAAGCTACGCATAGAGAGGGAAAACAACAGAGCAGATGTGAATGTGTGTTTCAGTGTCATGACTAGCCACTTACTTTGGCAGCCCTCAGGACAGTAAGACCATCAAATGTCTCATGAGGTGTGTGGGGGGACCGTCGCCCCCGGTAACCGTCCCCAGCAGAGGCTACAGCCTATCAGCAAAGACAGAACATTTTAGAAGCTACAGCTGAGCATCAGACAGTGTCGTGCTAATCGCCTAGTTGAGCTTACGTTTGCTAGCTGCACTATTCTCTCACACTCTTTTTCCGTCATCACTCCATCAAACACAACACGATTGGTCCCGTTCAGAAGTTCATCATCCATTGTGATGGTCACACCCACTTGTGGAACCGGACCACCTGGTCAATGATAAGAAACTTGAATAAATAAATCAACTGACAGTTTTGCGGCTGAGTATGAGTTACCAGCAAAAAATCCACTGTCATCAACGTCAATCTGCTGCTCTCCTTCCTTCATCTTTTCATTCATTTTCTCTTTTTCAGCCCTGTTAAAACACACGGTTCATTCAAAGAAACTTGACTGACTTGATCACTCCGGTCTTACTTCCAGGCCTCTCTGATAGACTCCGGTACCACATCTTCTGGAGTCCAGATATCCTGCAGAAACATTCACCACTGTCAAACACTCTTTTATTTTCATCTTAAATCCACCCACTTACTGGGTCTGTGAAGCTGAAGTCCAAGTGTTCCACACCAAAATACAGTAGCTTCTTTTCTTCCAAAGAGCGACTAACATATCGACTGATCTCCTGCAGGACAAAGGCACGAATATGGAAGCTAAAACAGGTTCATAGAAACACTAGTGTCAACCTCACAGAGGTGTTTTGAAGGAGAGGTTGCACTACCTCACAGGGTTGTGTCTCCTTTGACTCTCTGTCACCCCCCAGGGTCTCAAAGTAGAACTGTAGGTTGTCTACTGAGTCCTTATCAGAGGGGTAGAACAAGAGAAGAGACCGAAGAGTCTTCACTGCTCCTCTGATGTCGCCGGCTGAGGTGGAAAGGGAGCTAAAGCGAACTTGCCAAAGAAAACCTTCTCAGTTCATTTTAAGACCTTTAAATTGTGCAATGTGCAGGTGCTCCAGCTGAGTAGGCAGGAAATCCTCCTGAGCGGAGAGCCTTCCGGGTCGTGTGGACACTTGCGTCACGCAGAACTGCCGACAGGAGAGCATGGAAAGAGAGAGAGCTGGACCCAAAAGAAAGACAGGATCAATTATTTTCATCCAGAGACAAAGTCACGACTGAGTTTACTCCCTCACCAGCAGCTTTCTCAAACACCCCGTCCACAGTTCCCACTCCTCTGTCCTCCGGCAGCGGCTGAGAAGCGACAAGGCACTGAACCCTGCATTCCTCCGTCTGGCGGAGTGTTTCGTTCACACATGCTTTCCACTTCTCAACAGCTTGGGGCCAGTTGGACGAGGCCTCATGCTGAAGAGCGGAGTCATAGAGAACCTGGGGACATGACGGAGCAGGAGTTGTGAATGGAGTTCAGATGAACTTCTGCATAGAAAATGATGAATAATATCATTTAATAAGTCATTTCAAGGGGTGGGGATTTATTTGGATTAAGGTGACTAACCACTGGTGCTATGGATCAGAATTGGTCTCTTGGCGGTCATAATGTTATGGATGGCCATTGTAAAACAGTATGGACAAATTCTGTCCATTAAAACATTGCGCTACACCATGCTCTCTGCCTCCCACCTCCTCACCCAGTGCCTCTCATTGCCAATCTCTCGGTCCTGAAACGCCTCTTCTGTCACTCCCTCCATCCTTCTGTACTTCTCAATGTTGTTTCTCATCTCCAAGTGGCTGGGGTTGGCGACGAAGTATGTCTGAGCGGCTGCTGCAGCTTTCTGCAGCTTCTCCAGCTAGCGGAACAAGGAAAACTTATTAAAATCTCAAGCTCAAGATTGCTCCTGCCCAACACTGCTCACCTTGTAATACGTGACTTGAAGAAAGTTGTAAGGGTTGCGGGTGCCAAACTCATAGTCTATGTCGCTAGAGACAGGAAGCAGTGCGGTGGAAGTGACAGAGCGACCCATGCAGAACCTCAGGCATTCTGCCTCCTGCTGAACCCAGTCCAAGGCCCAGAGGTCCCACAGCGCCCCCTTTGCTGTGTCTGTTAGAAATTACAGAGGTCTCTACTTAGCACACTTAAAAACAGAATTGCATGTAGTCTATTATTAATGGATCACTGTTCATACATTGAGTCCAACATCCAACTGAACAGTTCAAATCCAGGTCCATCACATTAAGTATACAGCTCTGGAAACCACTGCAAAATTGTCAGTATAAATCAGTATTTCTTATTTTACTATTTATAGGTATGTGTTTAAGTTTGTTTCGTTTTATAATCTACTGACAACATTTCCACCAAATTCCATATAGAACTATTGTCATTTATCAAGGTGTGGATAAAGGACCGTCAGATCAAGACCCTGTCATGGCCAGCCCAGTCTCCAGCCCTGAAACCCATTGAAAACCTCTGGAATGTGATGAAGAGGAAAAGATGGATGGTGGCAAGCGATCAAACAAAGCTGAGCTACTTGAATTCTTTCAAGTGGAATAAAGTCACCCAAGAACAATGTAAAAGACTGGAGGAGGAGAGCATGACAAGACATGTGAAAGCTGTGATTAAAAATCAGGGTTATTCCAATAAAAATATATATAATTAATACGATCTTGTTTTCTGATTTTCAGAATCTTTTTTGTTATTTTGACCATTTGTCATTTTCTGCAAATTAAATGACTATACAGTATAATACTATACTGTATTTTTATTTGGTATTTGGACGAAATTATCTCATTTAGATTATAAAATTAAACAAGAATGTTCATTTTTACTTGCACACGCCCATAAACAGTGAAATACTGACAATTTTGCAGTGGTCCCTTGATTTTTTCCAGAGCTTTAAGTTCCAACTAGATGGCCCTAAATAGCGTGATAAATCTCAGAACGAAGCAAATCCATCACACTTCAGTTATGCAAATGGAATAATTTAAGGGACATCCTTCCACTCGTTCCCAGGTCTCCTTTATTTGGTAAAAATTCATGCAAAAGTTGCTAGAGGGATCAAACAAGACATTATTGTTATTAATGCTTTTTTTTTCAATCAGCTTCTTAACGCAAAACAAACAAATAATCCAAAGATTTAGAACCATTCCGAACAGGTTTTAACAGAACTGATAAAAAAAAAAAACATACATGGAGTGATGCACCGGGTTTGGCTCCATGAGGAGCATCCAAAACATTACTTTCTGAGGCGTCTCAAGGGGCTCCTGTGTCGGAGTACATGGTTGAACACCACTTGTAAACTTACCAAGCCTCTGGCGAGCTTCTTGTCCTGAAGTCTGACACACGTCGTGACACTGTCTCCGAACCCTGAACAGAGACTCTCTGGTAATAATGGACTTCTCGATCAGTTCTGCAGCTTTGGCCCACTCCTGGTTATAATACGAGCGAACTCCACTGTAGTATAAGAAATCATACGGTTGCAGAAGCGATAGCCCTCCATGGTTTGCCTCGGCGAAATGAAACAACTTCAGAATAAATAGTTGAAACGCCACGTATACAGCGGACAGATGCTTCGGCGGCGCCATGGTCCGGTTCTGTTTTAGTCGGCAGAGGAGGAGGGACTTAAAAGTTCGACCGCTTCCGTTTCCAATGTGAGTGGAGATTCAGGCTCATTGCGTTAACTTTTTATTTCGCCGCACCACAAAATTTATATCACAGCTTCAAAATTCATGAATGAGTTAAAACTGATTTTCTGTTGTCAACATGTAAAGCTAGTTGTCGTCCTGAAGATGGTGCTGTTTATAATAATACATAATTAATTTACCAGAACAAAACCGATCATTGATCATCATAAGTGAATCGTCGTAAGTCATCGATAAACCATTATGTAAGATACAGTTGATAAACCAATTAAAACTAGATTTAAAAAAAATCACACCGCCTATGCATCTGGTGCGTTGCGTTACATACTCCGTGCCAGTGGGGGCGCTGTCCTATTTTGCCTGCACCACCCGGGGAAGAACGAAGAACATTCATTCAGCCAAACAGACACATTAAATCCGTACGGGACTTTTCGGAGTTGTAGAATCAAGGTCCAAATTTAGAATAACAACTGTGTCACTGAGCTGCCTGGATATCTAGCTGAACATGGCTGATGCTGGTGAAGTTTTGATGTCGGTGCTGTCCACAATTCGGGTTCCGAAGCCCGGCGATCGGGTCCACAAAGACGAATGCGCCTTGTCATTTTCCTCGCCGGTGAGCGCTGTTGCTCCACACAGCTAAACAGCACGCATTTGTAGCTTCTCAAGCCTTCAGACCTTTCACTCTATGCAATGTAAACATTATCCTGTGTTCGCACCCTACCTTTGTCTTGAATTATCTGGTTAACATTAAGCAACGGCGAAGCTAAGCTAATAATGCACTGTAATGGAAGCTGGTTGCTGTCAAACTAGCTAGCAAGCTAACGATGTTTGTGGCTATTACAAACCCAGATGTTTTGATCGAATTATTTAAATACATACTACTCTGTCAAATATATAGATTTTTTTCTAATAGTGTTATTTCCGAGATTTACTATATATTTGCGCACCGTATCATTTTTCACTTTCACATTTGCGCATTTTTTTCCTACTCGAAATGGTTTTGTTTTTCTTCCGGACAGGTTCAGCGATTGAAGGCTTTTGCTATTCTTATTTTAATGTTTTTAGATTTTATTTTCAATTTTCAGTTTTAATTACGCATTTTGGCTGGTTTAACCCGGCTGTGTGTTGAAGTTAATTAAATATGTATTACAATTAAATATAATGATCCGATGAAGGAGGACAGTCACTCCTGACTCTTCTTAAACAACTCTTATTTTTTAGACTTCTGTTGGCATTGTAAACAGTTTGCTTTGAAGAACACAACTGAACCTGCAGTAGCAGTTTCCTTTAATACAGTTGGTAACAACATAGAAAGTCTTACTTCAACTGTGGGTGACTAGTGTGTCTTTAATTCAAACAACCCTCAACCTTCATATATTTCATAGTGAGCCTATACGGTGTTTTGCAACCATTTTGAAGCCATACACCTTTACTTTCATTGCAAAAAAAAACAAAAAACACCAGGCACACTACTAATGGAACCTTGGCCAAAGCACTATTATGCTTTGTTGCAAATGCCTTTAATTTGTGAAAATGTATAGCTGCAGACACTTGGTTATGATGGCGGAGTATCAGCCAAAGATAATTTGTTTTAAGGTATTTACAGCACAATTACTTGAAATTGGATAATTACCTACGGCATACCTGACTTTCAGCTCACGGCATGCTAGAGTGCCGCGGCATGCTGGTTTTAGGGAATGGTAAGATGCTGCATGAACAGATTTGGTGGTTCTGCTTGCGCTGAAATGGAAGTAGCAGTGAAGAAAGTGAGCATGATTGTTGGTCTGAGGAAGAGGAGGAAGGTTTATAACTCTTGGCATTGTTGTGAATGTCAAACACAGCCAGAGCAGCTTAGAATGTTATTATTCAAAACAGCCTTTTTTGGTGCATTATGAATTTCAGAATAAGTGTTTGGATGATGAATGTATCCCTAACATTTTGTACAAATGCTTTTATGGTTTTATTTTCCTAATAGTACTAAGTAACACTCATCTGTTATTTGATAGCTTTGCACTCTCCACTCATCCTCAGCATCCATAATGATCGCAAATCTGTCTGCAGAGTCAGTGGTAATGCTGCCTTTGCTTACCTGTTTCAGGAGAGTGAAGGAGGCCTGTATGTGTGCATGAATAGTTTCTTGGGCTTTGGGAGCAGGTATGTGGACAGACACCACGCACGGTCTGGTCAGAGGGCTTATCTGCACATTACTAGGATTCGCAAGACAAAGGTGAACATTGTTTCCAGTACATTCACACAAGGAATGTCCGTTTTTTAAACTGTATTATTGTCTTACACAGAAAGATGACGATAGTAACTCTGGATCTGGACACCCACCAAAGAAGAAGCCCACGAGATTGGCGATAGGTGGGAGATGGACCTCGACTAAAGCGCTGCTTTATTCCACTGTTGTTTTGTCAACCTCCCTCTGTCTTCTGCATCCAGGAATTGAAGGTGGTTTTGATGTGGAGCAGGAGCATTACGAGGAGGATGTAAAGGTGGTTATCCTACCAGACAGACTCGAAGTGACGTCAGATGACCTTGCAAACATGCCGGATGTCGTGAAAGAAAGGGTACGCTGTTGTCTTTTGTTACGTCTGGACCATCTGATCACTATGCTCTTTCCAATAATTGCAGTGTTTATGCAATCAACAAGTAACAATTCTAAACACTTGTTTTCCCTCTGGATCATGTACCATGAATTAATTGCCTGCTCTGTCATGGACCAAAGGCATTTAGACTGTAAAATTTGTATTAACTACTTTTTGCAATGAGTTAGACTCTGTATATTCAAATAGCAGTGGAGCTGTATATGTGCTTTCTTTTGTGAGTGATGTGGATGTGCGCTCTTCAAAACCAATCATGGTGACCTTCACAGCAATCCTGTTTTCCTATAATAATCTCTCACAAAAACACCAGTGCTTGCTCAGAAGAAATATGTGACCCAGACCGGGACATCCAGCACTGAAAACTGTACACAAGAATAAGCAGCAGGAAATCAAGTTTTTGTTTAACATACAACAGCTGTTGGAACGCCTGACGTCCCCACAAACTGGCATTTTGTATCAGCAACATCATAGGATTTGACCCAAACTCCAGAGATTCATTCTTTTATCCGCCATGTTGATGTGATAAATTACATATTTTTGCCTTTCCTCTAGGTGTCCTTGTCTATGGCAGGTATCATGGCTGCAGACTCAGTGTCTCACACCTTGCAAGTTCAGCAGTGGGACGGGGAGGTGAGACAGGAGTCCAGGCATGCAGCTGACCTCAAACAACTCGACAATGGAATTAAAATTCCTCCTAGGTCTGTACTCCTTTTTGGGATTTCACACATATAGAAAGCCAGTTGAAAGTGCATCTTGTATGTTAGCTTGCTCATATATTTAACCCTGATAAACCATTACATTATATAGTGGTACCTCGGTTCTCGACCACAATCCGTTCCAGACAGCTGTTCGAGAAGCAAATTGTTTGAAATCTGAATCGTTTCTTCCTATTACAATGAATGGAAAAAGAAATGATGCGTTCCAAGCCTTAAAATAGGCTTTTGTAGGAGTGAATGTAGAGTGTCTGCTGCAGGTGCGCTGTTCCTCTATGTGTGTGGCCGCTGCATGTGGGAGCGGTTGCCGAGTGAGTGACGTCTCTCCAGAAGTGAAGAGGTGCCCGGTGCGTGTCCAGCTCTGAATGTGCGCTTCTGTGCAGTTTGGCTGTGACAAAGTCATAAACCAAGTAACGCTCTGTCCGAGACTCGCCTCATCCCTGTCCCAGCTCCAGCCCACAACAGGACATCAAACCCTGGAGTGGAGGTGTGGAGAGCGAGCACTTCCCCTGTGACACTCTACCACGGTCCAGTGTGGAGACAGGAAAGGTTTTACCCCTCAATATGAAGAAAAACAGTCAGTAAATGTAGCTAACGGGACACGTCTGCATACAGAGGCTGCATTATACACAATAATGCGCGTCTTGGTCAGCTGATCGGTCCGCGCACGTTTTTTCTGCCTTTTTTGGGGGCGTTCAAGTTCTGGATTTTTGTTCGAAATCAGCAAAAACCAAAAAAATCTCGAAATTTTTGTTGGAACTCCGATTTGTTCGAAGTCCGGAACGTTCGAAAACCGAGGTACCACTTTTCTGATTTGCCAGAGGGCTGTTTCTGCTGCCAAAAGCAGCTTTAATGGAGGGCTCTTTGTCTGCTTTATAATTATTGGCACATTTAAAAGTGGAGAATAACAGCATGGCTCGTCTGGCTGACTACATCTTTAAGCTATTTATTACTTTTGATAAGTGATGATACGGCAGAACAGCAGAATGGGGCCCTAATACACATTTGTAGAGGTGTGTTTGTCACTTCTTTAATGTGGTATCAATCTTACACAACTAAATGATGGCATCACATGATTAAATGAAACGTCAATTAAATAATGAGTGGTTTTATGACCAAGAAATCATAATTTCAACACTAAGCAGAGAGAGATTGGGTGTATTTTTGTCTGTCATCTCAACAGTGTTTTGGAATTCGCTGTTTGATCCTTATACTGTGACTCTAAACTTTCTATACTACAAATAAAATCATCTAATGGACTAAAACATGGCCCAATCTGAAAGATCATGCAGCTCTTAAGAGCCAGATTCTTGGTGTGCGTGTTAACAGGTGCCAACTATGTTTTCAGGAAAGTGAAATAGCTCCTGCCTTCTGTAACCATTCAGGGTTAAATAAGTCTCCTCATCTCTCCATCTCAGTGGCTGGCGGTGTGACGTGTGTGACCTCCAGGAGAACCTCTGGATGAATTTGACGGATGGCAGAGTGCTCTGTGGTCGCAGGTATTTTGATGGCTCTGGCGGCAACAACCACGCCTTGCTCCACTACCAGGAGACAGGCTACCCGCTTGCCGTAAAACTGGGAACCATCACTCCAGATGGAGCAGGTGCGAGGCAAAATCGGTCGCCATCTATCAGACCCAAAACTCATTTTTCCTTTTACGTCCCCAGATGTGTATTCGTATGAGGAGGACGACATGGTCCTGGATTCTAAGCTGCCGGAGCATCTGTCTCACTTTGGGATTGACATGATGACCATGGAGAAGGTCAGCCATGGCTGCTTATTGTTGTTTTGCTGGACGTCTTTTAATGTGTTGTGTGGCTTTAAAAAAAAAAAGTCCAATTCTATAGCTTTGGAGAGAGCAAGGGGAATACCAGACGCATTTTTTTTAAAAGCACAAATATCTGCCCTCCATAGTATCACAACTCAGCGAGCTATGTGCATCTCATCACTGTCAAAGTTCACTGGCAAGGTTGCAGAGCATGATAAATGACAAGCCCAGTGAGGGCGCTGGCAATACGCACGTGCTGTCACAGCTTCATTGTGTTGGCTGAGAAGTGAGTGTTATAATGGATATACTGTTTTGATTTGTTGGCGCCCGTGTGGTGTAGCTGTCCTGAGATGACTGAGTGTAGCCTGAATATATTATGTATAGGGTTTATCTTCCTGCTTCCTAGGTGATATTTTTCCCCTTCATCTGTTCTACACCGTTTGTTTCTTCAGACTGAGCGAACTATGACCGAGCTGGAGATCGCTGTGAACCAGCGCGTTGGCGAGTGGGAAGTGATCCAAGAGTCTGGGACAACCCTACGTCCCCTCTATGGTCCCGGCCTCACAGGGATGAAGAACCTGGGCAACAGTTGCTACCTCAACTCTGTCATGCAAGTGCTCTTCACCATTCCAGACTTCGAGGAAAAGTAAGTATCACGCTTTCTCAACCCAGTCCAAGTAAAGTTGACGTCATGATGGTTCTTTTTTTCTCGCACACAATTGCAAGCTGTTTTAGAGAGGTTCATCATAAAAGAGATGTTCATGATCATATGATTTGGTCTCATTTAATTATTGAATTTGTTTAATACTGGATTTTCGATGTTTTTTTTGTGTAATTTAGGTACGTGTCAAACATTGACAAGATAATTGACGATGCACCGAGTGACCCTACTCAAGACTTCAAAACTCAAGTGTGAGTATTGGTTACAAATGTTGGCCTGTTAAAATATTTATGCCTGAATATGCTTATTTACTGAATTTCAGAGCCAAGCTTGGTCACGGCCTGTTGTCCGGAGAATACTCCAAACCTGCTCCGGACCCCGGAGATGAGAACAGTGCGCCAGAGCCCAGGGTATGATGAAGCAATCTCTTTAATCAAACAGAAATGAAAATGATGTTGACACTTTGTGCTGCAGGGAGATCAAGTGGGCATCGCCCCCAGAATGTTTAAAGCGCTTGTTGGGCGAGGTCACCCAGAGTTCTCCACCAACAGGCAGCAAGACGCTCAAGAGTTTTTACTGCACTTCATCAACATGGTGGAGGTCAGTGTGAAATCATGACCAGATCATGTGTTAGCAAACCAGTTCTCATGAAAAATTCTCTGACAGAGGAACTGTCGCACCGGCTCCAACCCGTCTGAGGCCTTCAGGTTCCTAGTGGAGGAGAAGATTGTGTGTCAGCAGTCGCAGAAGGCAAAGTACACACAGCGGGTGGACTACATTGTCCAACTCCCCGTGCCCATGGACCAGGCCACCAACCCAGGTATGGGACTAACTTAATGCTAACAACAGACACATGCCTTAGTTGTAATTTGCTTCCAAACTTTGGCTCACAGAGGAACTTCAGGAGGCGGAGCATCGGCGTGAGCAGGGCGACACCTCAGCCCCCACAGTTCCTGCACAGATCCCCTTCACAGCCTGTATGGCTGCGCTGAGTGAACCTGAAATCCTCACTGACTTCTGGAGCTCAGCTGTCCAAATGAAGACAACTGCTACCAAGTATGCGCAACTACATTCCTAGATTTAAAAAAAAAATCGAGTCTTTAATATCTGATATTTATTTCCAGAACGACCCGCTTTGCTTCATTCCCTGATCATCTGGTTATTCAGATTAAGAAGTTTACTTTTGGTCTTGACTGGATCCCCAAGAAACTTGGTGAGAAGAAAACCATCTCAAATAAGTCTGTGCTGAGGATGATACTTATTTTCCCTTCTCTCAGTATCATATTACCCGGAAAAAAATATAAATATATATTTATATGGTATAGTTCTGCATTTGCTTATGTTACATTTAGCATTTTAATTTTACTGTCATAGTAGTAACTCTTATTTTTATCATTAAAAACAAAGTGTATGATACCTTACTTAGTGCTACATTCATGCAAAGTTAAGTTTTAAACCTCTAATGCTACTTTATACCACATTTTGAACTAAATAAAATGCTCTAACAATACATTTCTAAACGAAAAAGTATACATAACCGGGTTAATAGACTGTTGATTTCATCAGCAAAAATATGCATGTTATTTAAGGCTATTTGCAGTCTCATTATCAGTATGTACCATATGTGAAGTACAAATATGTTATTGATCGTCTATCAACAACCTATCAACAAAAACCCCTTCCTGACATGTTCAATAGATGTTTTTTAAGGGGTTTCATGGAACATAGCGGGTTGACTACGAGGGCTGGGAGATTAGATCCAAACTGTTTCCTGATTTCCAGGCGCCAGCTTTGAACTGCAGACACATTGTTACACAATCTCAGGCAGCTCAGTCAGAACAGTCCTGGTTTGGATTCCCCTCTCTGATGTTGACGTTTGTTCAGTCTCAGCTGCCAGCAGATCATTCGGCAACTTTGATCCTTATTTTCATATCAGGCGCAGCATGTGTCTTTCATCCGAGGGCGCAGTCTGCTGATGCAAGAGTTTCCTCTCCAATTATCGTTGGTGGTTCTATCACCAACTGGAATATCAACTTTTGTCCTTTACAAGAAGTCATTTGACTGGGATCCTTTTTTCCATCACATGCAGACGTGAGCATCGACGTTCCGGACACGTTGGACCTCAGCGCCCTCCGTGCGATGGGTCAGCAGCCTGGAGAGGAGCTTTTACCAGAGGTGGCCCCGCCCCCACTCATGACCCCAGATGTGGAGGTTAAAGGTATCCTGGGTTCCCACGGCAACGAGGAGGACGACTCGCTCTACTCCCCTCTGCTGTGTCAGTCTATCTGTCTTTTCTGCTCCTTCCTCTTCCTTTCCACCGGGAAACTTCATGTCCTCACTCGTTTCCTTCTTTTCTTTCTTTCAGCCTTTTTTGTTCTCATTGTCTCGTCTTAGCGGTTAACAATTTATTTTACTACATTGGATTCAAACGTTTCTATTCATTATCAGAATGAAGTGCAATGGATTCATTCAAGTGTTTCTTTCTCAGCCCCAGTTCTGGATGATGCCACAGTGTCTCAGCTGTGTGAGATGGGATTCCCGATGGAGGCGTGTAGGAAGTCTGTTTACTACACTGGGAACACTGGAGTGGAGTCTGCCATGAATTGGATCATGGGACACATGGATGACCCAGGTGCGTCAAAGTAATTTTATTGCAATATGTGTTTGTAGTCATTTCTTCCTTAGTGTTTGGGACATGCTGCTCTGTATAAGCATCACCAGTCCGGTGCCAAAGCTTCTGTTTGTCTTTGGTTGTAGACTTTGCATCCCCGCTGGTGTTGCCGGGCTCCAGTTCTGGTGCTGGAACCACACCGACTGAGAGCGCCTCTGAGGAACATCTAGCAGCCATCGTCAATATGGGATTCAGTCGAGACCAAGCCACCAAAGCACTTAGAGCCACGGTACAAGAAGTCTCAGTCTGGTTCAGCTTCCAAATACTTCAGGCCAGAGTTTTGATCAATTTGAAATGGAAATGATACTTTTTTGAATGGTGGATTTTAACCAGTATCTGTTAAAATCTGTTGCTTAAACCAAGTACAAATCAATATATAATCTATATATATATATATATATATATATATATATATATATATATATATATATATATATATATATATATATATATATTCAAATTAAAGTTGTGTACCATGTGATTAATTCCTAAAGTACGCCCTAAGCTTGATGAAATGCCACTCTTACCATTGTCCTAGTTTACTTTCAATTATGAAGTTAGGATGAAATATTCATTTGCAATGGTTTGAGGCACATATTTTTTTGAAAGCAGGGAGTCACTTTATCCACCAACATACAGTTGAAGTACATCAGTGTCCGAGTAGTTTGTGTGCAGCTACTGATTTCTCAAGTCACATGATTCATCTTTTGCCTTCCGAGCTTCCTGAGTGAGCTGATGTGTTGTTTACGTTTCTTTATTTTGACAGGACGTTCTGTTGCAGATGCACTTTCTTCTGTTGTCGTCATGTTGTTGATAGTTTCTCTTCCCAATCTCAGAGTAATGTCCTGGAACGGGCAGTGGACTGGATCTTCTCACACCTGGACGACCTTGAGTCCATGGATGTTTCTGAAGGAGGCCGGTCTGCAGCGGAGAGCGAGGGAGGAAGGGAGCCTGCACCTGGGCCGCGTGTGAAAGACGGAGCTGGCAGTGAGTCTAACCTTATGACAGCAACCTGATGTCATGATATCTCAAACGTAACCAATAATTTTTATTTTCTCTCTGACTCAGAATATGAGTTGTTCGCATTCATCAGTCACATGGGGACGAGCACAATGTGCGGCCACTATGTTTGTCACATCAAGAAAGATCAGCAGTAAGTAGCTTATACTCCGGTAATACCAGCAGATGGCGCTGTTTATTTATAATACATTCCCATTATTATTGTTTGTTTATTTCACAATGAAATCTGAATGAAGTCTATCATTTAAAAAGGTAAACAAATTGCTCATGAAATATCTTATTTCCCGCATCATTGGATGTGCCTCGGCTATTAATAAACGAAATATTATGACCAGAGTGAGATGAGGTTGTGACTCGTCTCTGTTTTTTCTAGGTGGGTCATCTTCAACGATCAGAAGGTTTGTGCTTCGGAAAAGCCCCCCAAGGACCTGGGGTACCTCTACTTCTACCGGAGAGTGGCCGAATGAGACATGGGAATGTGTGTGACTCAGAGTGAGAGTGGCGCGCGTGGATGGTAACACAAAGGCGGCTTTAATAGTCACACCACAGAAAAGCTCTTTAGACATGACTCAGCACATTTCACACCTGAAGCGATCTGTAAATACATCAGTCTCTTTTAATCACATGCAGATTTCCACTCTGTGGGGAGGATTTCGGTTTGAATAGTCCCTGTTTACTGTTTAAAAAAAAAAAAAAAAAAACGCGATTCAGCAAATAATATCCGACGACACAGTAGCAACACACGGACTGCGAACGTCACCACAACTTGCTTTCTGAGCTCACCGTTTCCTTATTTAGCCGTGCTGTGGACGCATCTTGTCACCCCTGTCACTGCGCCCACACCTCCGCTTCAGGAAGTTTGTGTCTCTTTCTGTCGTTTATTTAAAAATACACATGTCAACCAATCAAGCAAACACAGTGCAGAGTGATCAAAGATAGTGATGTTAAACCAAAACCTCGAGGTGCATTACTCCCACGGTCGAAAATCTCGCATGCAGGTTCATTGGGGACTCTAAATCGTCCTCCAGTTGCCGTGTGCGTGAGAATGCTTGTTGTACGTGTGTTGGACTGTCAGCTGGGATCAGCTTCAGGACCACCCCACACCCCCCCATCATGTTCCAAATAATCTGAAACGTCATGGTTGGATGAATGTTGATCTTTGTTATATTTTGTCTTGCAAACAAATCCTTTGTTACTTCTGTTGTGACAAATAAAGAAATGGCTTTCTGCGTTCTGTCTACACTTTGTGTGTGCCAGCCGGCTGCTGGGCGGCGAGTCGGACTTGGTGAGTGTCTGTGCAGGGTGGATCCCCTGGTTCCCAGTGGTGACCTTTAACTACTGACACTGCTCTGTAGCAGTGAGCACAGACATTTATTCGCCCCGTGTTCAAAATACCGGCAACATATTTGTAATATGATTGGAGTACTGCTAACTGAGGCATTTGTTGTTGAGGATCGAGTCATGTAAAATTGTAATTGTAATAACATGGTAATGATCAGAGACAAAGCAGTGTGTGAAGTTGGCTGGCTGTGTGAACATTTTCTTTCTCTGTCTCCCATTCTTGCGCTTCATTTAATGTGATCTATGGATGTGGATGGTTAGTTTCTTAACTCTTCTGTAGGTGATTGTAGATCAGGAATTGAAAAGGGGAATTTAATTGGATCTGGGCACTGCTTTTTGAAGGAGGTGAGGAAGTGGACTCTCTGAAAGAGAGTGAAAGTTGTACCACCCCTCTTCAAGTGAAGTTACTTAAGGTGTGACAGCTCCCACGCGAGGCATGACAAGACTGTCCGACTTAGTGAAGGTGAGGATCCAAGACACCTTTGAGGGAGTAAATCTCAGTGCTGCTGCATTGGGATGTGTTGTTGGAGTTAAACAGAACACAAGTTGTTGAAAACATTACGTCTTGCCTGAAAGTCAAATGGTTTGTTGCAGCCTTTTACTCACTGATGGCATCAGAGGACGGTTGTGTTTTTGTAGAGTGGACGGCCATCTGAGTGTGGGCATCGCTAATTTGCAGCTCGAAATGACTTTCCTTTAAAGGCAGAAGGATGAGAAATGGCTGAATCTTGATGTGCTCCTCACAATGCTGTGTAACTTCCTCTATGATCCGAAGAAAGGATGAACCGCAGATTCACTGCTTAAAGGGTTTCAGCAGTGACTTTCAAGTCAAGAGAGTGAAGAGCTCTTCTCTAAACTCACATTTTGTACGGAAACAAAAAAAAAAGTTGTTTGTAGACCTACTTTTTGCTGAAGGCGTCAAACCACTGAGCCCACATGTTCCCAAACACACTTTTTCATTTTGCTTTCCTGCTGATCTGAGACAAGAGAGACGTTTCTGGTTGAAGAAAAGCAGTAACTATTGCTACTTCAGAATTTTGGTAAGTTCTCATGATATTTCAGCACAATGGCTTTATTATTGATTTGGGTTTATCACCAAGTTTTTTTTGTCTGTTTCACATTGTAGATAGCTGAACATTTTTTCAGCAGTTTTTACAGTTTTTAACCTTTGTTTTTAATAACACATGTTGTAATAAATATGAACAACATTTTTATTTTTTTTTTACAATGAAGCGGTACAAATTCACAACTTGGTAGTATTAAAACAACAAAAAAGTATATTTTAAAGGGTGAGTAAAGCGCTGTACTTGAATTAGAACATTTTCTTTATTCGGTTATTTTCTTTAAAAAAAAACCTTATTTTGTTTATTCAACACAATTTATTTATAATCACATTTATTACACTTGTTGATGTTCATTAACAGCTAACAACATTGAATTCATGTTCATGTACCCATTCAATAATTATATAGGATTCAATTTTCAAATGTTGAAAAATATTTGAAGATTTTGATTTCAATCCTTTTTTTTTTTAGCTTATCAAACTCTGAAACAAGAGCAGAAGGAAGCAGCAACAAAGACTTTCAGAACAAAAAACTTGTTAATCGTTCAGACAAAAAAAACAAAAAACAAAATTAAGAGAGAAGTTAAAATTAAAAATCATAGTTAAGGGTTACCCGCAGTTTCATTCGAAAGTGTAAAGTAGCAAAGATAGTGGGACGTGTCTTAGTGGCTAGAGGAACATATCATCATCACCTAAGATGCTGCTTTTGGAAGTCAGAAAATAATATATATATATTATACAAGCTGCTTCTGATGAACACAAAAAAAACTGCATGATTCAAAATTGAACTTTAAATTCTCATCATTCACAGTTTAATAAGTGTTTATCGTTTAAGTGCTGTTTGAAACAATGAAATGGTCTGAAAATGTCTTCCACAGTGTGGACTCCAAAATGAGAATCCTCCTCTGTTTCATGTCAGGTGAGTCCTTCTCCAATATGCAAATCTAAAGCGCTTCTTTAATGTAAAGACACAAAGTTTAGCAAGGACACAACTGCAGTGTGAGTCCAGCTGACAGAAACCAGAACTCGCAGCGTGCACCAAGACTTTGCTCTTTCCATTTTAATGCAAGATATTCATGTATTTATGCGAGTGTTAATGTTCGCAGGGAACAGCTGTTGCTGCACTTCATGCCCTTTATTCTGACTTAAAGTTCTCTCCCTGCTGCTATATATATATATATATATATATATATATATATATATAGAGAGAGAGAGAGAGAGAGAGAGAGACAGACAGACAGACAGACAGACAGACAGACAGATAGATAGATAGATAGATAGATATTGTTTATTTTGCATCAGTTTGACAATAGCACAATAAATCACGATGGTGTCTATATTCAAGTTTTTATATCACCTTATTTAAACTAAAGCTCTTTTAATGTCTTGAAAATATTTGTATAAGAATTTCAAGTCCATTCAGAGTAGTGGAAACCCTGGCCATTGTGTAGTGAAAAACATCCCTGAACAAAAGCAAACAGATGCTTTTGTTTGCTTTTGTTCAGGGATTCCTCCATGTTTGTTGTTGTTGTTATCATCCTAGCTGCCACGTGTCTTGTGCATCAGTGAGATCAGTGGACCAGGAAGTCCTGCACTGACAAAGGTTCCCTGTTGTCTGGAGAGCAAACTGTTAAATTAAATGAAATTGGAACCGGAAATTGCCACTGGTAAGCGCACGTGGTTATATCGCGCAAAAGTTTTTTACTTACTAAAATAATTTTTTAACCTAAAATAGTATAGATTTAGAAATTGTATGTTATTTAACTGATATTCTATTTTTTTTTAATCCAACAACATAAACAAACTCAAGTACCGCACCACAGTAGACATACACCTCCTTCAGGGGCAGCTCCTGTTAAATCTGGGTGAAACAAATGTAAGGAAAAATGTTTCCTATACAATAATGCCAATGTATCAGGAACAATAAACAATACATTGCACAGGTCAAATGTATTGGAGGATGCAGGATAAAAAAATATATATCAGATACTAACAAACAATTGCTAAATCTAGATCTTGACAACGGGATGATGTCATTACGCTAAAAACATGTGCATGTACACGGTAAATACTGCAAACTTACGTATACGCGTATAAACATATAATTTCCTGATATTAATGTTAAATATAGGCTATTTTAACAACTGTTTTAAAAAAAACGTACTTTAGACGATAAAACCAGTAAACACAATTTGCTGAACTTGCACATACGTGTTACTAACATCCGGTTCAGTTTCGGAACTTCCGGAGGACTGCATCAGGCAGGCGGACCACACCAGACAACAAATAATGAAAGTTCTGGCTGCAGTTTGCAAGGAAAGGCCAGGCTGTCGAGTCTGTGGTGACGGAGGACAGTTGAACGGTTAACAGCAGTAGCCTCCTTCAATCATTAAAACAACCACTGATACTGTATCCTACTTTTTTCCTGTCAAAGACTGCATTTTACAGGCTCCTCATTAAATATACATTTTATCTGACATGGCCTGTGTAAGAAGTTTCGGCTTCTGGTGCGATTAAATTTGGCACCTGTTTTTTGCTGAGTTTACTGTGGTAGCCAATCCCCAGCCACCTGGGACACAGACCCCAAGCGAGCATGGGGAGAAAATATTAACTTGATCCAGGTCGCTTGCAGGTCAGATCCCAGGTGCCGACTCTCACAGATGACTCTGGTATATTGGTACATGGATCACTTGTCTCTTGGTCATATTTCCTCCGTGGCTTGGTGTCGCTGCAGCGCTGCTCTCCTCCACTGCCCAGCGTCTCGTCCTGGTTAAACCCCGAGAGACGGTCATTCTGAAGTGCGGAGTGGATTCCATCACTGGCTTCCTGGAGTGGCGTCACGGACAAGACGTCATCTTCAGCGTCGATGGAAAGAGCGGCCTTGTTCGCGCGGGTGAGCCAGTGACAAAACACAGCGACTGAACACAGCCGCTAGGTTCAGTCATGTTTGTGCTCATCAGGCAACGCTCCCAAGGCAAAGCTCAAGAAAGGCATCGATCTTGAACTCAGAAATGTGAAAGAAAACAACGCTGGGTTGTATCAGTGCAATGCTGACGGAAAGATAAGCAAGCAGATACTTCAGCTCATCTCAGGTGAGATTTTTGCCTTCAGCTCTTTTTAACAGTCTCTACAGAAAGACCGTACAAAGATGACACCTGTTTTCATAGTGAAACATCCCTCTCACTGAGGACATGAGATCCATTACATATATTAAATAATAATATTATAATATTCTATCGAGTCACTCCATTATTTTTTTGTGATAGTTGAGCACTGTAATACAGTGGTACCTCGGTTTTCGAACGTCCCAGACTTCGAACAAATCGGAACAAAAATTTCGAGATTTTTTTGCTTTGGATTTCGAACGAAAATCCACAACTCGAACGCCCCCGAAAAAAAGCCAGAAAACACCTAACGTGCGCGGACCGATCAGCTGACCAAGACGCGCTTTGTGGTGGAGTGTCACAGGGGAGGTGCTCGCTCTCCACACCTCCACTCCAGGGTTTGATGTCCTGTTGTGGGCTGGAGCTGGGACAGGGATGAGGCGAGTCTGGGACAGAGCGTGACTTGGTTTATGACTTTGTCACAGCCAAACTGCACAGAAGCGCACATTCAGAGCTGGACACGCACTGGGCACCTCTTCACTTCTGGAGAGACGTCACTCACTCGGCAACCCCTCCCACATGCAGCGGCCACACACATAGAGGAACAGCGCACCTGCAGCAGACACTCTACAGTCACTCCTACAAAAGACTATTTTAAGGCTTGGAACGCATTATGTCTTTTTCCATTCATTGTAATGGGAAAAATCGATTCAGATTTTAAACAAATCGCTTCTGGAACGGCCTTCTGGAACAGATTGTGGTCGAGAACCGAGGCACCACTGTATTTCCATTTACTTTAACTGCATGTTTTATAACTCTTTATTTCCCCCGTCATAATAATGTCTTCTTTAAAGCAAACATGTTGATGTTAACAGTCCAGGTCTCGCCGTCTGAACTCACTGTGGGAGGAACTGCATGGTTCAACTGCGATGTACCCGGTCGGCAGACGCTTGTACAGTGGATGAGCCCGAGAGGGAGTTTATACAACAATCCGATGCCGATTGTCAGACCTCTGAGCAGCTCTCACTCAGGGAGGTGGTTGTGTGTCTTCTCCCATGATGGGGAGACGTACAGCCACGGGCTGGATGTTACAGTTAAAGGTAATGTGAGGGACTCATCTGAGGAAGGATTGGGAAGCCTTAGATTATGACCAGAGCCTTCCCAAAATTGTTTTCTTCTTTGGTGGGTCACTATCTTCTATATTTTATAGTTTTTTTAAATATGTTTGTGAGATGCTTCTTCCTCACCTGACCTTTATTTGTATACTGGTTTTAGTTGGAAGTACACTGTGTACACTGGTGTCAAACATTTATACATATAGTAGTTGAAATTCAAAAAGCGCATCAAATACTAGGGAACTAATAAAATATTCAGATAGTACAACCTACAAATGTTCATGTTCAAGCGGTGCCCTGTAATATGCCAGCAAGTGGACATCGTAAATGTCAAGAATTAAGCTTTATGGATGCAGCAAAAAGAGAATTTGATGATGGGTGGGAAAGCAAATAAATGTTTGTGCTTCAAGAAAAAAATCCAGACCTGTGGTGTGAGTTGGTAATAAAGTAGGACAAGGTGCATATTTAGTGTTTATGTTAGGTCTAAAACAGACCTGGGCAAAGTGCGGCCTGGGGGACTTATGCAGCTCGATTCCTGTATTTTTGTGGCCCTTTTGATGTCAGACTAAAACTATAACTGATATATTGTAATTTTTCTGCTTTTTTTTGGTCTTCCTCTTTCAGTCACCACCAGCAGTAAATATAGCATGTTC
The DNA here is from genome assembly GCF_027744825.2 of Synchiropus splendidus. Taxonomy (NCBI): domain Eukaryota; kingdom Metazoa; phylum Chordata; class Actinopteri; order Syngnathiformes; family Callionymidae; genus Synchiropus; species Synchiropus splendidus. The sequence goes on along the minus strand of NC_071345.1, from coordinate 11,977,623 downwards.
TTGTTTCAAGGCTAAAATGTTCTACTTTTCATTTTTGTGTGTTATTCATGTTCCTCAAAGTAAAATTAAGGAATATCAGAAAATGTATTTTCAAATATTATTTCAATAATTTGAAATAATAGTGCCTTTTTATCCTGAGTGTCTGGTTCATAGTTATGTTGATTTACATTCAAATTAAATGCATATAAAATCAATTGTTTAGATAGGTTTCATGGCATATTTACATATCTTTACTTATATTTAATCTTTTCAGGTTAATTTTGTTGTTGTATACTGAAGTTTAGATTTTGGATATTGGTTATGTTTTGTTGTCATTGTTACATTAAAATTTTAATTTTAATTTTAAAATGTAATCACCCACCTCTGGTCTAAAATTAACCTTCAATTATTACAAAAGAGACTGATAAATTCTGTTTATACTGATATTTTTAACAATGTGATTTTTTTTTACTTCAAAAATAATGAATTTTGTTTGGATTGTGAGTGTAACAGACTGAAATTTTGCGTGACTAAGTTTGATGGCCAACAATTAAAGGTGGTTGATCGGAGGCCACCAAAATTATCACCAAAAGTCTGGAAAAAGAATAATCACAGAATCCCACTCACAAGCCAAAAACAAAAGTGCCAAGTGTTGCAGTGCGATATGGGACTCGTGAGCTTCATTATGAAGATAAATGAACATTAAATAATGTTGACAACATGATCACACACATCATACGTACAGCATCGTGTGCATATCAATTGATGCGAAAATGTGTTTGTGACTTACAGAAGCCACCACAGCACCTTCACCCACAACTATTGCCTCTTATCCCACCAACAACACCTCTCCCCGTGAGCGGAACCTCATCTCATTCTACTTCCTGACTCTAGACCTTTGTGTTAACGCGTGACCTCTCTCTTGTGAAATAGCGCCTCCCACTCACCGGTCAGGTGAACTGCTGTTCCTCGGGCTCGGAGGCTGGATGTGGGCAGCTCTCGCTTTTAGCATCCTGATGCTCATGTTACTGACGTTACTCATCTACGGTTTGAGCAAACAGCTCCAAAGAAGGAAGGTATTGGAGACTTTCAGTAAAGATTCAGACTCATTGTACCCCACATTTTTATTCTTTATAATTTGAATACAGCATTTGTATTGGATTGGATATCATTTATTTATGTATTTATAAGTCACACATTTGACTCTGAACTTGTGTGTGTTTGCCATTCAATGCAGCTACTAACGTTCATATTTAATGTCAAGTTAAATTAAGTTTTTGCTTTACCAACTGAATGAAATAAAATAAAATAATTTTTCTCAGTTTTTACTTACCCCTAATAACCTCCCACTAAATTACAATAATATTGATGCATAAATTGTGAATGGAACATAAGATATTAGTTTTAGTTTTTTACCTTATTTTTTTTTGTGTATTTTAGTTTTCAATTTTATTTTTATTTTATTTATTTATTATTCCTCACAACATTTAGGCCATTGAGGTGGGCCCTCAGGAAATTTTATGCTGACTTCCTCAGCTGTTATAATATTTATATCTTAAGAAGTAAGAAAACTGCATGATTTTCAGCAGCACTGAGGCGTATAAAGTCTTGCGGTTTGGAATAAATTGTTGCCAGTGAAACCTAGTAAGAGAGAAAGAAGAGATTGTGTTTCATATAAATATATGAGCTCTGTTGTTTTCTTTTCAGCATAGACTCCTCAGGATGAAGAAAAACAGAGTGTACTGCAACTGCAGGCTGTAAATATACAAGCGTCTCTGTTACAAACTTTTCCAACACTGACCTTCAATATTTCTGCCTCTTTCACCGACTTCTTCATTATTGTGTCATAATTGGTGTGAAATCTCTCCTCTTTTGTCTCTTTATCACAGACCGACAGCTGCGGCGTCACTTCAGCGAGGCCGGCGCAGAGACAAACCGTGAGCTCTGCCTGCTCCGCCGTGGCTTTTGGAGTGACAGAAGGAAGAACAGAGGCAGAGGAGGGGAAGAGAATGGGACTCCGTCGTGAATGTTAAACAGTGTTTTCAATGGAAATTGGATTCCAATGCAATTATGTTCCTTTTTCTGGGCATTTTTATCATACAGTTTGGATCACAGCGATATGAATGTAAATAATCAGAAGCGAGAAGTTGGGGAGAAGAAGACGCCATCGGTCTGGATTTGTCTCCTTGTTCATGCCGCTTCTCAGAGTGTCACGGCTCTGTTATTTTTTATCTTGGTTTGCTGTGACTTAGAATAGCAACTAAACAATCGATAAAGTCTTTGTGTGTAAAACAGTGTGTGTGTGTGTGTGTGTGTGTCATTAATCAGACCTGCAGTGTGACTCTGAAGCGACAACCTCCTGGAAATATCTCCATCAAGCAAACGCTGAATCCACTTACCAAGAGGTGAATGGATAAAAACATTGACTCGCTGCCAATTCATGCCAAAATAAAAGTGATATTCACCCTCCACCCTCATCCTTCAACAACTTCAACTTTAAAAAAAATGGTTTACATAATTTTTTATAACTGAAAATTAACAGCATTTTTATTTTTATTTTTATTTTTATTTTTATTTTTATTTTTATTTTTATTTTTTTTCTCAGTATTTGCATATCTTCTTTATGACTGATTAAAGTGTAATAAAATGTATTAAAAACTAATTTCATCTGTTTTTTTTTATTTCTTTTGTTGTACCTGCTGAAGGAGAATTATGGGGTTACCTAATGTAACCTGCATTCTCCGAAGTGTGCAAATTGCTCAAAGGTGCTTTCCTATTTTACTTAAAAATGTCGCTTTTCTTTTCTTTATTTAAAGAAGAAACAAACAAACAAAACAAACAATTGTTACGCTTCATTTTTGTTGGCATCAATTCATTTCTCTTCTTCATTTATTTCATTTTCATGACGAACAGTGTCAATAACTAGTTTACATGCGCTTTTAATTCAACTTTATTCACTTATAAAGAAGACAAACAGGATGCCGACAGACACAAATGCTAGAATAAATAAAATATTTATATTTCAGTGACTATGTTCCTCATGATGCTTGTCATTATCATGCCATGAATTATGGCCACTTCAACAACTATATGGATGTTTTCTGAGAAATACAATTTTTAAAAAACTCTTTTCTGCTGTGTGAGCTGAATAATAGACTTTCCCGCTACTAAATTGAATCATTTCTTTTCGCACCTTTAGAGCTGATTATGGAAGCAAATAATTCTTTCTCCTCAAATCATTTATGGCCCGTTCTTTGATGGAAACTCTTATTTGATTCAAGCTGACCTCGCTCTCGCCTCCCCAGTATATAATTGAATCTGCCACTAATGGTATAGTTTTTAAGTACTGGCACTGAAATGCAATTGGCTCCAGCATCTCATTAACCCTGCGTAGGATTCGCAGAGGCATTTCAATGAATACATTTTAAAAGTGCATAAGTTGGTGGCAACAGATGAAGCACTTCCTGTGTGAGCGTCTGGAAAAAGCCAGATGTGTCGGACTCGCCGCGCCTCACGTAAGTAGCTCTGCAAACAAACTGTCCATTATTTCTGATCAGCTGAAGCATTGTTTTTAAAATGCATTATCGATAAAAACAGTCATTTTAAAGAATGACTGTGGCTTTGGCCGCGCTAGTTTAAGTCTAGCTTGTCTCTGTGTTTCATCAGAATCCCTGAATAATTCTATAAAATATTCAGCTTCCATCTCAGTGAGGATTTGCATTTCGGACATTCTTTGTTTTGCGCTGCTGCACTTGACAGCTGAGGAAAGGATCGGAACCAAAAAAAAAAGGAAAATTTAAATCCAGAGGTAGAAATGCTTGGACTTATATCCCAGAAATGACCAAGTATTATAAGGATAAATATATAGAATATATTCATAATATTCATTTAATAATCTTCATTATATACCACAAACAAACACATTTGTGTGGGAAATATAAATAAATAAAACACATCTTATTCAGTGAAGAAAATTGTGATCACAAAACCAATATTATATGGACCAAACTGAACTGTTATAATTTTTGCATGAGCCTTATATTTTACTTTATCACACACATCAAGTGGGACAGTGATGCAATATCGCTCAGACAGACAACAACAACAAAAGGTTGCAATAAGCATTAATATAATCAAACAGTAAATATGATCTTTCATTTTTTAGATAATATTTAACAGTTGAACAATGTAATATTTTATCCATAAGTTTTGTATACTGTTTTAAAAGGTAGTTTTCACTTAACTCAAGAGGTTATTTAGTAAATGCTACTTTAGTTACTCAGTTAAAGTATGCTGTTGCCATGGAAACTTTCAAAGACATAAAGTATAATTTTGAGAAAGATCAGGCTAAATAGGTTACAAATTGCTCACAAGTCATTGGTTCATCTCCAACATGGAAAACAAAATGTAGTTGTGAAGGTAATCCTGAGACACACTGTTTGCAGTCGTCTATAAAAAAAGATCTAGACTCCTCAATGAACTGTCAATGAAAACGAATGATATGATATATCTATATTAAAAAGTCGAGTTAATTCTGAGTCATTTTTGACATTCAAAGCCTCCTACTGCTCGTCCTGGATAAACTCAGTTTTAAATGCGTTTCCTCAGCGGCAGTTTTGGCCTTGCACAGCTGGAGATTGAGAGTTCATATCTCAGAGTGGATTAAAGCTTCTCTTTATTTTCTACTGCTCCAGGGGCAGTGTGCCATCTCTAAAAGCCAATTCAAAACTTTGAACCTAGTTATGGTACTGATGCTGTTGATACGGTTAAAGTTAAGAATGATTTCATTTTGGAACACGTCCAAAGTTATTTATGTACCTTTTTTGAGCTCATAATGCATAAACTAGTGGAGTGACAGTTATAATAACTGGGATTTGAAAAATAATTATAATCATATAATAATCTATCTATCTATCTATCTATCTATCTATCTATCTATCTATCTATCTATCTATCTATCTATCTATCTGTCTGTCTATCTCTCTCTCTCTCTCTCTCTCTCTCTCTCTCTCTCTATATATATATATATATATATATATATATATATATATATATATATATATATATATACGTGTGTGTGTTATGGGATAATTCAAATTCAATATGCAAGAAATAGCAGTGCTCATATGTATTCTGTCTTTCTCCTGGCAGTGTTTCCTTCTTGAGAGAATAATTTCCTTGCTGCTCTGCGGGTGATACCATAACAGACTGGAGGATTGTCTTCATTCCTTCACACACTCGACAGTTTCCCCTCCATCCTGAATTTCCGCTTGACTTGGTATTCCATTAGTGCGAGGCATCAGCTAGAGTCACATGAAAAACACATCAATACAGGGAAAAAACAAAACATCAGTGGATACATTTGTCATTAAGGTTTCTCCAAAGATGGAGGAGACGTTCAGAACGTTGGGGACAGTTTAACATGAGTGCAATTAAAATGCTGCTCTCAGAAGAGTCAGCTACATGACACGTCAGAGCAGTTGGGTTTAGGGTGTAATATCAAACACATGAGTGTGAACTCTTGTTGACACTCAGACATAATGGAATCAAGATATACATCCATACTTCTGGTCATTAACTGTTCAAGATTCTTTTTTACTCCTACACTCACTCAGTCTGACCTATATTACTATGTAAATACCATTACTTGTGTACTGTACTAGCTGTACAATAACTAGAACTTGTACCAGGAATTTACTTCAGCGTTCGTCTTACCTCATTGAAAAGGCTTTCACATCTACTTCAACTACCACCTGTGTAACTGCTAGTGCAACAACTTGTAGATCAGTACTTGGCTACAGATACTAGTGCCTACTTACATATATTACTACTGTTTTTTTTACTTGTAATGCTACTTGGATAGCTCCTTTCTGTTAATTCTCTCATTTATTTATTTTTTATTATTATGATTTTATTATTTATTTATCTATACTACTAGTATCATAAGTGTCACAAAAATATGACATAACTATGTCACAAAGACATAACTATTACTAATAACACCACTGCAGACCTTTTACATCCAGTACTAAACTAACTCTGACCTCATTCTGTATTTTTTGCCACTGCAAATACTACAAGTACTACTACTTATGCTACAATTAAAATTCCATCTCCTACCACTACTTATACTTACACTACTTATTTTACAACTGCTAAACTATTTAACCCTAGTATTATGTTGAACAAAAGGCACAGCTTCAATGTAGACTGTTTGAACATTTAGAAAACACACAGCAATACATATCAATTTCTAAACTATATTTAAGAACGATTTTGTCGCAGTTTTTCACAACTTGCTGCACAACTTCCGTTGCTGGTCAATTTCATCTCACAGAACATGAGCACTGACACGTCCACAATGTTGTGGAAAGTCACCAAGAGCCATTGGGCTGTCTTGCTGTAACTTTGTCACCTCCTCCTTGGCATCAGTGTACACATCACAAGCCCTGCATCTGCAGAATTACGCTGAGAAGTTCCGGCTTATTTCTTCTGACATTGTAAGCTTTCTCATCTGAAGTTCATCTCAGCGCTGAAATGCTGAATTTATAACTTGTGCAACAGCAAATCTTGTCGTGATTTTGATAACATTGGAGGATGGCGCTCTACCTTGGCTTTGGTGCTGTGATGTTCACTATATCACTATCTTTAGATGTCCCCTCTGAGGATGATGTTTCATCTGTGAGAGAGACAACGGTCAGCGCGTCCTCTGTATCCTCATCATTGAATCATCAATTTCATTTTCCTCGGGCTCTGAAGCCTCTTCCTCTGCCCCACTATCCACATTCAATATTGGCACTCATTTTTGGTGTGTTTGTGATGGCGTGAAGAGTGTCAAGAACAAGGGTGAAAAAGCTTCTCCTCGACACACACCTGGGTGTCTGGCAGTTAAAAAACAATAGGCTGTGCAGTCAAAGTCATGTATACAAAAGAGGCATGTTTATTTTGGTTCTAAACAGCTGCTTACCTATAGTACATCAAAGTGTCCGGGTCAAAATGTTTGTACACACGCTGTGCACAGACAGACAGCACTACACATTAAAGTGTACACAGATTTTACTCACTAGTTCATGATGCTATATGAGGAAAAGAAAAAGAAAATCATGAAGAAAAAGAGAAGATCAGTACTTTGTTTTACTCAAAAACCGACAGCCTCTACTGCTGATACTGCTATGACTGGGACAACACATACTACATGGAGACTCCTGTTGGCATAGCTACTACTACCTACTAAGTTTCCAACACCTGCTCACACTACTAGTAGTTTTCAACGCCCAGCATCACTACTACAGTTATAGCACTCATATTTTTAAGATTACTTCCATCTAATTTCTACCTTATCCCTCATAATCATTTCCCTCAGAAATACTCTCTATGAGACATCAAACCGCCGTGAAAGAAAAAGTCTGCTGCTGCCAGATGCTGCCACGACAGTACTATTACCTAATACTACTTATGATATGCTGTAACCCTGCCATCAATACTCGAATGCGAGTGCCACTGATACGTCTTCTGACTTCAGTCTTCTTATTTCCAGCTGTTTCGTTTGAACTTTAACCAAAGAATCTTTAATTATTTTTTTTTATATAATGAAGAACACTTCATGTCAATATCAGTTTAACGGAGATGAATTCTTTCACTGCTCTTCAGTTCATAACTCAGTTTATTGAGCTCAAAATCAGCTCCTGCAACTGCTGCGGCTCAAACATCACCTCCCTTTGGAAAGTTGTGTGTGTCGTGTGGCCCACGTACAATGTGACTGGAACATCTATCACGACACAAACATGTCAGTCAGGATGTACAAGGCTGTGTGAGAGAAGGAAATCCTGCGCGCGTCTAAAAGACCGAGGGATAATGAGGCCAGAGATGCTGGAAATACAGTGAAGCACAGAGTGTTCTTTCCTCTGTTGTTCTTCATCGACACCAGCCTGGTCACGCACTTTCATTGCACTTAAAAATAAATGTATACATTCTTTTCTGCTGAACTGAAACACAGATATACTTGCTCAACAAAGTCTACCCTCAAAATACTATATGAAATATTTTCGACTAATTATTACCACAGAAGTAAATCACAAAATAAAAGTAAAACACTCACCAAATAGGACGAAGGTTAGCTTTTCTCCATTATTCAACTGTTTTAATCTACCTGTTTTTAATTCTTTTTTCAATCTTTTCTGTTTATCCGGATGTTTTAACATGAGACCTGAAAGATCCATTTGAACCAAATTATATCTCAAAAGAAAATAAGCTAAATACCTTCGGATTGTAGTTTAATATTGGCGGTAAAAGTACATTCAGAGCAGCTTTTCAAAATATTTATATTTATTTATTTATTTGTATTGTTCTTCTGGATTTGAAGGTTGACAATGTGAAAAAAAAAAACAGATTTGTTCCAATAAACGTCTTAAAATATGCTCCTGTTCTTACTATTTTAAAGACATGTTTTCAACAGTACTGTACACCCAAGTCTTAAAGTATTTAAAATCTTTTTAAAATTTCTTTATCAATTTTTCATTTTCAAGTTAAAAAAAAACTTTTTAAAAAAATAGCTCAACAGAAACATTGTCTTGAAACCAACATGACTAGCACAACTCAATAAAAATGCTAATGCTAGAAAGGACACTTCCAGCTGCCCATCTTTTATTCTGACTGCTGCTTCTAATTTGTTTCAGAGTTGCCTCTCGTCATATTAATACTTGTTGAATGTCTCAGTGGGACGATTTTCTATCTTGAGCAGGAGAAATAGCACAAAGCCTTTGGGCTTGATTTGTCAAAATTGCTTTGTCGGAATTTGCCGGAGTCACGTTTTGCCCCTCAGGAGGTACAAAACAATAAAGAAATGGATTGTATGAATTAGACTTTTCAAATGTACACTTAACAAGTGAACCGACAATGAACTCGCTAGTTAGAACCTGAATTGCTTTGACTAATGTTGCGCTTAATTCAAAATCGAAAACTACATTTTTAAAATTAGACTGCGTTTATTCTCACTCTGAGAGTTGAGCAGTGAAAAAAAATGTGGAGCCACCGAAGAGCTGTCTTAGGTAAAGGAAGTTTGAGGTTTCACATCCGCCTGCTTCTGTACGACTGCAGCAATGCTTCAACCGCCTTCTCTAAATAGCATGGTAATGTATTTGTATTTCAAACCCACAGTTCCACTGAACCAGGGCAAGCATATTCCTCTTTTTTTTTATTTGGAAAAACAAAATCTGCTCATTATACTGTATAAGTAGATAAGGGAAGTCATTTATAATGTGCATTTCTACCCATATTATAGTTATTATAGTTGCAGAAACATATTTATGATTATTAGATGACCACTATATTATTTTTATATTATTTACAGAAGTCCTTTTGGGCCATGATCCATTCGCCCATCAGAGGCATCCACCAATGCAAAGAGCCCCAAACTTCCCTCTCCAGAAAACAGATCAGTCACTCCCATGTGAACTCAGAGCAGTAATCTCTCCTGGGTCTGACCTTGGGCTTCCTCCCACTTGGACACATCACCAGGTAGTCAAGGAGGAAGCATCCTGTCAAGACACCCTGGTCACTTCTCTGTGTGAAGGAGTCGTGGTTCTGCTTTGAGTCCCTCACGGATGTTAGATCTTCAAACATCCCTAGGCCGAGTCCTGAGTCTCGTTTCCACTGCTTGTTTCTCGTATCCTGTTCCTTCTGTGACCAGAATCTGGTGGCTATATGTGATGGAGAAAACATACTGATGTAGGAAAGATGCAGCTCCCATCAGCAAGTGTCAATGAAGACCACTAATATTCAAGTTGTGTTCCCTGTTGTAGCAAAACAAGGAGCTCCTGTTTTGAATGGAAACATCTTTAAAGCTCTAACTTATATGATTCATATCACCATCCTTCTATGAATATGAATCTGATTTGAAACTTAAAACTGAAAATGTAAAACTGGCTATTACTAAACTTTCAATTAAAACAATGGTAGATGAAGAGCCGACTCCTCCGCTTTTGCTGAGGTCTCTTTTCCCAAACCTGTGAGCATAGCTCTTCGTAGAAGACAGGAAGAGGTGTGAGAGGCGCCGAGGCACAGTGTGGCAGGAGAATCTGAGTAAAATCAGGGCACCGCCACAAGAAACGCTCAGCTGCGTGCAGACTTCACCACAGTTCGCCTCCTCTTCGCCCCGCTGAGACGTTTTACCACCACAGGTCTGCAACGCTGTGACCACCACCAACACACTTTTCCTGCTGAGAGTTTCACTCTGCCAGAATCTCAGAGAAGTCACACGAGGTGACAAAAAAATCCTGTTTTCAATCAATAAATAGATCTTTGTAAATGCCCTTCTATATGGACAATACAGCAGAGGTTTTTCACACAAAAAAATCAGATTTATGATGTGCATGCATCTGAAAATAAAGCTTTGTTTCCAAGCATATACAGGAGAGTTTAAAAATGAAATAAATACATTATTATGAATAATAATAATAATAATAATAATAATAATAATTCATGAGCCATGATCAGCAAGTTTTAAGAATTTTTAAATAAGAAAATATATATTTCTAATGAATGATACAATGTGTATAGACCCTCATAATTTTTATTTATTTATTTAGTTCTCACTGAACAGACATGCTTAATTTTCCAAGTAGACCTTCTACAGTCACTATAAAATTGAGACGTTTCACGCTCACATGGGCGACAGCATGTGACACACCGCAATACAAATTCAGACAAGTCAGATGTGATTCAAATGACTGAACAACATGGGTGTCAAGCTCATTGGCAGTTTTGTAACACATGTCCCAAAGATCACTTCATCTGTTGGTGAAAAATATATCATAATCCTAAAATACACTGTCAGAGCAGTTATGAATCCTGGTTGGATATAACTCAGCTTTTTTATGATTCAATCTCTGTTTTTTTTTACAGGACAAAATGATTTTCCAGGCAAGTGTTGCCATCCTGGTGACTGCGATCACTTCAGTCGCAGGTAAACCCATCTTGTCTTGGCACTTATGTTACTTATGAGTAGCGTGCGGTGAGACGGTGATAAAGTCAGACCTCCTCTAGTGTTTTTCATTTACATATGAAATCATTATGCCACCAGTCATATGAGCACAGTTATGTGGAGGCTCCGTGGCCATGCACCCGACCAGCATGTACAGATGAAAGGTGTCAAAGAATCTGCTTGGAAATGAGAACCGCAATGTATCAATAGACATTAATGGAGTCTGAAGTGGCATTTATCCAAAGGTGCGTTCCATGTGTCTGGGGCTATTAATCTTGGTGATCATTAGTTACCATGGCGATGCAAGAGGGGAAAAATGGTTTTAAAGTTGAAATGGATGCTTCTGTCTGCTCCCAATACTTGCAATTACAGAGGCATTATTCAAAAACACTGAAATACATTTGAAACAGCTTGCTGATATCTTGTACAGTTTCAACTGACTGAGTGTTGTGATGGTTTTTCCAGTCAATGGAGCGCTCCAGTGATGATCCAACACATTAGAGTTCATGTTTAGGGTCATGTTTCTACACTCGCTGCCAAGGCCTCATTTGTTTCAACACATATATCTAAGTGAGAGAATCTGCTTCTGAAAATATGGAAGCCAAGAGACGCATGTGTCTCGACCTACCGTATTTTCCGGACTATAAGCTGCTACTTTTTTCTTGTGGTCTGAACCCTGCGGCTTATACAACGATGTGGCTAATATATGGATTTTTACTAGGGATGCTCCAGTTGATCGGCCACCGATTATGAAAGGCTAGTCCTGGGGTGATCTGTGAATGCCGATCACTGCCTGTCATTGCCAATGACAAAATCCGATCACATCTGACGGCCGGAGCTCTGATGAAGCACCACCCGCTGTTTGTGGTGCGTCCGCTCCTCCCTCCCTGTGACTCGCCGCTCGCTTGGCAACAGCATGTCCACTGTGGAGGTTTTTTTCAGTCTGTCATGTAAAGTTTAAATAAAACACGATATTTAAAACTCCAGCACTTGATGGAGCACAGAGAGTTTTCTGCGCTCATGAAGGTGAAACTGCAGGAACCAGCGGTCACTCGCGGACACTCGCCGGTCTGAGCATGACATTCGGAACTTCCGAACGTAGCCAAGAAATAATCATTAATTTCACAGAGCCAGATGACCATCCTTTCTCGGGTGTTGTTTTAAGAGGGAATCGACCGAATCCGCTGCTGTTTTGTGTGTGTCAGATGCAGCGTTCTTTGGCCACCTAAATCAGAAACTTTTGCAAACGTCCAGAGTGGGAACTTTGGTTGAAGACAGTTGCTTCCGCTGAGTGCTCTCCCTGTCTCGGTCCCTCACTTTTACTGTCTAAAGAGCGTCATGCTCAAATTGCGCTGTTTTCGCCCACGTGTCCGCAGCTCTGCCAACAGAGACGATCTGCTGGAGGGTGAAAACAGTGAATTTTGAACACTTTAAATGCAAATATGATTTGAGGAGTTCATGATTCAAGTTCAGAACATTGATGAGATTGTTTCATGAGTCAGTCTCCATGCTGGACCCTGTTTTGAAAACTAAAACTAGAGGCATTTTCTTCGGCGCAGACAGCACCAGTGCACCCGCAGCTTATAGACCAGTGCGGTACGAAAAAGATCTTCTTCTATGTCTGAATACAACTGTATTTTCTTTCTTATTTATCTCTTCAGGTATTGAGCAGGTGATCTACGCTCAGCTCGACGGCACCGTTGCTCTTGAGCCTCAGCACAAAATGCAAAAATTCAGCGTCCAGACATGGTTCAAAGAAAACACACGAGTTGCAAGAGTTGGCCTTTTCAATCGGCCTAAAACATATACAGGTACTTTGTTGCTATCAGCAGCGTCCCATCAGAGAGCGTGGTGATCACAAATTTCTTCCATTAAAGATGATGGATGGAGATACGTAGTTTCAGAAGGTCAGCTTGTCATCAGAGATATTAAAGAGAGTGATTTTGGAATCTTCAAAGTAATCCAGATTCAACATGTTGAGAAGAAAAACACAACTGAAACAATCATACTCTGCAAAATCAGTGGTAAGTATGATGATCATATTTTGGATTATTTATTTTGGATAGCAAAACATTTTTGCAAATCAAATATTAAATGTGCTGTACTGTACATGATGCTAGACTGTCGATCACTGTTCTGAAAGTTGCTTCTCAACTGATAAACGTTTATGCTCGGTGGATGTGTGTGTGGCAGTGTCTCTGCAGCCTTCTCTTTTGTTGCCGGGAGACATTCTAAGTCTGGCGTGTGATGCCAATACTCCAGCGGGCCATAAGGCACCAGAGATTTATTGGGTAAAACCTCGAGGGACGAAACTTGACAAGGATGCAGGAGTCAGTGGAGGGAGGCTGATGGTGAGAGTCACAAGAGAAGACCACGGTCTGTGGACTTGTGTGCTGAGGAATAACCAGAGGGAAGAGACGGCAGCAGTCGCAGTGAGAGTTCTGGGTGAGTCCTTGAGACGCCAAATCTGATGATGACGGCATGAGGTCTGTCGGGGTTTAGGACCCAGAAGCAGGAGGGGTGACACAGTAGGAGGGCGAGGCAAGACGAGAACAGAACTAGGCATGGAAAAGACTTCACCTTGACTGGACAAGGAAAGGCTATATAGAGACTTGACAAGACAATGACTAGAGCAGACGTGACAAGACTTGGCTTAATTTGCCGAAACGATGGCTTAACTTCACTTGATGGTGACCAGATGAGATTTGACTTGGTCAGACTGCCATTTGACTTGACTTGGAGACCTGATGTGACAGGGCATAATGAAATGATGACTCGACTAGACGAGACTCGACCAGACTGTTACTTGACTTGACATAGAGACATGACCTAATGGGGAAAGATGAGATGATGACTTGACTAGACAAGACAGGACTTAACCCGATTGTAACTTGACATGGAGAATTGACATGACGGGGCAAGACAAGACAATGACATGACTAGATGGGTCTCAACCAGACTGTGCTTGACTTGACATGGAGACTTGACGTGACAGGGCATGACAAAACGATGACTTGACTAGACAGGACTCGACTAGACTGTCGCTTGACTTGATATGGAGACTTGACACAACAGGACATGACAAAATGATGACTTGACTTCAGAGGACTCGACCAGAGTGTCACTTGATTTGCCTTGGACACTGGTGTAGATGTGGCAAGACGAGACAATGACTTGACTAGATGAGACTCGACCACGCTGTTACTTGACGTGGAGACTTGATGTGACAGGGCAAATGATGAATTGACTTGTCGAAGCGTGACAGCTGCTGCCGTTGTCATATAAACATCATCTTAGTTTTCTCAACATTCATCCACTACACTCACACTTTGTTTTTCTCCTCCTGTCACTCAGCCCTCCTGACTCCTGACTCTCAGTACACCTCCGAGTCCTCTCCTTTAACCCTTCCCTGCTCCATCTCTCCTCAAGTCTCTTGGGCTGAACTCAAATCCAAGGATTTCCAGGGAGTTTACTGGCACTTCCTGCCTGCAGCCTCCTCTGGGAGTCCGCAGAGGCTCTTTTCTCTGGAGCGTTCGCTGATCTGGAAGGAAGAAGGAGGCCGGGGACTCCACCCGGCCCAAGAACTCCATCGTGGCTTTTATTCTCTGAGGCGGAAGCGAGGGAGAGCGGATGACGTAGGACTGTACGAGTGCTCCATGGTGTTTGAGGGGGGTGTGACTCTGAGAAGAACCACGCGAGTGGAAGTGCTTCACAGTGAGTTGAAAATCAAAGTCAAATGAAAACGCCTTTGCTCCGGAGTTATCACAGAAACCCAATTTGTATCTTACAGCGGCTTAATTAATATTCCAAACAAACTCTCAGTCATTTCGTTGTCACCACGCCGTCATTTTCATCTCTTCAAACAGCTTTAATGAGACCTCACCGCACTTCTTTGCTGTCAGGGGGCCAACCAGAAATTACGTTTTAATTGGACCCTGTGATTTCAGTATATATAATTGGAATCTGTCATTTTGTCCTTCCTCTTCTCTCCCTCGCAGGGGGACGGAGATACTTGGCTCTGCTTGCTCCAGCAGACGGTTTATTAAACAACATCTGCTGCAGGATGCCGTTGTTTATTAGACGCCACCTGAGTCCTGTCGGAGTTTCCGCGCTCATACATTGAACTTAATGTTGTCATCTGGATCTTTCTTGTTGATTTGGCTTTTAAAAGTTTTCAAAATGATAACTGTTGGCGAGAAGAAAGTTTTGCTCCAGATTGGAAGCCTGAAAAGGTCAATCGCTTTCCTCCAACAGTTACGTCCAGTCCAGCTGCAGGCCTCTACGTCGGCCAGGTGCTGAACTTGAGCTGCAGCATTGGTCGCCCGCTGCTCCCTGGCATGCGGTTCGAGTGGGTCTCCCCAGGCATGTCGTCTCTTCCGCCCCTGCCACGCCACTATTTACCCACATATGTGACTGTTCCTGAGGTGGCCACGGGAGACAGCGGCAGGTGGAGCTGTGAGCTGTGGCAGAACAACACTTACATGACGTCAGCTGAGATGACTCTGACTGTTGGTGAGTCACAAGGAAGAGATTCTATGCTTGTTACTTAAAGAGCATAATATGAGTGAATCATAAACCTTATTGATCACCACACATCTTCACTAGAATCTTGCTCATATTCCGTTGGCTATGTGTCACTGGGCATGACCGCCTTTTTCTGGGGTTCAGAATTTCTTTCTCACGTAAATCTTATTAACGGTCGGTGGATAATGGTTATTGAATATGATCCTGGCGGTTATGCTTCTAGCCTGCCGTGCTACCCTGAGAATCCTGTAATTCATTGCTTCCTGCTAGAATTTCACTAAGATGTGTCAAGTTCTTGCACGACCGTACGATCTGCTGTCTCTAATAATTGAATAATAATCTTCGTATCCCACTGTGGCCTCGATTAAGTTCTCAAAAAGAGCCTGAGATGATCGGCTTCCATGACTTCTGCTACAAAATATATCATGATTTTCTTTGCTATTGCCCTGGCTTCTATCCACCCAGATCTCTCCTCATTCTGGACTGAGGAGTTCTTCAATTTGTTTCCTCATGAAAGCTTTTGGTTTTCATTTCTTTCTTCAGTTTGTTGATCTCTTTGAGTTTGTGTCCTTCATTTTATTAATTTTCTTCTTCATTTGTGCTGTTTCTTAATGTTTTTTTTTATTTGCAGACACTTTTATTTTGAAAGCTTTCTCTCACTTTCTTTTAACTCCCTCCTTATTATGCCAGTTTCTTTCTTCATATCCACTATAGTCTCTTTTTAATCTTCAGATTTGTTCCTTTCAATTCTGTCTTCACCAGTGTCTCCTCCATTTGGCTGATAAACTTCCCTATCCCCATTATTTGCCAACTCCCCCGCTTTATCCTTGATTTTTTTCTTTTCACACTTCCACTTCCAGACAGTCTTTACTCCTTGTGATCTTCTAAAAACATTTACCAAGCACAGCAACTCTTATCTTTCTTATATCTGACCCTCACACTGTCACATAACTTCCCTGTCATTTGGCAAACCCGGCTTCCCACTGAGAGCCTCTGATCTATGATCTGAACTGTGGCATGTGTGGTTGACAACTGAGAGGTTGTTGGGTATTTTCATGTATATACAGGTATTTTGTGTATATTTGTTATTGGCTTTTTGTGCAGAGACGCATTTCACCAAGTGGAAGCTGGTCACCATATGTACCACCTCAGCTACCATCATCATCATCATCATCGTCATGTGCCTCATATACAGACAAGTACGGAAAACTACGTTTAATAATGTGTCAAAAAAGCAAAATATAGAAATTATTTTTATCCGTGATTGATTTCAGAAAAGGCGCAGAGGCGGCTGGAGACGATACTGTCGCTGCAAGCAGTAAGTGTGGGATATTTGTTGTAAACAAACCTGAGGGGCATCGTCGAGAAACAGAAATGCACCTCTTTCTTTTTCAGCCCAAAGATCAGACGACTGATGACAGAGCAAGCAACAGGTTCTTGAACATACCGGTCCGTCATGCTGTTGGTTAGCATTTTTTGTGATTCTATTCGATTATCTGTTTTGCCTTTATTTTCCCAGATGCTTTCATAAATGAAAACAGCGTAACCATGTTCACCTGTACTGAATAAAGACATTCACTGTCCAGCGCGTGTCTGCGTGTACCTGGTGGATCCTCACTTGGGGGGACCAATTCTTGACAAAACAGTAACCTTGTGAGAACTTTATGCAAATGTGGGGACCACTTGGCTGGACCCCACAAATCTAAGCCTCAATTTGAGGATGAAGACATCAAAATAACTAGTGTGAGTGTGGTTCAGAGCCCTGGTTAACGTTAGCAATGTGTTTTGGTGTTTTTAAATTCAGGATGAGAGGGTATGGAAAGCACTATGTCAATGAGAGGTCCTCACAAACATAGTAATACAAATTGATGAGTGTGTGTGTGTGTTTAGCTACAACAGCATGATCGCGAATGTAAATGGCAAAGTAAAAGACTCATCCTGATCTGGAGCACCACAATTGGGATCTTTTTTCCTGACTTCTATCGCATGAAAACAGACATGGAATAGGCAGTGTTAATGGGAATTGTGCATTTACTATACAATATTAATGTTGTTGGAATTGTTTGTGCTACTGATAAAGAAGATATTCACAGATTGAGGAATGCTGAATGAGTGTGTGTGAGAAAGAGAGAAGTTACAGAAGGAATACAATGGCGGGAGGGAAGCAGACATTGGAGGCCTGAGCAGACATGTAACTTGTTGGCGGGTCCACGGTCAGACGGAGGAGGCTGGAAAGGAAGCATCTTCTCCGGGGCTGGATGGAGCTAGTCCCAATAAGAGCCACCTGGATCCGAAGGAAGGGAGTGTTTCATCTGATCGTTGCCATGGTTACGAGGGAGTCAGCGACTGGACTACTTGCTAAGGCTAAGTCAGGTGTGGCTGCTGAATACTGTGTATGTCAGGGAATACATTTCTTGGATGTAACTTGTTGGTTTCTCTGTAGTCATTCTCATGAGAAAATTGACGCGCAGAGATACGTACAATGTGCAGTAAAAAGAAGGAAGAAAAGGGCAATATCTTCTTGAAGAAATGCAGCTAGTTCATCTGATGTGTGTTTTACAGTCTCCTTGAATATCGACAGTGAGTTAATGTTGATTCCAATCCTTCATTAAAGGTTGTCTTGGCATACATATTATCAGAAGCACAGAAATATGTTGTGCAGTTCTACGCTGATGACATCCAATTATAGCTGTGTGATCAATGTTGTAACAAAGTCTTTACTGCATGAAAGAGAGGCAAATACTAGCCATCACTAGAGCCAATGAGAATACGTCATGAAAAAGAACCATCATTTTCTCATTCAGACACTGATACGGTCATGTCCTCTTACCACCACAGTGATCCAGATATCACACCACCATATGGTGCCATTGGTTGCTAACATAGACTCCGTCATGGAACCTAGCAGAGCTAGACTCCTGGACCTAAAAAGAAAGTAAAGAACAGAACAGTCTTCTGGTTGTTTTATTGTGGAAATGGCTGTGAGTACAGATTGCAGTGATCCACCAGACAGATTGTAGTTTTCATGATCGGAAAGACTCAGATGGCGCCGTATCTTGCAGCCAAAACCATCATTGCCAGAAGTAATCGATTAGAAAGGCATCCGAGAAGCATGCTGAGCTTTATTTTCCATTTCACGAGTCCATTTTAAAACCTCAATCTTTTAGAAATGAGCATGAACTGCGTGGTGAGCACGTTTTGCTGCTTGATTGTTCGGAATTTGACTTGATGTTTGACAGTAAAACACCTCCAGTTAATGAAGCAGCAGTCAGGAAAAACACTTCCAGCTTTAATACAAGACTCGATGGGCAGATTTGACACTTTCAGGTCTCCAACAGGCAAACGTTTTCTAAGAAGGTTATTCATGTCTGAACTACACAGGGGCCAGAGGCAGAGGACGCCCTGGACATGTGACCAAACCAATTCCAAATGTCAAATTCCTTTGGAATAACAAAGGCATTCTACTCTCACTTGGTCTTTTGGGGTCCACATCTTCTCACGCTTGTGTAGTCCAGAGGACAGTTTGAGCTGTGATCGGTCAAAAGTGTGGTTTAGCCGCACTGGAAACACACATGAGCAAGGGTCGACCACAACCTCCTTGCTGCTGCTCAGGCTCCTCTCAGAGGTTGCAGAGGAAGTTGCCACACAAATGCAATTACAACTGAAAAAAAACAAATATAATGACATTTATTGTGTTGTTTTATTGTTAACCATCTCCCTGTAAAGGCTTAATAAAATATCTGTGTGAGTTGTAATTGAACATGGCAGGCAGTGTCTCGACGTTTGTATTCATTACAGTAATTATGCTGACATGCGCCCAGGATGCTCCACCGCTGCCTATCCTGACTTGCTGCTAACCTTCAAGGTTGTGTGTTTTACACATTGGGTCTCAAGAGAGGCGCTCACATGCCCTAAACAGTAGGAATTCTGTCGGCACGTTTGCACGCACCATATGCCTCACAAGTGTTCTTTTTGGCACCACGTTCCTCCAGCCGCTGCCAGATCTTTTCTTCGTCTTCACGTTTCATGAAAACAACATTAATGCCTTCAACGGGAATTAGCTTCTTCACAAAAGCTGAACATCTGCCCGCTGAGGTCATAAACATCTCCAACACACTCATAATGCTGTTGTAAATATCCACTACAGCTCCTCTCCACTGGCTTCAACTCATCCAATATATCCTGAGACAGACTGGGAACGAGGGGCTGAATCACGGAGCTAAACCTCAGGTCAAACTTAATTTCAGAGGACGACAACATAAAACACACTGAGGCGCAAAGCAGGCAGGATGAAAATGTTCAGTGAATATACAAACCTTCTTCTCTCAATGTCCAAATGTTAACTGCATAGGTGCATCAACTGTTGTAGCGCATTGTGGGACTGATCCAGTATTTTTGCTACTACTACCACTACAACTAGTAATAATAATAATGCATACTCATTACTACTAAAACAACTGCTACTTGTGAAAGTACTACAACCTTTACTAGTTAAAATATTACCACTAATACTACTTTACTACTTCTAGTACTACTACTACTTTAAAACTACAGTGGTACCTCGGTTCTCGACCACAATCCGTTCCAGAAGGCCTTTCGAGAAGCGAATTGTTCGGAATCTGAATCGATAAAGAAGAAATAAAGAAATAATAAAGAAATAATGCGTTCCAAGCCTTAAAATAGTCTTTTGTAGGAGTGAATGTGGAGTGTCTGCTGCAGGTGCGCTGTTCCTCTATGTGTGTGGCCGCTGCATGTGGGAGGGGTTGCCGAGTGAGTGACGTCTCTCCAGAAGGGAAGAGGTGCCCGGTGCGTGTCCAGCTCTGAATGTGCGCTTCTGTGCAGTTTGGCTGTGACAAAGTCATAAACCAAGTAACGCTCTGTCCCAGACTCGCCTCATCCCTGTCCCAGCTCCAGCCAACAACAGGACATCAAACCCTGGAGTGGAGGTGTGGAGAGCGAGCACCTCCCCTGTGACACTCTACCACGGTCCAGTGTGGAGACAGGAAAGGTTTTACACCTCAATATGAAGAAAAAACAGTCAGTAAATGTAGCTAACGGGACACGTCTGCATACAGAGGCTGCGTTGTACACAATAACAAAGCGCGTCGTGGGTCAGCTGATCGGTCCACGCACGTTATGTTTTTCCGGATTTTTTCAGGGGGCGTTCGAGTCCTGGATTTTCATTCGAAATCAGAAGCAAAAAAATTTCGAAATTTTTGTTTGAACTCCGATTTGTTCGAATTCTGGGACGTTCGAAAACCGAGGTACCACTGTACTACCAACAATACTACAACTACAAGTTCTATAACTAATAATAACTCCACAATTACTACTACTATTACTATTACTACTACTCCTACTACTGCTGCTGCCACTGGGACCGCTATACCTACAGTAGTATACTACAGCTAGTACTACTACAACTAGCACCAATTTGATTCTAGCACAACCGTTACTACCATTGTTATATGGATAACTAGGTCTTCTCCCACTCGTGTTTATATCAATACAACCACAATTACTATGCCACTTCTGCTGTTGCTAATGGAGCTACAACTGCTGACAGCAATGATACTAATTCATCTCCATTTGGTTGAAATAAGGGAGAAAAGAAATCTTCCAGTGAAAGATTTATTTGATCCATTGATGCAACATGAATTGATGGATTCACGACGAACTAAAAAGCCAAATTGAAGGCATATCTCCACCGTAACGAACACATCAGTTTCAGGCCGTGCTACGCATGTAAGTGGAAGGTTTCATCTCAATAAATCAAGCAGCTTGGAGAAATTTAATTTTGAGGAGATCTATCGCTGCACGCGTGCGGAAATACCGGCGCCTTCAGGGATCAGCGGAGGTAAAGTGTAAGCAAGATAAAGTGAGATGGAGTGTTCAGAAGTGCACCAGGAGGACACAGAGGCCCACACTTACCTGCAGGAGATTACAGCAGAGATGAAGGCAGCCAGGCCCTGGCAAGAGAAATGGATTCATATGAGAAAGATATCTCAAGTCAATGAGCTTTATCCCACTTCTGGACGCTAATGGAGAGATGCTTGAAATTGATAGTGATGCTCATAGCTAGTGTTGATGTTATTAATCCACTGATGTGGTTAAATGATTTGACTGAAATGATAGACTCAAGGATGTCCAACACAAAGTTCTTTACTCAACGTTGTGGTAGTAGAATGGTCACATGAGGAAATGTACCCAGTGTTTGCTATGCTTTTAAGGGGGCCTTGAGATAGTGAAGAACACCACGCTACTGTGATGGAGTGTGGATCGTGTCGTGTGAAAGTGAAACTCAAGGTCATATTGGACTGCGTGCAGGTTTTCCCCACCAATAACAGGTTCTCTCAACATGATTCACATGAATCATTATATGTCTATAAAGCACCAGGTATAGTCGAGGCCATCAAAACCAAGACTTTGACCGAGCGAGACAGAGCCAAGACCAAGACCAAGGAGGGGTTAGACAAAGCCTGAGATCAAACTGGATACAGTACATAGAAGCATTATGCCAAATATCATACACATACTGGGGAGATTACGATACTTATTCCTTAATTCTTGATGCACCTAGAGCCCTACTTTGCTCCTAATGTCCATGATGTAGCCATGGTTCCTTAAGAGAGCACATGTACAGTATTAAAGCAGCACTTTGCATACCTTTTTTCCCCATATTTTCTGTGATGACTGGCTTCATACTGTATCGTGCAGCTCTCTAGCTATCATTATAACAAACCTCAAAACATTGTTGGCGTCTGATGTTGACCAGGGTTCAAGAAAATGCAGGAACTATTTTCCTGCACTCATGAAACCTCATGAAAAGGGAGATGTATTAGGTAGAACAGACTCACTGTGCTGTTCAGGAATCACTGCGGCGACAGGATATTTAAAAAAGAAATAATCCAGAAATAAAATTAATGAATCCAGATTAATCACATTTTAATATT
The DNA here is from genome assembly GCF_027744825.2 of Synchiropus splendidus. NCBI lineage: Eukaryota > Metazoa > Chordata > Actinopteri > Syngnathiformes > Callionymidae > Synchiropus > Synchiropus splendidus. The sequence continues at coordinate 11,955,186 of NC_071345.1, read as the reverse complement.
TGACACTAGAATTATCAGAATTGAATGGTTCACACATTACATCACATTTAGAATGAGGTGCAGTGAAAATGTTGCCTGTGAAAGAAAGTTTATACATCACTAATATGTTATTTGCATCAATATTTGTAATTTATTATTGAATCAAAAACTTCAAGTCCCAGTTCTAAATCCTATATTGCGAGCAGCTCCCAGAGACCGTCACCTTTAGAGTCGCCAATTAACCTAAATGTTTGTTTCTGGCCAAAGGGATCCGGAGAGAATCCACACCGGCGGGATAAAAACACACGAGGAGCTTCAGGTTGGCCTGAGGGTAAATTCTAACTAGGGACTTTCCATCTGTCAGGCCACCACACCAACCTCTGTTGCATGGTGGTGGCTGATACATATGCATTATCATTTAAATGTGAGCAGAAATGCCAATGCTTTCTAAAGACCAGTAGCAAGTCCTGCACACACTTAACAGTCCATGATGTGTGTATCCAACAGAACTTCTGTATGGGTCGAATGGGCCAAATGTAAAAATGAAGACAGCCATTTTATTCCTGATTTAGCAGAAGTCTTTGGCAATATTTTCACAGATTTAGCAAATATTTGTTAGATTTTAAACAAGACACTTTAATGTTACATCCCATTGTTTCATGTCTGTGTTAAAACTAAATGTTAAATCTAAATTTAATATAAATCTAAATCTAAACATTAAATGTTTAATCTAAATTTTAAATCTAAATCTACATGTAAATCTTAAATCTAAATGTTAATATTAAATCTAAATATGAAATCTAAATCTTAATATTAAATCTAAATCTAAATCTAAATCTAAATCCAAATCTAAATCTAAATCTAAATCTAAATCTAAATCTAAATCTAAATCAAAATCTTAAATCTAAATGTTAATATTAAATCTAAATATGAAATCTAAACCTTAATATTAAATCTAAATCTAAATATCATATCTGAATCTTAAAGCTAAATCTAAACCTTAAATCTCAGTTTTAAGTATTTGGATGCCCCTTTCCTCCAAGTGAAGATTTAGATGCCCCCTTCTGCTAAGATTTAGATTTAGATTTAAAATTTACTTTTAACACAGAGATGAAACAATGGGTCGAAACATTAAAGTATAGTGTCTCAAATGTAACAAATATTTGCTATATCAGGAAAATAACGTGGTGTCTTCATTTTTACATTCATACTTCAATGAACTTGCTTCTGGGGTCCAACTTAATCCTTACAGGGCAGGGGGGCTGTAAACTTGGCTCATATTTCCATTCCATTGTGAGACCTTATCAGATTATTAAAAACATTTTAGTAATGGTTTGTGCAGCCTCAGTAGCAGAACCCCGGGTCACAATTACGTGTCAACAAACCCTGTTTAAATCTCATGATCCACCACTGCAGTGCTGCGGGTCTAATCGGGCTCTCTGGGACTGGGCCAGACATGTATATCGACTTTAACCCCGACTCCTCTGGGACATCATCTGCTCTGTACGTGCAGAGGGATTTTTTTTCTCTTTTTGTCTGCCATGCTTTAGTATTTTTAACATGCCTGTCAATATGTCTCAGTCCATTTCTGAGCGGCGCTGATCGTTCTCTCTTTATCTCAGCCCTGTGTGCTTTCGGACGAGTGTAATTGGCAATAGAAAAGACAAATGTGCTCCCCTCAGTCCAGCGGGAGTCATGTAATGAAAAAAACACAAAGTCCATAATTGTGAAATATTTCTCCTCCGGGACCGACAGCGCTGCCTGATCGTGTGCAGGTAAGGAGTCTCATTTAAAATAAAAAGCACCGGGGCTGGATGCAAAGGATCCATTACGCTCCATTAATCACACACATCGAGCGAAAGAAAAGGGGAAAAACAAGGTTTCGGAATAACAACTTTCTGGTCCAGGAAGCTGTAGGTGGACTTTACCTGAACAGAGTTATCTCCTTGGCAATAATGAAGAACCCTCAGGGTAACTTTGGGATCATTACCTCTGTCATTTCTTATATCATATTGCACCTGGCTATCCAGGGTGCCATTGTGGCGCAGGCAGAACCTGCATTCTTAAATCCCCACAGCTTATATAACAGTGGTCATATAAGAAACAGCCAGAGGTCCAGCTCCCACCTTCACTGGAAATAAATTCACTGTAAACACTGCCTCAGTAACAGAGGAGCGTCAGCTGTTGCAGTGCATTATGGGACTGAACCAGTATTTTTACTACAACTAGTAATAATAATAATGCATTCTGTCATTACTACTAACTACTACTTGTGACAGTACTGCTACCCTTACTAGTACTAATATTACCACCACTTGTTCTAGTAATAATACTTCTATTACAGCATTTAAACTATGACCAACAATACTACAACTAGACGTTCTATAACTAATAATAACGCCACAATTACTAGTGCTATTACTACCACTACTACTCTGCCATCCGGCAGACGGTTCCGTAGCATCTGATGCAGAACCACCAGATTCAGGAATAGTTTCGTTTCTGGTGCTGTCAGGCTGCTGAATGTTAGACGGTAGCTGCAATACTGTTTATTTGTACATCTTCTGGACTAGTATTTATTAATATTTATTTATTTTTGGACATGTAGATTTGTTTTTGGAAACCGGAGGCCTCAGACTGAAATTTCGTTGCCATAATATAGTGATATGTTTTTGTGCAATGGCAATAAAGAAAGTCTAAGTCTACTCCTACTGCTGCTGCTGCTACTGGGAGTGCTATACCTACAGCTAGTACTACTACAACTAGCACCAATTTGATTCTACCACAATCATTACTACCATAGTTACATTGATAACTAGGTGCTCTCCCACAAATATTATGCCACTTCTGCTGCAACTGCTGGCAGCAATGATACTAATTCATCTGGATTTAGTTGAAATAAGAGAGAAAAGAAATCTTCGAGTGAAAGATTTATCTTATCTATTGATGCAACATGTATTAATGGATTCACAGTAACAGACTCATCATTTTTTCTAATTCAGAGTGAGTAGAAAACTGTTTATTTAGAATGATTTATTTGATGGCGCTTGGCAGATTGGCACATCAACTGATGAACTCAGCTGATTGCAAAAGCTCCTGCAGCTCAGGAATACAAACAAGTACAGATTTGAATGCAGGAGGGGGAAAAAGTGACTCAAGATTAGCATGAGGTTTATGTTTTGTTGGGAGGTAGACAGCCAGTGGAAGAGCAGAGAAGCGATGCTGGGTGAAAGTTGCAACAGCATGAAGATCAACTGAATACATTAGGCAGAAAAGAAAGAGTCCCCTGAGTTACACGGAGGATAATGTGTGATTTCATGATTGATGGAGGCAACTATTACGGTGTAGAAACAACATGGCAAAAGATTCCACCCAGATGAGGAGTGCGTCTACTGATGCATCCATCAAGGAGTGGCAGGGGGTTTTGTTTTCTCTGCTGTCAGTATGCTGTTCTTCAGTCTGTGCTCCTTTACAATCTCTGTGACATGGAAGAAGAAACGTGGACTGAACTGTAAGTACTGTATCGTACCGTATCAATTTTATATAATTCAAGTAACTAGAACGCATTAGAGGAGAGGTTGAAATAAATATTCTTTAAAAAATATATATATTTCTGCTGTGAGTCAAAACAATTCTTGAATCATTCAAGTTGTTTTAAAGATGATACTGATCATGTCATATTGAAATAAATCGCCATTTCTCCTGCCAGAACCAGAGCTCCAACTTCAATTATTACTAGCATATCACCTAGTTCTTATTGTATTACTATTGATCACTATTAACACAGCACCTCATCCACCAAATCCATCGCTCCATCCACTGACTCTCCTCCCCACATATCCTCACCATTTGAGTCTGACCTTCGAAACTTTGGCTCCACGTGAGCTGTCCCTCTGATAAATTCATCTCTAACCATCCTTGTCACCTCAAATGAAAACTGATGTCCCGTAAAGGATTCGCTCTGGTTTAGAAATGCAAAACTAGACACGATCAGATCACCTCCTTCGGCAGCAGACATATCAACCATACCATCCTCTATATCAGGAGTGGGCGCTGAAATTTCCTTGTGGTCACATTATAGAGAGCTGTGAGGGGCCGTCCAGCTGAAAGACAGAAGGACAGAAGAAAAGGAAAATCAAATGTAACTTACATTTTGCCTCTACAATATTATAAAACAGAAAGGCCTAATCAAACCATGAGATTATACGCTTACATTTTTACTGTGTTACATATGCAGTGCATTCATTGATATTTATATATGTTTATTTAAAGATTTTGAATGTAAGTCATAAATTGTGGAAGACGTTTCTCACTTGATAATTGGGTTGAACATCATGATGTGAAGGTACTTATTTCTGAGAAACGTAAAATGAGCATCAGAAGAATCCCCTTTACAAAGGGAAAATTGAAAATAGACCAAAACAACAACTGACAAGTTTCTATCTAGAAAAAAAAGTATCTTTTGTTGTTGTGCTCAATGGAGCTGCGCATATATCTGCAAGGGGCCACCTCTGCTCTATGTTAGCTGCACAACAATAATGCTAAAGATATCAGAACATCAGGTGACTTTTTTTGTGATGTGCAAAGATTTAGAGTTCATGTGTGGTTTTCCATTTTGCTTACCATTTTCAATGTTTCAAAGCCTCACATATGACTCATTGTTCTTCATCTGAAGAGCATTTGGTCTCCATCCTGCTGGCTTCACTGTATGGAGCGAAGTTGTTTGTTCATCTGCCATTTTTCCAGGAGCCCTGAGAAGATGGGAAATGGGAAAAGGTATGACAAACAGACGAAGCACACAGGTGGGCGATGTGAGGCAATCAAACAATGAGTTCATGATGTACATGATCATTTTCTCTCAGCCACAAGATGGAGAGGAAATCTAATTTATTCCACAAACAGCTGCAACAAAATCCAAAACATGATTCGCAAGGAGGAGATTCATGTTTTGGAACAGACGGGTATTTTGATGACAGCTGAGAAAATAAAAGCACATGAGAACACCTTTTATGTTTGGTTGAAAAGGAATTCAGACTGAAGTACTTTCTGCAAACTGTATCTGAGATGTGCGTATGAATGAATTTAATGAAGTGCAAAGATGAAGGAAGAGACAGGCACTTTTAACTGCAGTAAGTTGAGTCTTAACTCTGTAAATAAAGTGTTGATGGCCAATGGAGTGACTGGCAGACTGTGGGCGCTGAAGCTGTCCTGCTGTGTGTGTGGACGACAGGGAAGCCTCCAAAGAAGTAGATCAAACAGGACATAAATTCCCTTCCCTGCAGTTTTTGATTTATTGAGCCTCTCATTTTTGGCTGAGTCACATGAACACTAAAGCAGTGCAGAGTATCCAGAAGGACGGCTCCAGGGTGGGGAGAGTGCTGGGTAGTTTGGGATGAACAAAATGGGTTGGACCCATGACAGAAATAGCTTAGCAGTGCGTGGCCATCTGAACTCACCCTGGAACACCATGGTGTTCGTGAAGTACAAGAAATCTGTCGGATGACTGGCGCAGATGCTCCACAGCACATTAAAGGTGTGTGTGTGTGTGTGTGTGTGTGTGTGTGTGTGTGTGTGTGTGTGTGTGTGTGTGTGTGTGTGTGTGTGTGTGTGTGTGTGTGTGTGTGTGTGTGTGTTAGTGTCCATACGGAGAGCCAAGGTGACTCCATTAATTTACCTCAGCTGAGAGTTAAGATGGCTCTTCTGTGTGATCTTGCCCTTCTTAATTCACCAAACAAGGCGTGTCCAAAACCACTCTTAAAAATTTCTTATGACCACACGACATTAAATGTAATTGTGGCTCGCCACATCTGTTAACAACAGAACAGGAAATACATGGAATGTTAGAAACTATTTAAAATGTTTTTGGATCAATAATATTTTTCCCTCTCCCTTCCAGACTCTAACCCTAGCTATAAAATCTTTGGCTTTTGGAGAACCTTCTGGCGAAGAATCTATACTGTGAAGGACTTGAAACAAGAACTTAGTTAAACAGAACACTGAAGGCAAATCTTGTGAGTTTGCGGAAGTATTAAACAGTATAGGATAATACAAAGATCTTTTGGTGGACTCTTATGACACTGAAGTGGTTCAAAGAATGTCAGGTAGAACAGTGAACTCCCTTGTACTGTGTTGTAACCCACTATTTAATTTTTATTTCTATGATTTCTATTTCATTATTATTGCCATTTTTCTGTCAAGCTTTCATGCTTTGTTATGATGGAAAAGATCATACACAACAATTGAAATACAGTCGCCATTGTTACTATTATTATTTTTGTTGTTGTTGCTGTGTTGTGCTGCTGCTGATGTTGTTGTTCATGCTGGATTCCCTCACCTCTATATTAGAAAATGAAGTGTGTGTGTGTGTGACAAGTGTTCACATTATCTATTTATTTGCTGCTGTATTTTCTTGCTCTCACCGTCTGTCACAGGAAAGCTCGGGGCGGAAAAACAGCAGGAGATCAAGAAGGGGACTTTATCACGACAGAGTACAGTGATCACAAGCTCACGTTTCCAACTGTAGGCCAGGAAAATGACGGTTTATTGACATTAGACAAAAAGCTTACAGAAAAGAAAAGTGTGCGGTGCTATGTGACTTATACGGTAGTTCACTGTGAGTCATAAAATGTTCTCTTCATAATAGTGACTTAGAAATGGTTAGTCATCAGGGAGTCGATGAGAGTGATAAACTTCAGCTAAAATATAAATTTGATGCAAAACACAGAAGGCAGATGCTACCTCTTCCCTTCGCTTGTAATTCACCTTGTGACGGCGTTACCCCAGGCGACCTCTAGATGTCCCTACTCTTGTGTAGCAGACATCGGTGATGTTGATTGACTCACGGTTTGGCCCGCCCACCTCACCCGTCCGTCCAATCAGTGATCACGTTTTTTGTTGTTGAACGTAAGCTGACAGCGGAGCTGAACCTCCAAGTGGGAAGCTAATCGATTTAAATCAACAGAAGGTAATGTCGAAACACGCTCCGTTGGTCAAATATGTTGTTTGAATAAGCGTTAGGCAGTGTTATCGTTCCATGAATGAATTTCGGGGTTCTATTTGCGTCTCGACGGTGGCTTGAAATTGAATGGGGCCTAGTTTCGCTGGCTAAGCCGCTAGCCGCCATGTTAGCATGGTGACACTGAGCATTTTAAAAACAGAAGCGGACCAAAACTGCCACCATCTGCGACGCATTGTTGTTCACCCGTTGTGTCCTGTATTGAAGAATGGTTGAAGCGTCCCGCTGATATGTCTGCTGCACTAGACCCTTTTAGTATGTGCTCAAGCAAGGCTGAAGACCCAATATTCTTTTTGAAATAACCGTATTCTACAATGTGTTCTTCCTCTTTTAACAACAAAACTAATCCTACACATCATGGCTTTGTTGAAGTGCCAACCACGTGCCTTTTAATATTGATCAGAAAGTTGAACATTGCTTAACGACAGCGAAGTACTGCATGAATGTAACTACTCTCCAGGTAGCTGTGTAATAACCACTATAAATTCCAGTTGATTACATTACAGTTACTGTCTCGTGCAGTTTTCACCGCCTTTCACTATAATGTGCCTGCTGTTATTGAGGAAAAAAGTTAAAAATAAGATCAGAAAAAGTGAGCACCCTTGCTATTAACAGTGTTGACTTAAAAGATGCATAGAAAACCAAAAATGAAATATTAAAGTCACTTATCGGTCCTCTGAATAGGATTAACACAATACAGTGCAAAATCTCATGAAGGTAAGTCAATGAGTTTCCATTGACAAGGATCTTGTTGTTGCATCACCAAGAGTCACTTTGGACAAAAAAAAAGAAACATAAGCTTATGAATAAATAAAATTGTTTTTAACACGGAGGTGCCTGCTTGCATTAGTTGCCGTTGTTCCGTTTAAAAGAAGTCACACTCTTGTTCATTTATTTGGATATCAAAGGATATAGAAGACCATGGTAAATGCTAGACATGTATCTATCTATTTTGGAATTAAACTGCAGAACCTCTATCAGATGATCATGCAGCTGGTAAAACCTGGTAAAAAAAATCATATTAATGTGAAAGCCAAAAGTGCAACATGCATCACTCATCAATCAAGGCGTCTACAAATGAGCCTTTTAATTTTTTTCTGCCAATAATGCAAATAGTCGGTGGATTACTTTCCTTTATGAGCAACAAAGCCTCCCAATTGATTATCCCACACTTTATAAGAATTCATGATCAATGAATTACCTTTGAAAATTGCCTCAGGGTTTCCATTGCGAGTTATTTTGTGTTTGTTCTTATTAACATGTTGTTGTTCTAAAAACATGTCAACATTTGTATTATATTGAATGCAATTTGTAGCTATTTGTTACACAAAAATTCTCCCAATGAAACACTTCAGACAAAACAATTCTTGAAATTCCTTGATCGCTGACCGTAGCAGAAATATGTCTTGGACGCCTTTTGATGTTCACTGTTATAAGCTTTTTCATATTGTCTGATCTTATGAAATGATTTCACTGAGTGACAAATGACTTATTATGGATTTCAATATAAAAAATGAACACAGCTTCTTTTAACTTAGACAAAATACAACATTCAAATGCAGAATTAAATAAAAATAATTCACAATGACAAAATCTCTTGTGTGTGGTGTTATAGTCCATAAAATAAAATATGTTGATATTTCTTTAAATGCAACCCATCATGAATATATGTGGAAGGCTTGCTGGTGGCATATAAGAAATTTCTTCTGTGTGTTGCCTGCTGCTATTTTTGTTTTGATTTTCATAAGCTATATCCGTTTTAACCTTTCCGTTTTCAATGTAGAAAAGGTTACTTATTCATCAGCACAATAGATGAATGCGTCTGTGTGCAATCCGCAAAGTTATGTCACATTTAACCCGACCAAGAAGCAGTGGCTGTTTATGTCTGGTTGAGATGACGCTTCTTCCCTCAGGCAATAAAAGCCAATTCTGGAGAAGAATAGAAAATGTCATCTGTGTGATCCGGCAGATGTTGAAAATGAAATGCAATTTTCTTTCATTGTCCGTCACAATGCTTGGTGGATATATTGGCCTTATCTCAGTGGATTTTATGACTTTTCTTGATTGATGCTGTGAATGAATGACTGCAGAAATTCTGTGTGCTGACCAGTGTACTTTGCTGTCTTCATTGGTGCTGAGTCTCAATGAAGCTCAGATGTACTAAACTCATAGAAGCAATTCAGCGAAGCATGATTGTATTCATTGTCATAAAATTATTAGAGGTGGAATAAGCTGCTGTCAATCTGCTGGTCTCCTGTTACCCTCCTTTTTAAAACTACAAGTAGTAAATGGTGGCTCTCTGCTTTTCTTCACCTCGTAAATATCTGTTTGAGAAGTGCAACTCCAACATGAGGCAGAACTTTATTACCAGTAAGTCTGTTATCAGTAGACTCTGATTTCTGTCAGAGGTTCTTGACTTTTCTGGCCGTTCTACCAATTAGTGGTTTTGAAGTGGTTGTTTCACTCTTGCATCAAGGCTCTGAGGACAGGATGAGTCACTCTGTACAGAAAAAATGCCAGCTAAAGCGGTCGACTTTGAATGTGATTTGGGGAAATGAAGCATCAAAAATGGGGAGCAGTAGGGCTCGGAGATACGGGCGAAAAAGTCACAATAAATTCTAAGCGAAAGATTAGAATTTTCATTCTATTACATCTGTTTGACTCAGAACAGTTGGCTTTGAAATCCTAACTGTTTTATGATGAAACCTACCAAGTTCTGTTCTCTGCATAACTGGAATTTGTCACCAACATCAACAAAGAATGTGTAGCTAAATACATGGACCATCACATTTCTTGTAACACTCTGTTGTGTTAGTAGCCTCACATACTCTTTTATTTTGGGGTTAAATTGTGACTGTGCAAGATGAGTCCAAGAGAGCTGTCGTGGCAGCTAGCGAAAGAAATGGCAGAGATTCTTCTGCTTCTTCCACTTTTGTTGCTGCTATTCTGACATGACATTTTTTTGAGGGGGAATGTAGTCGAGACGGAGAGCTTTTTTTTTTTTTTTTGCAAAGGCAGTGTGTGTTAATGTGTTCCAGAAAACTTATTAACTACCGCTCGATCTAACGAAACCAACCCTGACTCAGAATCTTTGTATCTACTAATGTCTTTTCTTGTATTAAAAGTACTTTTAAAACTCATGAACCACAGTTCTCCAGACTTTCCATGACTGTCATGCAGCACAGAGTGCCATTTTGGTTTTGACATCATCCTGTTTGGAATCAACCAAATTGTCGATGATAGTAGTTTTAAATATTTTATTTCACGAAAACAGTCAATCATGATTCGGAGTCAGATGTTTCTGATGTTATTTGATGATGTGCGTTTCTTGCTGTCCGTTCATTTACATTTAGACATTACTGTAAATGACTTATAATCGTGAGAAGAGAAGTACAGATTGCAATTGTTGTGAATCAAAGTGTTGCCTTAGCTGGTGTATTGAATGACCCTGATTGACCTCAAAAGAATACCCACATGGTCTCTGGTTCTATCACTGATATGAAAGAATCTCTCTAAATTTATTGCTAAAATGAGACAATGGAATATATACAAAGGAATGACAACAACAACAACAATTTCTTTTTTTCCCATCCAAATTTGCATATTTGAGCTATGAAGACTTATTTGTCATCTGCTATGGCAAAACTCTCTTGCTCTTTATGTTATGTGCAGTAATTAGCAGCAATGGTATTATTGTTATTAAAAATAGAAAATGTTGATTGTCAGTAAAATATGTTATGCAGTCACTCCCTCCTCGACTACCTGAAGTATTCATTTCGATCAATACAAGAGATTCACTTGCAGTAATATTATTCCAATTCATTTTTTAGCATTCCAGATGTCCTTGCTGCTGTGTATCAGCACAGCTGCTTCATCCATATACAAGGTCTACACTTCCATTCCCTGACTGATATGGAGCCAAGGTTGGCTCCTTTTTAAAGGAACAGCCTGACGAATTCTCCCCCAGAATTCTTACCTTTACTGCCTTCTTTGAAGGACCATGATTCTATTTTTTTAGATAAATTGAATTGTTGAACGAAGGAGCAAGTTCGCTGCTAAATTATTTTTAATTCATCAGCACAAAAGCAGTCAGCCATGTGGAAGTACCACAGCAGATCCCCAGACTATCTGTTCCCCAAATTTTGGGACATGGCCTGAAGTAGAGAAAGTTGTCTGATGCAATAATTTTATCACATATTTCTCTGTAGACTGATAGTCCCCAGTGGGCCAGGATTTGTTCTCCGGGGTAGAGAATCTTAAAATATCAGATCCAAGTGGAAAGAGGTCTCACCACATTGCTTTATTTGTGAGTTAACATTCTCTCTGAGCTTCTGATCTCATTTTTGGTGTATATCATTTTTCCAGAAGATGTTTTTTTATACAGCTATTTAAACGTGCAGAGATGGGCTGCAACACCTTGTGTGTTTCAACTCATCTTTATTTGTTAACATAATGTGTATCCTTTGTCTTAATGTAGACAAACATCAATGAAATTGGATAATCCTGTTTGCAAGTTGAAAACATGTTGCAAGTCATGAGTAGGAGGTCATTTGACATGGACTCCTAGATAGGACCCCTATATAATTGGACCAGGTTCTTTTCAACAGGTTTTTTCTATTTATTTGGAATAGTTATCTCAAACCTAAACTCACTTTTATAGCTACTCAACAGTGTCTATCAGCATTTTTAAAAACTATCTCATTAAATCCCAGCAAGACCTTGTTCAAGCCTGAATTGCTCAGTGTTTATTTTATTATTCAATCGTTTTGTGAACTGAAGGCTTGCAGAATAATTCCTTTTTTTTTTGCTCCGTGTGCCTTCAGCTGCATTACATGCCCGATAACCAGATATTCATGTCTGTGTGAGACATAAACCCCTGAGTGAGTTAAGGCTGCAGAATACCAATGTCTGATTTACACACATAGCAGTGTCCTCGTCTCCTTTGAGTTTTTTCTTCTGCTTGCATCCATTTACTTGTATCACCACCAACTGCTTTTTTTAGTCCCCACTAAGCAAACGATCTTGCATAATATTAACGTGTCATTATCTTGGTGGATTCCATCATTTTCAGCATCCAATATTACTTCATAAAGGCACAACTTGAGCTTTTTATTATGTTTTCACTGTCTGTTTATTCTTTAATATTTGGCTTGAGTTTGTTTGCCTTTGTTCTCCTGCGCCTTTGTTCACCATTGTTTACTCACTGTTTTAAAGAAATTCTACTGCCACATTCCACCAGGGGAAGAATACTGCCCCAGTCTAGGTAGATGTATCAGAAAAAGAATAATTTGGGCTGACAACTGAAAGATTTTCACAGGGGTGAGCCTCCGTGATTTATGCTGTTTCATGATCATGGTATTTGTGCTGTGCTTTTTTTTGCTTTGTAAAAATGAAATCCATGCCATTGAATAAGTTGTTAAAATAGCATTGATTGAACAAAAGCAAAGTAGCTTTTTGGCAGTATTTATTAAAAGTCATGTATACACTGTTTGTTATATTTTATTCTTTAGCTGCTTTAAAAACAGCTTATTTGGATTCACCTACTACTGTCTCCTCTTCCCTTTCTCTGAGACAATATATCTCCTACTTTTTGTTGGAGTCATTCCAGTTGCCATTGGATACTGTTCTTTCTGCTATGAAATTGTTTTTTGACATCTGTGCTTATTAATGTTAATAATATTGGTACTTTTTACTTTTACTTACTTTTAAGCAAATAATTGTGTGTTGATGGTTTTCTAGTTTGCTGGCTGTGTATAACTTGAGGATGAACTGCTTGCATTCCATAGATTTGATGCATATGATTTCAATGCAGCACTTAAAAAAAAACTGTTCTTTGCCGTTATGGGGTTAGTCTCACTTGATTGTATCGCATTTGTATCATGTTGATGATGTGTCTGTGTGCTTTGTGTGTGTCCCCAGATGGAGGTGGAGCAGCTCCTGACTCTATCTGGATCGGCGCTGGCCCAGGCTGTCAGCTCTCTGCTGGAGTCCCCTGGCCTCTATGTCTTCTCTGACATCCTCGAGCTGCCCAACGTTAAAGAAGTAAGGTGCAAGGTTCTCACCAGTGATTCTCCGCACATCACAGAGCTGCGAAAAATGCTGAAAAACATGAGAAACAGTCATATTTGGTGTATTTATTTTTGTTCTTTTTGTAGACACAATATTACACTTTATTTCAATTTGAAAACAGTTTAACAGTTTAAAAAAATTGTTCCTCTCTTATGCTCATAGATTTGGTTAGAATCAGAAATATCATAAACTACATCCTCATCATACTTTTTAACATACTTTACTTTGAATGTATTTGTTATGTAAGCTATAAAAATAATTGACCCCATGAGGACAACTAACAAGAGTTGGGACCTTTTTGGGAACTGATGGGATACTTTGGGATAAGTGTCAGAGGAAAAACGTGCATCTCCCTGTAGTGGCATGCTACATTCAGGACAGTTCACAATAACTGGAAAACATGACTATAAAGCACATAATGGACTCAAATGAGTGTAACAAGTTTGGTGTGGAGGTGTTGGGCCATATGGTGTTGTTTTCTGCTCATCGTAGTTATAGGGGAGCTAAAGAAGATTCCTACAAGTTTGCCAACTTGGAAACTCAAGATTCCCGACACCACTTAAACAGCTTATCATAAATGGACTTTAAATGTAGCACTTTAACATTGTGCGAAAGTCACATAATGGCTGGAAATGAACTAGTGGAGCTCTCTCAGTGATTTCCAAGTGTAGTTCATGTATTTTTAAATGTATCTCTATTATTTACAATGTGGTTACAAAAAGAGAACCTACATTAAAAAGGACATCATGTCAACCTAGGTCCAGTCGTGGATAATGAATTCCTGTGGGAATATCTCATGCAGTTTAACTAAACCCAAACCTGTCATCAGAATCGTCTTATTTCATGTATAATGTATCAGACCCACTTGTTCATAAAAGAAGTCACCACATTTAAACCTTCTCTCTGTATATTTAATTTAGTCTCTTCCACTCTGCTGATGTTGCAGCGCTGTCTTGCTTGTATACGGGTCTGCAGTACTGGGACTGGAATATTTAGGAGAGTCATTTTATCTCTGGTTGTAAACCAATAATTGGCAGGAGGAGTCAGGAGAAACTTTTTAATTTAGCCTTTGGTAACTTGTTTGCACATGACTTTCTTCAGGCTTTAAGCAAGTGTTATTTAATCACAGTTGTTGATTACCTTTTGGCCTTTGTTTGGTTTTAAGTGTGGCCTTCTCTGGCTTCAACCACTGTCTTTGTTAAATTGAACTTGTTAGTTCCTGCAATTATTTATGCTGGAAGTAGTTTCAAACAGGAATTGATTATTTTGAATCATTTGTAAGGAGGGTAGTTGGCATGCAGCAGGCAGCGCTGCTTTTACTGTCCTCTGAAGTTATTAAGGCCTTTGGAAATCGTGCACTGCATTTCATTTAAGTGAATCACCAGCCCCAAAATTTCTCAGGTTGTTTGCCCATGAAAAGTTTTGACCTACATTAAAAGTTATTATTGTATTAACGATCTTATCTTACAAACATTCGTGCGAAGGGTCTTTAGGTTAACTTTCATTGTGGAATTTGTATTTCCATTGGAGCTTGATCCCATCCTAGCTCATGAACGTATCCCGATGAATTGCACAGTGGACTTTTGGTACAGTACTGTCTAAAGGTTGGGTCGCATGAACACAAACACTTGCAAGCATGTTCCATTATGACATTAGTCTCTATGTTGTCAACGGTGAAAACTTTCTTCTGCAACATTCGTACAAGACATTGCATTATCAAGCTCACACCCATTGTGATACAGAGCAAAAGCTTTTTGTTTTCTTCTGTTCTCTTTTCGTCTCTCCTGCCATGTTTGAATTTACAAATTATGTTGGTGGATATGAAATATTATTGCTTCAATACAATCAGTAGGATTTTCTCCCTGTAGCACAACATACTTGCCTGAATAGCTGTTTAATGTTTAATGTATGTAGTCATATGAATACGGACAAAAAACACCAGTTTTCATTTTATGTTTACAAGATAGACATTCTACGTGAGACAGGTTTTCAAAATAATACAAAGGTTCCTCCCTTGTGCAACAAAATCATATTTTTTGTAGAATAATCAACCCCTTCCTTTTTTCTCCTAATATATGACAAAAAAAATACAATGGAGATTGAAATGATAATCTCTTGTAGTCTTTACAGTCACTCAGCTTGTTCTCATGACTAATATAATTGATCACAAGATTTAAAAAAACAGGTATCATACACAGAAGAAACATACAGTAGTCATTCTACTTGGCTAATAATTCAAAGATCCTTTCTTATGCTGAGAACGTGAAACATTATATGGGGTTATAAATATAAATAATGTCTATGTTGGTCGATGGGAAATACAGGTCGCTAGCAGTTGTGAACATTGGTGATAGTTCATTTCAACATTTGAAATTATTCAGCATTTAAATCAATCTTTTGCCAAACCTTGACACGTCTGCAGTTAAGAGCATTTTAACAATGGTTGAAGTAAATCCTCATTATCTATTCATTGATTTTTTTTCGGGGGGTGGTTCAAATATCTGGAGTCACTCTCTTGTCGGGTTTATAAACAAGCTTGACTTGTCTACTTATGATGTTTCTGTCTCTCACTGACTCAGCAAAGTCCCCTCTCTTGAGTTGCTGATGGTGTTGAGATAAAATGCCCAGCAAGCAGATTTTACAATTTTTTTATGGTGAGATTTTCATCACTTCAGCTGTGTCATATTCTCTCCTCTCCCCTTCATCCACAGCTGGAGAACGGCCCTCATGCGCCAGTGTACCAGCTCCTCAATCTCTTCGCCTACGGAACCTACTGCGACTACAAAGGTACTGCAGTGGTAGCGCTGTGTAAATAAGTAATGGTACCATTTGTTTTTATGCAGTTCTCTACTGAGAGCAACATCCCTTGAGGCTTTGGACTTGTTCACCTGAGACGCCCCCTGTAGATCATTCACAGTCTAAACTGGCCACTAAAATTCATGTTGACCCGATGTTAGAATGCTTCACTGGTCCAGGTCCTTGAAAATGTGAATTTTGCAGTGATACTCTTTTATCTTTCTACCTTCATTCAACCCACACAGGGCATATAAGTTTTACAGAGCTATATAGAAGAAGCACTAGGGACTGTTGAAGTGTTCTTTCATGGGTTTTAGAGGGCAGTTGAGTGCTGTCACAGTGGAGATATGGCAACACTGCGCTCCTTGGCTTTGTAAACAAGCACTTTTTGATGGTGGTCAGGGGTGATATTTTCTCTGGAGAGCATGACCTGATAGCTTCTGTTCAACAGAGGTGTTTCAAGCACAGACATGACTGCAGGATGTAATGCTACTCAGTTCGATGGTGTATTTACCGTTTGAAAAAAGAATCGTCTTTTTTTGATTGCTGTTCTTCTGGTGCCACAATACTTCACTGCAAGTCAATGTTTAATAAGTGACCTCACAAGTGCTTTGGCTCTTGAACATTTCTAAGCGTGTATCAGTATATAAACGAAAGGAAGAAGCTGCAGTGACATTCATTCTTAAAAATTGAGTTCTTTGCGGTCCATTAATTTTGCTGCCTCAGAAACTGTGAAGAAGTGCTCAACTCCATTCTCCAATGACTCCACAATCATGTTCTGGAAAATGAAATACCTGAACTAAGTTTTTAAGTAGAAATTAATTTTCAACCAATTTCCAATCATCTGCATTTTTGCTGCGTTTCACGGTCACAGAGGCTGTTTCAGTGATTTAGTGAGTGAGAGGTGCTGCATATTATATTGCATGCAGATGCCTGGGCGATGATAAACAGGTCAGAGCATCAGACTGGTAATTAGGTTGTACATTTCATGACATTTCTGAATGTCATGTTGAAGACAAATGTAGAGTATATGTTAATTTATTTATTCGGTAAAGCACCAGTCTGTATAATGTCTAGGTCTGTCTAGAACAGGCAAATCCCATCATCCATTTGTGGTCCGGTTAAAAAGGGCCAGTTTTTACTGAGCCTTCCTGCCATGAAATCACGCAGTCGCTCTCATTTATCTACTAAAACATTGGGAG